>NW_026851281.1:0-472072 GCF_030913485.1 Colletotrichum godetiae | reverse complement strand
ACCCTAACCCCTAACCCTAACCCTAACCCTAACCCTAACCCTAACCCTAACCCTAACCCTAACCCTAACCCTAACCCTAACCCTATTTCCACCAAGGGTTGCAATCGGAATCCGAGTGCATCTTCGTAGTATCGAAACGACCTATAGGACTACGCGGCACTGCGATTCAAGTCAACTCGTTCTTCAAGGGCTATAACTACATGGTATTGTCTGCCCCAGACAACAGTCTGTACTAGTTCTTGTTCACATCGTTCGCCAGAATATATGGCAAAGCCATCCCAGAAACTACAAAGGAATACAAGCACGCTCTGGCAGAGAACTACTTTAATGAACAGGTTACGGAGACATTGCGCAACATACACGCGAATAGACTGCAGATGACTCTAGTGGCCCTAGCGGGTCATGTCTTTCCCCAATCATATTTTTGAGGAATCCTGATGATCGGCAAGGCCGCTCACAAGGTATGCAAACGTCAGAGTGCTTCTTATGCAACAAGAACTGAACAACTTCATTATCATAAGCCCAACCCATTAGTGCACAAGGCAGTAATAGCGCCATCGAGACTGCCGCTGTTCTTATGAATACTCAGATAGAAAATGGACAATCGAACGGCTAGAGAAATTCTCAACGGAGATGACAATTAGTCCCTTTTCACAGAAGTTCAGGCAAAACGCTTCATCCGTGCTGAGGCTGCCGTCAATCAGGAACGCCGAACCACAGCAGCATCAATCAAGGAGACCCTTTTCTTCTCCCGTATCTTTGTGGAGTATTTCTTCAAACAAAGGGAGTTGGTCTTTCTGGAGCCTTGTGACACTCGGTCCAGGCATTCCTACTCTGCTTCAGTACTCTACTATTCGCTGGACACGGTCAACTCAGCCAATGAAACATCTACAGCATGGATCTGAGGGTATGAATGACTATTGGATAATGAGGGAATAGCCTACTCGAATAGAACCTCTTATACTTCACGAGATTAGAGTAGAGTTGTTTTGGCTCAGCTTCTTTTCTAAAGTCGTCTATAGTATTGAAGACAAACTATGTGCTCAACTCACGTGGCACCCCTAAATAGGGAACATTCCGTGAAGCTATCCTTGCTTAGCGGATAGCGACTGCCTCGAGTGTAAATCTGTCTATTCTCCATCTCTTGTAAGATCTTTACCATGAGTCAGGTGTATTATTGAGTCTCTGAAGCCGAGATAATGGTGGTGAGTCGATACCTTTTCCTGAGGATCTTGAGTCCAATTGTAATCTAAGGAACTTGCAGTCTTTTGGTTTTAGTGGTTCCACAATGGCGAGTGTGATCATAAGCTTTGTCTGATTATGACTTTTGACACAAATTTCGGTATCGCACTTCAGGGACCTTCGTAACCGGTATGAAACACTGAAGTTGAGTGACACCGCACTGTGATTAGTAAGATCATCAAGGTATCTGCTCACACGAGCGCAGGGTAGTCGAGGAGATCAGGAAGAGCAGAAACATAGCAAGAATAAATAAGCTTCGAGAAAAGCAAAGAGTGACTAGAGTTAGGACGCCTCAACTTAGCGTGTCAGCCTCGGATTAAGATAGGTTAATCCCACATCACGGGTTCCAACCTCAAGTTCGAACCCTCATCCCAATTTTCTTCCTCCAACATCCTTTCAAACTATGTGTTGACAGGGCCAGACATTCTGCCTCGACCTTAATTTGGTGTTAAAGTAAGGTCTTCGGGACATCGAGGTCTTATCAGCGCTGGTAGGCAACCTCTGCAGCCCATGGAAGGCAAATTATCGGCAGCAGATGGTGAGAGATCGAAAGCATGAGCCAAGAGTATCAGAACAGGCCATATACGCTCCTAGCAGCGAGTTAGACATCATTAATGAGTATGGCAAGCCGAATCACTTATCCACCGGGCCGTAGGCGAAAGCAAAAAGCCAGTCAGCATGTACAGGTTTGACAGCTATAGGTGTGAATATGTGTTCATCCAGGACATGATTGCTATTCGCAGCTATAGATCATGTATCAAGTATTCACTGATAGGCACCGTGCTGCCAATAATCTCAAGCCTCCTGAATACAAGAGGGTCTGTCCTCGGTTGTCACTTGTTCTCACAGCCGTTATGCCAACTGTGGTCGTCTCCATTAGATATAGATCAGACATTTCTATGGAAAAATCAAATACACTAGTTCTATCTCTGATAGTTGGTCCGCAGAATAGCAGCATTACAAATATATTGCCTACGCCTGGCCACAAGCCAATTCCTCCAAGTGGCATCACCAGCCTTACCCTAGACCAAATCTCAGATTCATCGCTAAAGCGACCCAAAAGGCGTCCTTCCCCGGTGGAGTCGATATGGCCACGATGCTCAATGTCAATAAATAAAAAGCCAGACAGACGGTTCATAATGATCACCCTCAAAATAGCAAAGGAAGGGAGAACTTTCAGCTTCTTGAGCTCAGAACTTCAGTAAAGAAAAAGAAGAACATGAGGAAACTTCTCAGTCACTCGGAAGCCCAGTGAGCCTGTACACCCGGGCACACCCGGCTCTCGGGGAGGCCATCTTTATGTCAAGTCTTTTCTGGCAGATCAGGTTTACTCCAAATAATAGTCTGGGTCCAAGTGTGTTTATAGCCAGCAGGTCTGAGAGCCGAATACAGATTGATAAATCTCTCGGCTGGGTTGTATGGAGTCGATTGCGAAATGAAAAGTCATGATTCAGAAAACTATCTTGCGTTCGCACTACGCAACTATATGTTAGTCGATGCTAAATACATGGAGATGTGTCCTTGCATTCAAACAATCATGTATTGAGAGAACGACCCTGCGAAGACTGAGAATTTGGCGATCTATCCATCTCTGAACAGATGTTGGAAGCCGTCTTATCAAAAGGTCCTGGGAGCATCGGGACCACTATTGCCATTGAGAATAACCTCCTTCGACTTGTGTATTATTAGTCCACCCTAATGCAGATAACGTAACTAGACTGCCTGTCTACCGGAGGAATCCTCTCATCCCTTGTAACAGCCTTGACTCCTTTCCTCACTCGAGATGGTAAAGTGGCTCGAGCTCAGCGTTTCTCTGTAAAAGAATATATCTCCTCACTAACCATGGTAGCCATGTACGGACCTGATAGGCAGCATGGCGACGTGTGGGGACTCCAAAAATGTAGTTTAGCTCTTCCAGTGTCCGTTGTCTAGTGCTTTGAGTCAGCAATTTCTTTTGGCTTTCTGAGCGGTATAAACATGAACTCACTTGGTCTCTGGAATGAGGAAGAAGATGACGATGAAAGCGAGTAGGTTGAGACCGGCATAGAAGCAAAATGCCCCGGTCGGTCCAATCTTATGCAGAAGTTCGGGGAAGGTCAAAGTGAGCGCACTACCAACCGCATTGTTCACGCAGATCGTAAATGCTGAGCCGATCTCCCGATGAGACAGAGGGAAGGCCTCTGAAAAGTAAATGGATGGGAGAGGACCCATGCCTGTTCGTCTTTTAGCATTTCTGGGACTTGGAATGGAAATTTGCTATCGCACTGACCTGGCCCGTACATCGCTGTGAATAGATAGATGAAGAATGCAATGAGCGGTACTCTCGCACTTGATCCTTGATCGATAAGGAAACAAAGGCCCGAAGCCAACAGACACCAAGCCATGTTGGGAAAGGTGATCAGGAGGAGATTTCTCCGACCGAAAGTATCCATCATGTACACCGCCGGGAAGGCGAAGACGAACATGACGAGGCCGAATCCCATAGAGGCGAGGAGACATTGTCGGGCGGAGTATCCAGCTTGCTCAAAGATTGTCGAAGAGTAAAACGCCATAATGTTGATTCCGCTAAACTGTTGCGAGATTACTATCCAAGATGAGGCGATGGTTGCACGACGGAGACGGGGGACTACAAGCAAGTCTGTCATTCGCCGCAAAAGCGTCTGACCACCGAACGCGTCCTTCTCTGCAATGACTTGTCTATAAGCGTATGTTGTTGTTGTTGTTGTTGTATTTAACGCCGTGGCGGCCGGGCTAGAGCCCTTACCGCAGACCTCCCGAAGGGTATATGGCGTGGAGGGCCGTGAGCCAAGGCTACCTACTCTACAGTACGTCGTCTCTTTACATCGTCCTCCAAATCATGCCTTGTGGCCACTACGCGTTCTGTCTGTCCCCGGTTCCCGCTGGTGCCCCAGTTTCATTCTTTCCCAAATCGTCCCTTGGAATCGGGAGGTTCTTTGTAGTCCGCACTCACATCTACGTAGGTGTGGATGCTGCTACCGCAGACAGATCTTCTGGAAGAAGTCCGTCACGCGGAGAAAGGCCTCGAAGCCTCGTGGGTCGGTGATTAATCTCTTGAAGTAGGCCTCGAGAGATCCCATAGGGCCTATGGGCTCGGGCATACTGCGAGAGTGGAGGGTCGGCCACCGTTGCCTCCTCGCCAGCGTTAGTCGACAGTAGACCAGGTGGTCCACGTCTTTCGCCTCTCCACAAGAGCACATCATTAGAGCGTCGTCGTGGTTGAAACGTCGGTGATATTGCTCGAAGTCCCCGTGACCCGATCGTGCCGCCAGCAGGTGATGTAACGTAGCCCGCGGCAAGGCCAGTTCAGGAGGGCTGGACAGAGCTGCCTCAAGCCCCAAGTCCGCGTACCGCGGCCTTCGCTCTTTATACCACCATCTCCTGTGCTGGCTTTGTAATTTTTCCCTTGCAAGCCGCTTGATGCCCGCTAGTGTTGCCATTTGACCCATCCGCGCCGGCAGTGTCGTTCCTTCTTTGGCCAGCCGGTCCGCGGCCTCGTTTCCTTCGATGCCCTGGTGTCCCGGGGACCAGTGCGTCCGTATATCAAATATCCTGGCCGCTTCTTGGATTTCGAGGAACGCGTCTTGTGACGAGTCCGGCGCCTTGCCGCGGATGCCTTGTATAACGCTGGTGTTGTCGATACATATGTGGATTGGATGACCGCGATTGGTGAGCAGAGCCCTTCTGAGGCCGGTTCGCGCCCCTTCGACCTCGGCGTCGAACACTTCTGCTAGTCCGAGTCGGCCGCACCCTTGTGCTATGCGTTTGGAGTCTCGGTAGATGACGAAGCCGTACCCCACGGCTCCGTTCGTCGCCCTGGAGCCGTCCGAGAAGACGATCATATGGCTTTCCGGTACTGTCTTTAGCCAGCGCTCGAAAGCTTTCGCAGCCTCTTCTTTGCATTGAACTACTATCTGATCCTGTGAGCTTGGCAGGTACTGTGATTGAAGGAACGCTGGTCTTCCGCATCTTGGCAGAAGTTCAGCCGTCCGTTGTAGTCTCGTCTGTTGCTGTCCCTGCTGGGAGAGCCGCGCGACTAGCGGGTGTCGGCGATCAATCCTCTGTAGTCGGACTGCGGCCCGTAAGCGGACGCCCTCTAAGGCGACTTTGGCTGACGGTAAGCCGGCGTCTCGGAGGAGGCTACTGGTTGGCGTTGTCCTCCAGACAGGCAGAACGGCCCTTGCTGCCGCTGTAATGACGCTGTCGATCTTCTGCACGAGCCCCTTTTGGCCTGTGTTGACGGGTCTTCCTTGGAGAGGCGGATTCGTGTCTGTCTCCGCTTGGCGTCTCGAAGCCGGCTTCGTGATACCTGCGTACCATGTTTCGGCGCCGAAGAGCGCGATCGGCAGTACGCAGGAGACGACGGCTTTTCGCACGGCGGCCGCTGGGAGTCCCCTCTTTGTGTTCGTAAGCTGTCTCAGATGTTGAGCTGCCCTCTTTGCTGCAGCTACTTTTGCGTCGACATGGTGCCGGAAGGACAGTCTCTTGTCGAACCAGACACCCAGCCAGCGTACAGGTTTCGTCGAGGCCTTGACCACCAAATCCCCCGCCCGGACCTCTGGCAGCTCCGCTGGCTGGCCG
Organism: Colletotrichum godetiae; assembly: GCF_030913485.1. NCBI lineage: Eukaryota > Fungi > Ascomycota > Sordariomycetes > Glomerellales > Glomerellaceae > Colletotrichum > Colletotrichum godetiae. Next base: position 466,231 of record NW_026851281.1, on the reverse strand, counting down.
TGCTTCCTAGTAAAGTGGATGACCTCGCACTTGCTCGGGTCAAAGGAGACCTTGTTCTCCAAGCCCCATCTGAGAATGCCGGCTGCGCTTCGGTTGAGTATTGCGACGTTGCTCTCCAGGGAGGGCTGATGGCCAGAGTGGCGATGTCGTCCGCGTACCCGAATCGCGCGTTCGGGTCGTCTTCAAGTATCTCTGCGATGTAGAGCAGAAAGGCAATGGGAGATAGTGGTGACCCCTGAGGCAGCCCGCATGACAGCGGGAAGTACTCCGTTGTGCTTTCTTCCAGTCGGACTCTAGCGGTGCGGTTGCAGCAGAAGCTAAAGATCAGTCTGGTCAGGCCATGTGGCCATCCCTGCTGACGCAGTCTAATGACGAGCCGGTTCCGAAGGACGGAGTCGAACGCCCCTTTTACGTCCATAGTCAGAAGTGTCGCCGTGAGTCCTTTTAGGAGGGCCATCTCGATGTCGTGGGTGAGGCAGGTCGTCAGATCGACGGCTGACCTGCCTTGTAGAGCCCCGATCTGTTGCGGACTGATGATGCGCTCGACAATCGCCAGGGACGCCATCCTTCTGGCTATCAGTCGCTCTAGTCCCTTGCCCAGGCACGAGAGGAGCGCGATCGGCCGCCAGGACCCGGGCTTGGAGGCATCCCTGCCGGCCTTCTGGATCATGACCACCTCAGCTCTGCGGAAGGGCAGAGGAAAGTGGCCGGCCCGCATACAGGACTGGAATAGCTGCCTGACCGGTTCCGAGATGACATCCCAGCATGCCTGGAGGAGGCGTGTTGTGATGCCGTCCACACCAGGGGTCGTTGTCTTTGTTAAGGTGGCCGTCTTCACTTCTTCTCCGCTAACATTGTCCTGCCAAGTAATCGCTCGCCTCGGGACGACGGGTACGTCAAACGGGTCACCCGGTGCGTCATCTTCCGCACTAAACCTGTCGAGAAGGGCTCCCCGAAGCGCTTGAGCCTTTTCGTTAGTATCCTCGATCGTCTGGTTGTCCACAACCAATGGGGGTGCTCTGGTCAGTAGGCTCGCCTTCCGCCAACCCATGATCTGGTACAGGTCCCGGTCTGAAGCGACTCCATCGATCTTTCCGGCCCAGTATGCTCGCTTAGCCTTCCTCACCGTGCTCAGGAACGCCTTTCGTTTCTCCATTAGATAAAGGTGCGCATCTTGCTCCGTCTCCCAGGCTTGTTGGTTGCGGGCAGCACGGTATGCTCTGTGGGCCTCTGCGCATTCCTCCGTCCACCAAGCCGCGCCTTTACCATGTTTTCCTCTCTTCTTGCCGACCGCCTCAATGGCTCGGGAGAAGAGCTCGACGATGTGACTTGCCTGCCCGTCCAGGTCTTCCGGAGTAGGTTGATCCCCCAGATTGGGCATCGCAGCTAGCCCCCCTTCGATCAGGTCTCTCAGCCGAGGCAGCGCCGAGTCGGGCACTGACAGTGGCCGTGGCTGCGGGTGGCCCTCTCCCTGTGACACTGGGCGTTTGAGTAGTGGTATGACGGCCACGATGGCCTCGTGGTCAGCTCCCGGGTGTAGCTGTGGGCTGACCTGCGCGTGCGCAAAAGGGATATTAGAGAAAGCCAGGTCCAGGACATGTCCGCAATCCTGGGTTGCCACCCCAACTTCGCTGATAAGAGAGAGATTGTGGCCGTCTGCCCAGCCTGCGATGTCATCTCCCCGGTTCCCGTTCCTCGTCCCGGGCTCCCAAGAGTAGTGATGCGCGTTGAAGTCACCCGCGATCAAAGCTCGCTCCGGGGGTTTGAGTTCTAGCAGTATCCCTGTTGTGCGGCTGTGGGGGTCGCGGGGTTGTCTGTACACGTTGACGATAGTCGTCGTTTTGTCGACCACCAGCCACAGTACGTCTCTCGTGTGGACAGGCCTCTGCTGCTCCACCGTCATCCCTATCCCTTTGCGTGTGTAGGTCAATACTCTTGGTCTGGTTCCTTCGCTGTCCCAGAAGTCGACCGGGACGAAAGAGTCGAAACCCGGGTGCGTGTTCAGTTGCACGTTTCCGTCCTTCCAGCCCGTCCAGGGTTCCTGGACGAGGACCACATCTATCTGAGCCTCCCAGCAGAGCTGCAGGAAAGCCGTGTGCGCCGGGGAGATCTTTCCGACGTTGCCCTGCGCAACGCGTAGCATCCGTGGGGTCGCCGCTCTCGGCTTACGTCTCCGAGTCGAGTTCGAGGTGGGTGTAGGCATTCGCGACGTTGTAGTTTGGCTTCTGTGCTGCCCGTTGGCTCCTGCTTGGCATGGGTAGCACGGGACGGTCGATGGAGGTGTTGTCGGGGGAGTCTTCGCCTTCGCCTTCGTCCGCCTCGTCTTCATCCATGCTGCTGCTGTCAGTGCTTCCGTCACCGAGGCAAACGATCGAGCTTGCGGAGGGCGTTCTCGTGCGCGCGCGCTTGGCGCCGGGTTGCTGGTTCTGGCTGGTGGAGGTAGGGACGCCTGCCGCCTCCTGGCTACTGTCGGATCGAGTAGCCTTGTACAGAGTGTCCGATGCTTTCTGGCCGGCCTTCCGGATCCGAGCCCGCTCCTTTCGACCGGGAAGGGAGACGACGCCGTTTACGGCCGAGGGCCTCGCTGGGCAGTCTGTGTGGCTGGCTTGGAAGGGGCCGCAGCAGTTGGCACATTGGGGCCTGGCCATGCAGGGTCCCGTTTCGTGTGAATCGGAAGGTCTTCCGCAGTTGCTGCAGATCGGTCGTCGTCCGCAGAACCGGTTGGAGTGGTAGCCCTGGCAGCCGGGGTCGTGTCGGATGAGCGTCCTTCGTTTCTTGACGGGCAGAGATCTGCCGCTTTGGTTGAAGAGCCTGAAGGGCGTGACCTCTGATGTGAATGATATGAGCCAAGATATTTCGTTCGTGACTGGGTTGGGCCCAAGGCGGGACGGTCGAGCAAGGACAGGCTTCTGTCCTGTCTGTGCGAAGACCTCATCTTCAACGAGTGTGGCTGGGTCCAGGACGTCCCCGCCAATGCTGTGTAGTTTTGTTGGGCATCGCGGCACAACGTAAGTGTACCACTTGATAGGCGTCTCGACCTGGTGGGCGCCGAGGCATTCCGCCAGCTTTGCCTTACTTGCAAGTAGTCTTTCCTGTATTTGCTTGTTTCGCGGCTTCAGAGAGTAACCTGTGCTGATATGGTAGACGTGGGGAAGGTCCGCTAGCCCCAGGCCAACGGCCTTACAGACGATCTGTCGTACGGCGAACGGTGCGATCTTCCGAGCGGCCGCTAAGCTTTCTTCCGGGACGCGGGCAAAGATGCGGAGGTCCTCCTTCGGCTGCGCCTGCGGCTGATCCTCGGCGGGGAGTGTGGCCTTCGGGCGGGCAGAGCTCTGGCAGCTCTGGCCGCTCCGGGTCGCCGCAGTGGTGTTGCCCGCCATCGGTGCGACGACAGCCGCCCAACTCCGGGCCGCTATTGGGCTTGTCTCGTGATTGATCAGTCTCTTGAGGGTTTGAATGACATAGGCAGTGGCTTCTTTCGCGATCTGCTTTCTAGAACCGTCAAAGCTGGCGACAACGCTGTCGACGGACCGTGCAATGGTCAGAAAGACGTCTTTCCGTGCCTCGTACTGTCTAGCTTCTTCTGCAAGGGCTGTCAAGACGGACCCTGTGGCAGATCCGCTCGGAGCAGATGCGGTAGAGGCTGCGGGCCCCTCGGCCGAGGTAGGGGCGTCGGTGGTGGCATCAAGCTGGCTTCCCGTTAGGCTGGGCCGGGTCGGCTGTGCCTCGGCGTCGCGGCGTCGCTTAGCTCTTGAGGTGGGGTTCGGCTCCGGAGGTGTCCCGGAGCCTGGTTCGGGGTCGGCTTGGTCGGCCGACATCAGTCCGGTGCCCGACGGCGGCTGTGAGGCCATCGCGGATGCGGGCTCCGGCAAGGGGAGGTGAAGAGTTTTCGGCTGTTAGTAATTTGGTGGTAGGCTCACTCATTCACTAACAGCAGATGCCAAGAAAAATTAGGCGAGAGGGAAGTTGTGTCTATAAGCGTAGTACAAGTCCCTAGCAGCCATCATTTCGCTATTTCTAAGGCGACAGAAGGATTTGAAGGACTCTTGGTAGCGGCCCTTCTTCATCAGCCAGCGGGGAGATTCTATATCCCTAGTCAGACGTCTGAAGTAAGGAACTGAAAACCACGATACATACCGGGGCAGAACCAAACAAAGATGAGGACCGGAATAGCAGGAGCAAAGGCGGCACCCAACTGGAATCTCCATGCTAAATCCCCGATACGAAACCATATCAAGTTGGAGCAGAAGCCTATAAAGATTCCAAAAGCGACCCACAGCTGGAAGCTCGTGACGACTCCGCCGCGAATAGAAGCAGGCGCAACCTCGGCCGAGTAAACTGGAATTGTTGAAATCTTGACTCCCATTCCTAAGCCCATGAATAGACGGCAAATCAAAAGGCCCCACCAATTCTGCGTGAAAGCCTGGGCAAGAACGGGAAACACACAAAACAGGCCGGTCAGGAAAATCGTTCCGCGGCGACCTAAGCAGTTGTTGATAGGATCGGCAGCCCACGCGCTCAGGAGACCGAACAATGTAGGGCCGGCATTAATGACACCAACTAGTGTCTGTCTGTCCACGATGCCAAACTCCTGAGGAAACGAGAGGTTGGCGCCATTGGCACCTGTGTTGTCCCATCCCTGAATGGCAGAGCCGAGTGAGCAAAGGGCGATGCTACAGTAGAGGTCCCGTGGAAGATGCCATTTGTGGGTGACCTCCCGTCGGAGCACATTTTTGTCATCCTCAGTGAGTTCTTCGAGCGAATTGTACGTGTCTGGGTTTTGAGCTGCGAGGGCACCGCGATAGAAGACATCCTCTTTTTCACGGAAGCCATACTCGCGGCAAAATCCAGACACCTGGACGCGAAGATCTGATTTGGAGACTCCGATGAGTGGATTGTGGATTCTACTTGTCGTGGTCAATTGCTATTCACGAAAGAAATCTGAGTCAATAACCGCTCACTTTGCATCGATGTTACGGCTGTAGTCTGCATCCGTGTGCTCAACATGACTGACATCAACTTTTGACTTGACGTCGCCCTCAACATCGAATACGCTGGACATGGTGGCTGGATTCTTTGAACTACAAGAAAAAAGCTGATATGAGAAGGACGATGAAGTAAGCCGACGCTGGTGTTAGTTAGGTAGTAAACGATCACGAAGGAGGCTGCTTTATAACTTGTGTCACATGAATGCCTCACATCCTAGTTGCTCCTCCCCGGTTCCCGCATCGTTCCCCGTGGTGTCGGATGAAATTTCACCGCGGCCTCGTCACCAAGGCCAGACGTCTTAGTCCCATCAGCTGGTGAACCGCTGGGGGGATCCTTCGGACCTGACCCGTGACCAAAACACGCTGCAGCAAACCTCCATGTGCAGGACATCCCCTGGTAATGTTTGTTTAGGATGGGTTAAGTGCGGGGCTGCCCTGTGTGTGTCCATGAACTCGAGAGTTTGGGCAACAGGCTAAGACGCGCTAGTTTCTCTGGCCTGTGCAGGGCGATGTGGATGAAAAGTTGGTGTTGGAACCTTGATGCTAGATAGTTGGGGAGGCGGCCGCGCAGCCCTAATTGGTGAAGGCCCATCGCCCAATTGGGAGATTCGGGGTTCGTGGGGGTAGTCAATATCAAAGTAGGTCGTAATGAGTGTCATCAAAATGAGTTTGGAGGGTATCTGATATCCCCAAACTATCACAACTTCGCATCCCATCACGGTCTGACCAGACATGTTCAGGGCATCCTTATCAAACGTGAAGTCGTAACATTGACGATGTCTTCCACACTAGTTTCAAAATAGAGGTGGGGGCGCCGGTACCCGGGAAAGAGGTCCCTTGTACAGTCGTATCGGTACGCTTACCCCAGAGTATCCTCTTTGCCTCCTCCGATCATCGATGTGAACAGAAGATGAACATGGGTAAAAGCCCCCGGAGTGCGGGGTCAATAGTGCCCTGCGTGTTGTCTTATATTGACCTGCGTGTGGCATCCTGGGGGTTCCGAAAGATGTTCGCATGATTGGTCCTACAGTATTCAGAATGGGACCACCGATAAGTCTAGTGACGACTGCGAAGATGCCGCCACATGCAGAGCATGAGACAGTCGTTCTAGAGATATCCATGCCGATTCATTTAAGGTGATTCTTTTGCTATTAAATGAGACTTTCTTTGGGCTCAGAAACGTGCTGTGAAGATCAAGTGATTGAGACTTGTAAGCAACAGAACGCCACGACCTCGAGATACAGCAAGACCTACGTCTGATCCGCAATCATGGGAATCCAGGGCGCCATCACGTGGCTTGATAAGCTTGAGGAACAGAGTAAGTTAAAACCTACGCCTGGATACACCTCACAGAAGCCTGGACATCCATTAACATAACATAGTAAATGTCGATGTCGATTGGATGGATCCCGAATACATCAAGAGCATGCCCATTGTTCCCCACGACCAGACGAGCAACCAGCTATGGGTTGATATCCAGCTTGGCCATTCATCGAACAGAGACCTTTTCCTCGAGACTGCAAAGCAACTGAAGAACGAAGGGTGGCTCGCCATCTACACTCGCATGGTCTGCACTCAGTCAATCCCTGGTGCCATAATGATAGGCTGACGCTGAATCTCCAGGCCGTTCTCATGTGCAAGAAGAACATCAACTCGATTCGCGGTCGGGTTCTCCTGCAAACCCTCCCCTCCAACGCGTATAAGACACAGGAGACCCTCGACCATGCACGCCTCTATGACCGCGAATTTGCCAAAGCCGGCATCGGCCGCGATAGATACTGCATCAAAATTCCATCGACTGGACCAGCTTTGAACGCGGCAAAGACCTTGTCGTCGGAAGGGATCCCTACCCTAGGGACAGCGCTATTCAGTCTGCCTCAAGCTATTGCTTGCAGCCAGGCCGGCATGCTGTACATTAGCCCGTATTACAATGGTAAGGCCAACCCGCCCACTTTATTGAACGTTGTTTACTGATGTATGTCGCAGAGGTGCGGGCCCACGATGAACCGGATACCCTCTGGCCGAATGTCGAAGACCCAGCAACGCAACACCCTATGTCGGCACGAATCGTCCAGATCATTGAGACATACAAGCGGCTATACAATGAGACCGGCAAAGAACAACCACTCGTCAAGAATGCTAGGTAAGCGCGTATTGAACTAATATTGTTCCAAGCGCCGCTAAGCTATCCATTCCAGCTTCATCTCAGCCAAAGAGGCCATGGCGGCGGGGGAAATGGGATGCCACTCCGCAACCATCTCGCATACCGTCCTCGACCAATTGGCCAAGCTTCCATACGACGGGAGCAAGCAGCCAGGCGAAGGCGTGCCAAAACCTGTTCATGTCTACAAGGACATCGGTCCGACCCCCGAGCGGCTGAAAAAGCTTGCCACCATCGACCCTCTGGCGGCGGCCGAGTGGGACGGAAAGCTGGCCCGCACTGACGTTGACTACCTCGCCGATGGTGGTGCTGCGCTGCAGAGGGCTGTCGAGGCCGATCCCGTTACGAAGACTAGGCTCTCAGATGCGCTGAAGCTCTTCATTGGCGGTGAGAAGAGCAGTCAGGGAAAGATTGAGGAGGTTCTCAACCAGATCTGAGACGAACGGAATCGTCGGTATGTCCTGGGTACAATTGAGTTATGGAGTGGCATTCGCTATAGTACATAAGGACCGTGGACAGTGAATAGACTATTCATGCCAAGAGACCCATTGCTGAGAGTGTTGAAGTGATGCGCTTTGATCTAAACTAGTTCGAGAAAGATAGCTAGGCGTAAGCAGAACGTTCGGCAGCGCGACGGAGTCTTCGTCCGGGATAGGGAACTGAATTGTGTCCATGTTGAGAAGCAGCGCCTGCTGTGTTGGATTCACGTCGACGAACATTCGAAAGTTGTTTGCATCGGACGTTGCCACTCGCAGAGACTCCTGTGTGATGATCGGTGGTATGATTGGGACGCCGTCTGGGCTTGTAAGAGCAGGCTCGGGAGGGAACACTGGTACAGGTATTTGAGTAGCTTGAGACCATGACGTGTCGCGCAACAGGTCCCTTAGGTCAGAAACTGAGTTGATATCCTGTGTCTGATCCACTTCCACTAGCTGCGTAAGGTGAGATGCTTTGCTCGGGTGGGTGCTAGATGTTATTGCAGCCTGAACTTGAGCGTCACGAGACCCCGTAGCTTCGCTAGAGCCATTTACTTCGCGTACGTAGTGGCCTTTTGCTTCGCGACTCAGTATTTCATCCTCAGTCTGTACGAGACCCGCGACATGAGAGATGACTTTTGGCAGCTGAGGGCGCGCGCCGGCGTTGCCTCTCCAGACATTGATCTCTGCCAACAGCTCATCACGCTCCCGTAGCAAGGACTCAATATCTCGAAGAGCGTCGACGCATCGGCTCTCTAGGAGCTTGTGGCGGGCAATGCTCTCATTTACGACGACATGTTTCGATAGCCGCTCGGGATCAGTGTCTGTGAGAATGGGTAGCTGGCCTGCGAGTTCCTATGGATTGGATGATCAGTTTGGGTACAAGTTGAACAGCTGATTTTGTCTCGCCCGTTAATGCTCACAGTCAAGCGTTCCTTGAAGGCTTCGCGGCGACCCCTTTCGAAGATTCGATGGGCGGCGCGGTCATCGGCGGAAAAGTTCCTGACGCGTTTCTTTGTGGTCCTTTTGCCCGGCACATATTCCGGCAGCGGCGCAGTCGCTGTTGGGCCTTGGGAGACGGAGTCTGGCGTGGTCGTATTCATGGGGCGATCTCATCATTTGAGATGGCTATCTGAGAGGGCTGATGCCATGCGAGAAGCTCTCGACTAAGAGAACGTCTGGCAGAGGATGATGGTTAGCTGGATGACTGAAGATCACTCTTTGGGATAAGACGAACATTGACGAGGGGGTTTGTGAAGTTGGCGTCCAGGGAAGGAGAAAGGCTATTATTGTCCGACCGACGACCGAAGAAAGAAATGTTGCCCCCTGTGCCCCCTCCGCAGCTTGTTCGATGACCATGTTGGCTGGGAACCCCGGCCGGCAATCATGCGGTAAGCTACGAACCCCGCATAAGCCCAGGACAAGAACCTACACTAGAACCACAACAGAGGCCCCGGAACTCAGAGGCGCCCATCCTACGGCCAGATGGGTTGTGCCGCGAAAAGTCATCCATTTCATGATTCGGGGGGTTTCTCGAAGCTACGCACGGCCAATTCCGGTTATGACCATTATCATACTTGCGCTCCGCAGCCGAGCGGATCTCCAGGCCGGAATCAAATTCCCATGTGTTGGTATACACGTAGCAGGGCAACCTTGCGGTCGCGACGAGGTAATGGTACTGTATTGGTCTATTACGTGCGTGAGGTGGAAGGAGGAGGAATTGGGCCAAGCACACGATTCCTCCAGAGGTGGCGGGTGTGTAGTGGGCAGACCGTACGGGTGGGCCCGTACCGCCTTCCAGGTCCACCTTTTCTGCCTACTGCCCAGAGATCCAACATCAGGAAGCTCGGGATCGGGCCGCGTTCAAGACAGCCCCGCTTGGCCTCACGGCATGGAAAATGCGGATGACAGAGAGCAAGTCTCTTCTGATTCCATCAACAGCAAGTTTGGATATAGGTTAATCTACAAAACTCGGATTTCTAGGCAGTTTTACCGCTTGTGTGTATTTCTCACAAAGCTGAGGTGGTATGTTATCGTCTTGACCCAATCTCTCCTTTGCATAATTATCACAGCTTAAGTAAGCGGGCAGTTAATCAATCCAAACCTAGGGCTTTCCCCTACATTCAATAAGACAAAGTTCAAGCCTCTCTCGCGACGTTGACCCGAAGTGTATAATTGTTGTTGGACATCAACTATATATTCCCCGACAAGGGCCCCGAAAGAATCTTTTTGAAAAGGCCTAGAAAGTCGAATTGTCAGAGGTGCCCTGATCTTGATTATTTATGCAATGAAGCTACAGGGTACGAACGCAAATGAAAGGTTTCTGGTGAGATTGGGTAAGTAATACGTCTAGAGGACCTATTGGACGAGGAATGGAAGGTAATATGAAGGATATCCCGCAACCTTGAAGCTGGAGGGTCAAGGTTCAGGTTAGCTAGCAAATGTTGCACAGCACGGTCCGCAGAAGTCTATTCAACATTATACTGCACGTCTCATCATCCAACGCAATGTCAGTACTTGCTTGGGAGACTTTGGTCACGACAATCCGATGTTTCCGCCCTAAATCCGATCCTAGATTTGACTATGTTAGATAATGGACTGTGGATGGTGTACAGTTTTGAACCCCATGTTCTGGAATCCCCGGCTCTCTAACGCAGCACGTTCACAGATTCACAGGCACAATACAAAATGACGACGCTGGTAGTGGCTTAGCCGGAGCGTTAGTTCCCTTTAGCATAGCTAAAATTGCTAGTCAAGTCGCGGGCTACTTCCCGTCGTGTACCTTAAGTCAGGAGGATTGTACACGATCATTACAACACCAGCCGCAATGAGTGATCGGGTAACGACGATAATGCAGCTATGACGAGGTTTTTGACGTATTTCTCCTGGAACTTTACCCTGCCCTTGCGCCAAGGAATATGTTGGTGATGTCGCCTTCTATGCCGGGGCACGTTATGGGGAATTAAGTGATGAGCACGGCCAAGGTCAAGGAGACAGGCTCGGGCCCAGAATATCTGGAACGTAATATTCTTGGGGAGTAAGGGCATATGTCGATGTTGTCGTATCGGACGACGTGAACGTGAGGAGGTGTCGTGTTGACTTTGGACAGTTCTTTGGTGCCAAGGAGGTGGAGTGGGTGATGACCAATCAGAGGAAGGAAGGCTGTGATGGACAGTGTAAGTGTAGGAGGGTTTGCTGTGCAGTCTTGAACTTGGTAGAAGTGAGAGGGTGTTTCTGCCTGGAGCCGGACCAAAGTCTTCCGAAATGTTGCAAAGAAGGATGAGATAGCAATGGATGCCAAGGAATACATGTTTCTGAGGCTGCTTGGATGTTTTCGACACATGTGTCGTTCTTATCCCAAAGGACCGGCCGATTCCTCAAGGCTCTGCGACCATTAAGAGAACCAGTAGATGATCAATGCAAACACAACAAGCTCACGAGTACAGTGAAATAAAGCCTCATGGCGGTGATGATGATTTCTTTGGGGTATTTTTGACTTGAAGTCTCACTTCTTTATCGACAGGGTCAACGTCCGAGCCCCACTCTTAGTTTGCAGGAACTGAAGGGCTATCCTCCATTTGGGTACTTGTCCCGGGGGCGACATCTGTGACACCTTCTTGAGGTGACGGTTCATCTTTCTCGCCGATCGAAGTCTCTTGTTGAACCACGGTCTCGGATTTTGGCCGCCAGTACACACACGTGCTTGAGAATGTGGTGTATGTACCATCCTGTGGGAAGCGGAAGTGCTTATGGGAGGCATGCATATTACTCATACACTTGAATTCACCATCCTTCATCGTGGCGAACCTAATAAAATGTCAATAAACATCGAGTGGCCATGGAGTAGGAATTCTACGCACTCATCCCAAACGTCCCATCCTGTCCCGACAAACATGGCAGGCACTGCCCTCTCAAGCGTCGCCTCATATATTGGTCTATACATGTGTACCGCGAACACAAATGTCTCTTCATCCATGGCTTTAAAGGCAGTGGGGGACTCAACAACCGCATAACCGAGCTCCGTGAGAAATGCTGTGTCATTGGGGGTGAAGCGAGGTTCCTGGAACGAGCACGGTATCGACTCTTTGTACATTTCGGCTGGGAATTCGGTTAGCTGAGAGCTTGCAGTGCAGTTTGGTATATATGACTGCGACAGCTAAGCGTAGGCATACACAAAACCTCGACGACGGTCAAAAAGGCGTCGAGCTGGATATAACTCCTCCTCTTTGCGTCCCAGCCTCCATCCTCAGGATCGAATGTGCCCACACCAAGACACAGTGCCCTACGAACTCTCCGATGGCCTTCGCAATTGTCCCTCACCAGCTTCTTCAGACTGAGGCAACATGCTGTCTCGCGCCACTTGGACTTGAAGGAGTGGTACTCGGCCGTTATGTCGATGATGGACTTGTAGGTGCGCGGTTCAGCGGGCTTCGAAGTTACGACGGGGCCCTTGACGGGTGGCTTGGGGGCGCTTCGCCGGAGCCGGGACTTGGATTTAACGTGAATCCATTCGTCATGCTTAGGTTTCTCGGCCTCGGTTCGCTCGGCTGTGGCCATGATGGGCGTGTTCGACGGCGCGGGGTCAACAGCATTGCCTTGAAAGCGAGAGGCTGTGTCAGTAGGAGGAACTTTTAGTCCGGCAGAATTTGACCACCGCCTGCCGATAGGGCGGAGTCCACGAATGTCAATTGGCAGGCGGTGAAGACCCCGCAGCTCCTCGTCGCATTACGTAAGGCCAGGAAGATAAGAGAATAGGAAGGTGCACAACTCACCTCAGGCCGTAGGAAATTAGCACCAAAGGTATCTAGAGCCGCACAGATGGAAAGGACATGGAACGTGGAAGGCGGAGAGTTGCACGCCTCCAGCTAAAATCTGACAGTATCTAGCCTTACTCCTTCACGGCAGAATAGTAGGTGGAAGAGCAAGGCCAAGAATAGAAGCAACGATGATGTGTACGTACGTAAATGTCCATCTTTCCCTCCAAATTAAAGGTACCTACCCAAAGACCCAAGTTTCATACTTCCAAACAAATTCATTCAAGATCCTCTCTGTCCGACGGTGTTTGCGGCCATTCTCACCCACCTACCTTACCTTAGGCAAGCAAGGCAGAGTAAGATACCTTATACAGTAAGCTGCAGCAAGCTGCAAACCTCGCACAACGTGTCGCTGGTCTGTGAGGTGAGGCCCTGGCGGGCCATCGCACCTAGGTACTCCGTCCGTACTCCTTCCGTCACCCCCCATACCGGCTGGGTTCAATATTTTCTTCGAGGCTGACTTTCTTCATCTGCATCACCTCACGAGCGGCTAGATATCTCGGAATAGATGCAACCCAACCCGGTCAGCTCACCGCCCCTATGCTTGCATCGACGGCGGTCAGGCGGTCATCTACGACGGGAATACCCTGTATCTAAACCTTCACTCATTTACCGACCACATGGCATAGAGCACAAGAGAGAGGGGGTTGACAGAGCCGACGCGTCCATACCAGGACTGTCATCTTAACTTAGATGTTGCGCGGCGAGATAAAATCATCACCGAGAGGTATTGCACGAACTCAATACCAACCGTAGTCAGTCCTGTTGAATGCCAGTCAACCACATAGTACGGGGTATACCGTTGGTTACTAGCTCGCTAGTCTGTGCCTCTACGAAATACGCATTATGAGCACGAAGGGGCCCACGAGGCCCAACAAACAACCACAAGCTGAGGACGGGGATTTGTTGATGCAGCGGTGCCAGGTTGCATCCTGCAGCCAACGGTGTGTAAAGCCGGCGCTTACACCTCGCCGCATCCCTGCCCATCGCCTCCCCCACTCACCAGAGTCACTACACATCGTCGAGATCCCCTCTGCCACCGAGGTGATACGGCGTCTCATTGGCCTCGTCCCCCCCCCCTTCCCCCCAAACAACCACCTTCGATTAAATAATCCCCTGCCACTCCCGCAGCGACTCTCACTTGCCTCGGCGCTTCTGTCTGCCATTGGCTGCGTCGCTAGCCCGGCAGGGGAACGGGAGCCACTGCCCATCGTCTTGCAGATGAAGGCGTGAAGGAAACAGGTAGGTACTGGGCAGCGGCTACTACAGTCCGTCTGCCAGTCCTCCTGTTCCTTTCCCGGTGTGATTGAGTGCACCCAGTCGCATTCACACCTCCACGCGCACGCCAGGTCGACCAGACTCGATTGGACGGCTGCAAGTCGCGAATCCAATGGCACGGCAGAGATGGGCCTTCATGGCCCGGCGGCTGGATCGGTCGGCCGGGCCATCTTCCTGACTTCCAGGTACCTTACCACGCGGGCTCCCATCCCCGCCCAAATATCACTTGGTCTGCCGCCTTCCATTTACGCCCTCTTCCTTCTTTTCCCTCCTCATCGACTCACCTAGTGCCACAAGAATAGTATTCTTTGATCTCGCTGAAACCTTGTTCCTGAACAAAGCTGTGGACTCCTCTGCTTGGGCTTGGTTTCGAGAATCTTTTGTTATCTCAAGCGAGGTTTGCCGCAAAGACTCACACGAACCATCCGACCAACCAACCACCTCGACAATCTCCAGGCGGGCTTAAAAGCCAGGCACTCAGACAGACAACAAGTCAAAAAGGCTGTGAAACAAGAAGGCATAAATTTGCAGGAAACGGATGCCAAGTGAAGAAAGCGAAGGGTTCGCCGTTGGAATATAACAATCGCCGACTTTTGACGGCCACCTTGCACAAACAACCGCCAAGATGCTCTTCTCAACACTATCAGCACTCGTCCTCGCAGCGACAGCATCAGCCCACATCGTCATCTCCTACCCGGGCTGGCGCGGCAATAACCTCATTACCAATGAAACCTTCCCCTATGGCATGCAATGGAACTACCCATGTAAGTCCTCACTCCTCTGCCATCAATCACTTTCCGTCGCTATCGCCATCGCTCTATCCCCGGCCATCCTTCAACCCTCATCCACTCTGTAAACCAAAGACTCGGCCTCTCTAATCAATGCCCCAAGGCGGCGGCATGCACGTCACCCAAAACCGCACCTACTGGCCCACGACGGGCGGTGCCCTCGCCTTCCAACCAGGCTGGTTCCAAGGCCATGCCCAGGCAATGATGTATGCCAACATGGGCTTCGGCAGCGACGGGCCCGACGGCGGTCCCCTCAATATGTCCTTCCCCATGGTCCCCGTCTTCCAAATCCTTGGCCCCAGCAAGAACCCTTACCCGGGCACCGTCTGCCTCCCGCAAGTGCCTCTGCCAGCGAACACCACCGTCAAGGCCGGCGATCATGCCACGATCCAAATTGTCGAGCTTGCTGTACACGGCGCCGCTCTGTTCTCGGTAAGTCTTCCCTGCGCCCCTACCCCAGCCAGAGAGGGAGGGGAGAGAGAGAGAGAGAGAGAGAGAGAGAGAGAGAGAGAGAGGCAGAAAGGTACTAACACCACAACAATAGTGCGTCGATATTGAATTCGCTGAGCCAGGCGACCCAAAAATCGGAAAGGTCAACGAGACGAACTGCTTCAACTCCACTGATATTGGCTTCGGCGACGTCTACACCATCACGACAAAAGAGTCTGGCGCAGGGTATGTGCAAGGAACATCCGCCGCCGCAAGGATGACGACAGCAACGAGCTTCTCTGTCGCTAGGTTGCTCCCGCTTCTGCTCGGTGTGCTCTGGGTCGTGCTGTGATTCAGCCACACGGCCTAAATTCAACGAGGAGTTATTCGGGGAGCTTTATGGACGGGATGGATGGATCATAACTTGAGGAAGTCTGTACAATCATGGAAGGCATTAAAGGACGGCGTTTTTTTTTTCTTCTTTTTTTTTTCTTTTTTTGTTGGAAATGGTGGAATGGCTCCAACTGGCTGGAGACCGAAGGTGGTTTTCTCCCTCTTCTTTCCGAAGTACTTATTCCTTTTCAAAGTAACCCCACAAACGATGCTCGCTCATCGCGATCACAATTTCAGGAATGTTCAAAAACATTAACAGATTAGTCCTCGTTGATTTGGCGTAGGAATGCTGAAATGTTGACCAGCACGTGTTCGTTGGACACCCTTCGCAGTCCTGTCCGACGATATTGGACATACGACTACCTTACGCTGGGTTTAGTAACAAGGTAGTCATAACATCGAACGCTTAACTATATCATATACCAGTTTGGCCATACTGGAGAACAATATGACACATAGTCTATTGGGGAATCCATCACTCTATGGATGGCGGTCCACGATGGCCAGCTATTTGACTCTCTATTCGAACTAACCATTTACGCCCGCAACCCTCCCAACGTTTCGCCCCTTTCTCCCGTTTCGCGGGAGCGCCAGCAGGCGCGCACTCTCAGGACCATCACAGCCGTCACCCTGTCGCAAGTCTCATTAACCCACATAAATCCCACTACACCCCTGCGCCGTTCATAGCTGTTGGAGGGCTTCTTGTCCCACATGCTTCACCCGCGGCTCTGAAATCCGGTCAATAGCCCCCTTGATCCAACCCTCGCCACCAAGACTCTTCACCTCGGCCTTGTTGGTAGAAGCAAACGTTCCCAACGCGACAAGCGCTCGGTAGATAACCTCCGAGTCAGATTGCGTAGACAGTATCTTTCCGAGGGCCTGGATGAGACGTTTCGACTCTTGCCTGGACTTCTCCTTGAAGGCGAGCACGGCGTAGTTAATTAAAGTAGTAGTCGCAGCAACTAGGACATTGCGATTGGAAGGACCAATCGCAGCACCACCAGAAATGCCCAACACACGCTCGACAACGCTCGCTGCAAGAGGAGCCTCCTTCGCGGCTAGCGCTCGACCCTTAGGGGAGCTGAATATGTTGGCAAATGCACGGAGTGCCATCATAGCCGAATTCTCATTGGGCGCGGCACCGTCTGTCGCCTCCAAAGCGCTCGTCGCAACAATCTGGAGGAAAGAAGCACCCGGAAGTGCAAGGTCAGCAGCAAGGGGTGCCGGCGCAACACATCTTAACAGATCCAAGCCAGCGAGGCGCTCGGCATAAGGCCAGTGTGTCACGATCTTGACCGCGAGATCGATGCCTTGTTGGCTAACGGCCGTCGAAGATTCAATGGCCTCCTTGACAGCCTTAAGTATGCTTTGCTCGTTGGGATTCAGGGCAGCGTCCTTGCGACCGGACGAAATCATGTTCGTGTTGATGGCGAGGATTTTGTTAATCATGGCATCGTATTTGCCGGCCGTGATGAAGAGGTACTCGGTGTGCGGCAGCAGATTAGGCGCTGCAGTTTCGGACTCGCCAGGGCGATATCTCGACTCCGTGCCGTAAGGATCAGCGCCACCCGAGGGTGCTGACTGGCCTAGAGTAGCACCTTTGGTGTTCTGAGTGATGAAGCCGGCCACGTTGTCCAGGTAACTCAGGGGTAGCTCGTTGTCATTGAGAAACGTTGTCGCTGCGTCGTAAGGATTTTGGGACAGGTTGTAAGGCAGCTTCAAGGGTGGCTTTCCGTCCTCAATATCAACATCAAAAACGTAGTCATAAGACTTGCCATTGTGCTCTGTCTTCCTCCCGCTACTTCCAGCGGAGTCAACCACGGTGCCAATGTTGATCCATTGTTGTTGACCTGTACGTCGTTAGCCATGTATCGGGACTGGTGCCTCGAGATCAAACTCACCTTGGGACCATTGGTGGGCAGTGATCAGGCCATTGCCCTCGTTGATCATCTGCACCTGGCCGTCCTTGGTACCCGACCTAGACTGAAGGAACTCGGGACCAGGTAGCTTCTCCTTGTTGATGTCTGGTAATTGTTGCTGAGGAATTGCTGAAGCCTTCACCGACTCCTCGAACGCCGAGATGGCATCGGCACTGGCTGCCCGCTCAGCATTGCGAGTAAAGACACGCACAATACCATCGCTGGCTCCTGTAATGATGTCGCCAGACTCCTGGTTCGCAGCGACAGCCCAGACTGAGATGGCGGGGTGTGTGATGGTCTGAATGCACTCGTTTCCCTTCCATATCCGTACAGTGCGATCCTCTCCGGAGCTGACTAATTCACCCGAGGGAAGACTTGTCAAAGCGTAGATGAAGTTCTCGTGGCCGATTAGCTCCCCAACTTGCTGCCCGTTCAACTTCCACAGCCTGATGATGCCATCGTTGCTGGCACTTGCGATATCAGCTCCACTCGCATGGCCCTTGGGAACCTTTGCGAGAGCACGAATAACCTCAGGTGTGTGAATAGTTGACTGTGGTTCGGCGTCTCCGGCAATGGCGGAGGGAAGCTTGTAAATGCGGATGCTTGTATCGGCGCAACCCGTGACTACCGTGTCCTCGTCGAGAGCAAGGACAGCCCACACACTCTTATCATGGCCACTGAGGCGAATCTTAGGCTCCCAAGTGTTGATATCCCAAACGATGGCCTGAGCATCCCACCCGCCTGATACAAGGTAGGATCCCTTGGGCGACACATCCAGAGTACACACGTTTTGGGAGTGACCAATCAAAAGTCTTTCGGCGTTGTCACCCGGAGCAGCTTGGGGTTGTTTGACTTCGACTATGGTATCCTTGCCACCGGAGGCAATCAGTCCATCTGGGTATGCTTCAGAGGGTTGAAGGTATGTGACAGCGTTGACGAATTCGGACGTTTGACTTGAGATTGAAGGTTCGAAAGTCGGTGGGGGCCCAGACGTTTGACGCCAGACTCGTACACTGCCATCTCGAGAGGCAGTGAGTAGTGTTTGAGGAGAAGGAAAGCTGACTGCCTTGACCTGTGGATTGCGTACACATTAGCTGACGAATAGAGCGTTGAAGGTTCGTTTACTTACGTCTGAATCGTGGCCAGACACCTGGGCGGATAGCTTGAAGTATGTCGTCATTGCTGGCAATCTGTTATGGAGGTCGGGAAAAGTAGGTATCAAAAAGAGTCCAGTTGTGTGGAAAGCTCGCTCGTACCTTGGTAGAAGCCTCCGTGGAAGTGTCCTGTGTTGTTTTGATTCGTGGTGGAGGGCGATACCTTCCTCACCTTAAGCTATGGAGGTAAGGTACCGTCAAGTAGTGTAGGTAGCTAGACGACGACGACGACGACGACGGAAGCGGGAACGGTCCAATGCGCCACAGTGTCTAGGTAACGCTCGGCTTGAGGTGTACAAGCCACATCTGCGGGGCCGGCAAGCCCTTCAAGCCTCAAGTCATGGGCGCTTACCTCAGCAGGCCCCTCCCATTAGGGAGGTAGAATCCGCGACCTGCGCGAAGCAGCGCGGGGTCACACTGAAGTTCTGGCTGTTCGTGGCAGAACCGGCCTGGTTTCAGGGGTCCATCGAATCTCCTTGACTCCTTCCAAAGTTCCAAGGACCAAGGCACAAGGTGCAAAGGTGCACCTTTGTGCCTCCTTTAATCGAACCTTCCATCAGGCACTCTCACGTTTTCCACCTGCTCTTGCAGCGTCTCGCAGCAAACAATCGCACCCGACAGAATCCAGGCGCAAACCGGCCTTGCTCCGACTCGGGGAGCCCCCCACTATTATTCCATTTGCGCCGCCCGGGCTCTCCCATTGCTTCTCGCATCCTCCTGCAGCTTTCCCCATCCTCATTTTTTCTTCCCCTTGATGTGCTTTCGCTCTCATTCGTGGAGCTATTGCTACTGTTGCTACTGCTGCGCTGCTTGCCCTTCGAGGACTCACTCGATCCATCGTACTCACTACTCACGATATTAACGACGTAACGGCTGTACCTTACTGACTCTCCTTGACTTTGGTTCTTCTTTTTCCCTGTCTTCTTCAACTGCCAATCGTCAGGAACAACAAAGCATCCGATTTGTCGACAACTCGATACCCCTTCACAGCGCAAACGTTGCGATTGCGACTACCACGAACGCAAACAAGCACTTAGTACCTCGAACCTGTCACGTCAACGACGATATGGCCGCTGCTACCCCTCCCGCTACCGAGAATTCGCGTCAATATGTTCCTCTAACCTGCCATGGTCACTCTCGACCTGTTCCCCACGTCTGCTTCTCTGGCCTTGAGAAGGGCGAGCAATACTACATGATCTCGGCTTGCAAGGGTGAGCTGGATATGGATGATCCCGCGCTGCCAACAGGGGTTTGCTAACCTGTCGCAGATGGAAACCCAATGTTGCGCGATGGCGTTACTGGCGATTGGTAGCTTCCTCCTCCTAGAACAGTTGACCGCGCGTGGCTCACGAGTGCTCACACAGGATCGGAACCTTCATTGGCCATAAGGGTGCCGTCTGGCAGGCCAGATTGAGTCCTGATGCCTCCAACGCGGCGACCGCCTCTGCCGACTTCACCGCGTAAGTCATATCACACATCACTCATACTCCGAATCGCGACTAATGACCAGCAGCAAGGTCTGGGACACTCACAGCGGAGAGGTCCTCTACACCCTTCAGCATAACCACATTGTCCGCGCCGTCGCCTACCCACCTGACAACTCCGAGCTCATCGCGACAGGAGGCATGGAGAAGAGGCTTCGCGTCTTCGACCTCAGCGATTTCGCACCAGATCCCGACTCTCCAGCCGGTACGCCCATCACCGTGCCTGCCTCGGCTGGCTTTGAGATTGGCGAAGGCACCCACACTGGCTCCATCAAGTTCATTGCTTGGACCAAGGATCCTAACACGATCATCACTGCGTCCGACAACACCCTTAGGTGGTTTGACCTGCCCACCCGTAACGTCATTCGCCAGGAGGTCCTCGACGGCGAAATCAAGTCCTGCGAGCTCGTCTCTCTGGCGCCCGAGTACACTTCTCCCGGCGATATTGGAGGCGGCCTTCCTGTCTTGGCTGTGGCGGCCGGCAAGTGGGTATACTTTTGGGGAGGCCCGCAAGCGATGGACGAACTCAAGCGCTTAGAACTGAAGCATGGTGTTGCCAGCGTGGGTTTGGACCTTAAGGGTCGCAAGGTTATCATGGGCGAAGAGCCGGGTACCTGGGCACGAGTCTGCCGCTGGGACGACGCTGGCGAGATTGGTCAGTTGAGGGATCAAAAATTGGACGCAGGATACCCACTAACATGCTATCAGAAACTCTCAAGGGGCACCATGGCCCTATCTGGTCCATCGCCTTCTCCCCCGACGGCAAGCTGTACGGAACTGGCTCCGAGGACGGCACGATCAAGATGTGGAAGAATTGTGACGGTTTCTACGGTCTCTGGCGTGGTGGTGCCCCGACTGCTGAACGTAACGTGGACTAGAGGAGCACGTCTTCCAGCACAGTTTCTCGCAGCGAAGGGTGTGAGGCAAACACTCCAACAAGCAGCAGAGTCTCATCGGGCTCGTTTATGGATGGAGTCTCCCATTTGAGCAACAACTCTGTCACCGAAACACCAGCAATTGCCCATCAGCTGATGGATCGCTTCTTTGCCACGGCTACGAGCAAGGTCGAGGCCGGAATCCCCGCCTCTAGACTCGTTGATAGAGATCGCCACCAGCACAGAACAGAGTGAGGCTCTTCAGAATGCTGGCTCTACTAGTCTGGCTGGTGGCTCTGTGTTTGTGTAGAAAGGTACGCATGAGCAAATCGACAATGTCGAATTGCTTACTGCGGCCAAACCTTTGAGGATTAGCCTAGATGACTGCCATCGATGGCGGCTGATGTTACAATAAACCATGTACAATTTAGTTTCAATGACACAACACAAGCTGTGGCTAGTGATGCGACTGTGCATTATGCCTTTCTGTGGTCCACACTATCGCTAACGCATCACTGGCATTACTACTCTCTCCTAGCAGAGTCTCTTTGAGCACGCTCTTTGCCTCAGGAAGGCAGAAGCTGACCCCCCGCAAAGCACTTTACCCGAGCTCTTCAAGCCACGAAGCAGGACTTCGAAGATCACTGCCAACGGGCTACCTAATTTTATCTTCCTTGCAGTATGTTTTGCGACGCCGAGACTCCGCGAATATCAGTGGGATGAGTGGTAATTTCATTAATCACGATCTCATCAACAGGCGTTCTATCTGCTGATATATTGAGGGCAACTAGGGCCGCCGTCCAAGGGGGCAAATACAAAGCTCCCTCAAGTAAGCTCCGACGTCACTAGCAACTCCTCCACACAGCCTGCCGTGCGCCCAGTCAGACGACAAGATTTTTTGGGCAGGCGACCTTACGGAAGGACAGCGAGCAACAACGTTATAGCGACATAAAACACCCGAGGGGGTTTGGGCGTGGAGCCGCGGACAGGGGATAGCGCTTAGCAAAGAAGATTGATGATGTACCACAAATAGCCTTTATAAGTACCGTAGTAAATAGCAATTGGAACAATTGATCATCGATAGTAGCAAAAACTAACTTACCAGATATCTCGCTAGCCTATTCCGCAACGGTCAGGGAAGTCATTCCAAAAAGAATGATCGAGTATGCATCTCTCTGGATTTTCCCAGCCTGAGTCTCTTTTTCACCATGTAGCGGAAAGCATGCTTGAGATGGCAAGAGCTGTTGCAGACCACTATATCTTTGAAGATGATTGCCTTGTTATCTTTGGTGCTTGTCAAGAGGGCTAGGTTGACTTATTCAACAAAACTAGCTTCTAAACTTGCCGACATCGTAGATTACGCAACAAATTCGACTTCGCGAGTATTCAACTAATTTACTATTTCATAGCACTTTATCCGATCTCAAAGTTCTTACCAACCTCTTCCAGCATAGGGTAACGGCGATCCTTCCCACTGAATGTTAAACGAGGCTTCATTTTGTGGCCGGGAGGCTTCCTCCGTTACCAGCTTAGAGTTATGGATTTGAGTCATGAGTGAGGAGAGAGCTGTACGCCTCACTTAGTTCCATCCATATTGGTATTGAACATATTCTGAATATGGAAATCTACCCAAGAGTGACGCCGGCGAACTCGTCGCGATGGCTTCCTGTCCACCGAACTTCAGGGACTTGACGTCAGATATGGGATGGGCCATGAACGCGATCATGTGAGGCCTAACTTGACGCCCCTGGTCGCCCGGTTAGAGAGCCCTCGTTCTATACGGATACATGCCGTCCGTCATTGCCGGCCCGAGGGTGGGATTTAAAGACCTATTAGTCCCCAATTCTCATCTACCACCGGCGCGGACTCCGAGGCTTGCGGGCTAAAGCTCGTGCAGTTTGGTCCAAGGTGAGACTATGGATGCTGGCTCCCGAAACTCAAAACCGGATTCCGAAGCACGTGGCTCCAAAACTTCATGTTCGACATCCGAAGGCTACTGAGTACTAGTCAATGCTATTCGCGGGGTTAGGGTGTTTGAGAGTGAATATTAGTGTGGAGATTTCTTAATAAGTACCAGCGGGTCAACCTGTCTCTCGGGGACAGAAAGCAACCGAGAGACCCATATTGAGCTCTGGAACAGATGTTGTAGAAATCCATTCCTCCCCGAATTACCTCAAAACTGGTAAACACTTCTCACAAAGCCACTTTCTCCGGACACGCCTTCAACAAGCCAAAATGGATCTCCTGCCGCATCCAGATGACATGTCTCGTTTCTCAGACTTTACCATCTTGACGACAACTTACAAGACAGTGTCAGACCACTCCATAACCACCGATGTCCTCATTCCGAAGAAGATGATAGAGGCCTCGGCCGCGGCGACCTCACCATGCCCCATTATACTACGCTACCATGGCGGCGGCTTCATCGGCGGCGCGAGTCTCTACCCCGGATTCTTCGGGCCCTGGCATCTGGAGCTCGCGGCCCGCCACTCGGCTGTGATTGTGAGCCCGAACTATCGCCTCGCGCCAGAGTCCACTATCGATGATCTACTTGAAGATACCGAGGATCACTGGACCTGGGTTCATAAGGAGCTAGCCTCATTTATCAAGGAGGAGACTTGCGGCCAGGTTGACGTCGACACGGATCGGATCCTCACGGCTGGTGACAGTGCGGGAGGCTACTTGAGCATCATGACGGGTTTGTCTCACGCCAAGGATATCCGGGCCGTGACAGCCGCCTACCCTTGCGTCGACCTAGCCGACGCACACTTCATGGAGAGGCCGAAGGCTCCGGTATTCGGACTAACCCTGCCGCAGAGCATCGTCGACGATCATTTTGAAAAGATTCGCAGCGGTGAGGCGCCTGCACTCATCTCCAACGACCGGAATCTCGAGAGGGGTATCCTCATGTTCGCCAATCTGCAACACGGCGGGTTCCCCAAGATGTTCCCGCTCGAGAAGAATCACCTTTTTCCGTTTGAGAGGTTAAGGGCTGGGCAGAGGTTCCCGCGCGGTGGTGTGTTTGTGTGGCATGGTGCTGATGATAGTGTTGTGCCGGCAAAAGGGAACGTCGCGTTGAAAGAGTTGGTTGGGGAGGTTGATCCTGAGTTGGAGTTCAGTTTGGCAGTCCGGCCTGGTGAGCATGGTTTTGATGCCATGACGAAAATTAATGAAGAATGGATGGCGGGTGGGCTAAAGAACTTGGTGAAAGCATGGCTACAGTAAATTGCCCAACTTGGCTGCCCCTTTAATATGTACGAACTGCCCTGGGACAGACGCGTTATGCGTAATGATCATTTGTGGTTTCCTGTACATTGCTAAGGTAGGTCTAGCTTCTGTTGGACAACAAGACCTGATAGCCTACACTTCTTTCGCCATCATCGATCCGTTGTCTATATGATTAATCTAATTACTTGTCAGAGAGACATTTGTGCGAACCAGGCAAGTGCCAAAACAATGGCATGAGTGTTGAATATTGCAAATAAAGAGCTACAGCTACAAATTACTTGCTATCTGAAAGTTAGAGACGGCCCCTTGAGTTGGATTTAAAGCTTCAAGTAAGGTATTACATAATGACTTCCAATCTTCTCGAAAAGGGTGATTGGCTAAATGCCAGACTGACGGCTTTCCTGAACCTGGCGTCAATGCTAGTCTTGTTGTATTCAGTTGCTACTGAGTACACATCATACTCTTGATATTGAGCCCTCGTGTCAAAGGCTTTAACGTAAGTCCTATTCATCTCCGACCAATACGAAGGTTGCACACGGCTACCTCGATGTTCCGTCATCCTTCACCGTCAGAAAACTGTTCTAATTTTCACTTGAGACTGTTTCGCTGGCCATCTCACCCCTCGCACTCTCCGTCTCACCAGCTTTATACCGATATTGCTGAGCCTCAAAAGGAAAATTCAATTAACTGGAGGAGAGGGTCCAATATCCTGGACAGCAGGAACATAACCCACGTCGCTTGCCCTGGCACCACCGCTCCCGATACACTGTTTCTTCTTTCGCAGGTGCCTCCAGATGACCCAACCAGAGCCCACTAGGCCTATTAAAGCAAGCATTCCCATGCCGGCGCTCATTGCAATGCCCGCAACTGCGCCGGCAGAGGCGCCGCTGTTCATACCCCCGGAGCTAGGCAACGCAGTTGGGGGTGCTTCAACCGGTGTTGAAGCTATTGTCAAAGTCGAAGCCGTCGACGTAGGGGACGAGGATGTTGTCGCCGAGGTGGATGCCACGGAGTCAATAATGTCGGAGGAATGGCAAGTCATGTCTCCCACGAAGGCACTGTGGTTGAACATCTGGATAAAGTTCACTGGGCTTAAAGTAGAATTTTGACGCGACGGGAAGCCATTGAACCTGACCGTTCAGAGCATTTCCAGCGCACGCGTGTTTAGAGGAGGTAATAGGAAACAAGGCCGAGGAGAGGCATGATGAGTGTGAGCCCTTCAAAGACCGCAACGCTCTCTAGCTCGCCTAGTTCCACTCTCGGACGAGATGGATGGTGAGCAGATTGGAGAATGAGAAGGGCGAGGGACAGAGGAGAATCAAATGTGTTTTTTCCAACCGCCTGGCTTTCAGAGGGGTTTGGTACCCGGTGAATCAGGCTGTGGGAGGGTTGGGTCACAGACTGAGCTGGCAAGCAAAGTACATTTACTTAGAAAGCAGGCATGCGCATAGTTCCACCCCCAGACGCTGACATTATGGGGAACTGACAGGCATCCATGAAAGACAATTTCCAACCACAGATCTCAAACTTATTTGTTGGTCTTACGCGTGACCAACTGACGCCAATCCGTTGCACTAAGTAGACTCAGGTCAACTGTTGGGTGCGGTGCAGTCCTATCATGTCTTGCGCAGACGAGGCTTGCGGCGTAGGTCTCAGCGCGAACCAACATTGTTTGGGTTGTCCGAAGTCAATTCCATGAGTGGCTTTGTCCCATCGTACCATCTCTTTAACAAAGGGAGTGACTGTGTGGGACGACGGTGCTGCTTAAGGGGATATCGTCGATGGTTCCGAAGAGTATTACTGTCATATTTTGTTCTCGATGGAATGTAGACGCTAGAAATCAAAATTCATTAAAGTATGGAGTGCTCAGTCATCTATCGGCAGAACCACACGAACGCCTTCCTTGATTTGTCCTGTTACTCGGTGTCAAAATGTGGTCATTTCGGAGTTGTTCTTTGCTTGAACTTACGATCCACGTATTTAATCACTTGATTGTGATTCTTGCAGACTGGGGTTAAGGCCGTGTTAGTTTTCACTCTTTGAGATTGACATACCTTGGCTAAGAATTATCTACAGTTTGTTGGGAGGGGAGTTGCCTACCATGCATGCCGTTCCAACTACCATCTCCAGGCCCGTTATCGTCCGCGTCCGTAATCAAATGTGGTTCAAGGGCTAGATCTGCTGAGCACATGGCTGCTTGTCTCAGATAATCAATGCAATGATAGAAATGGATATCGGAATCGGCTGTAGGCATGTCAGTCGGGTCGGTGACTATCCGGGAGTAGATGCGTCCCATCATATACTAGAAGACGTCAGTGATTGAATCCTCGGGGAATCGGGCCAGCTGAGACGTACGATGCAATGCAATTGATGGGTCATGGTAGTGGTGAAAAAAGGGCCGTCGTCCTCAGATTTCCAACCGGCACCAGCTACAACGGTGTCAGTGAAGTACAAATCTTGTAGTTGAGATCTCAGCTGGGATCCTCCCTTACCGGGCAAAAGCGACCGCCATTGGTTGAGTGTAGCTTCGGAAAGAAATTCTGTTGCGTTGGGAGGCACTACGGCGTGGTCGGCATCAAATTTCTTGATCTCAATCGGGACTGCAGGTCGACAACAATTAGAACTGTAAACTATAGCATGGCAAACTCTGAGGATACGACTCACATTGCGGGCCCGCGCCTGTGTAATCGCCGCCAATTTGTGTCATTCGCGACGGAAACTTGGCGTCTTCGAATTGGTAGTACAACAGCAATGACAGTCCTAGCGAGAGACCAATATTCGTGAGGAGGAGAAGTGTGTCGATAAGCCAGCGATACCTCCTCAATATGATTTTGACTTCTTTCCAAGTGCTTCCTGCCTTGTTCCCATCCGCGTTCAGGTCTATTGAGTGCCATTGCTTCTCATCGCCCATGAGTGACTCGTCGACTTCAGTGGTGGAATCATCATAGGTATCCGAGTGCGATACGGTGGAGTAATGGTTGCTTTTGGGGGGCATTCTGAGGTTGGAGGAGTTGGCACCGGCGGGAAGGTTGACGTGCTGGAAAACACAGAAGGGAATAATAGCAATGTTACAATGGTTTAAGCTACGGGGAGGGAAATTCAACCTGGGGACCGTCTTGGTTTTGTCCACCGTGAGATCCGCATACGGGTATCGCATACGGGGTTCCTTCTGCCGTAATACTGGATATACCGGCTTATTTTCCTCGGCTACAATGGCTGTTTGAGAGTTCGACTCACGGGCGAGGGATGGCCATCTCATCATGGAAGGGATGATGGCCAATGGGACCCTAAACGAATTCCTTGCACTCCTGGGTCCTGATTTCCCACCAGAGAAGGTCAAGTAGACTTGCGATGACCCCTGTTGCTGTCATCTGTGCTCAGCCAAACAAACCCTTTGATACATCTGTAGTGTTGCGTTGACGTGTTTCATGTCTCAGCGTAGGACGGTTTTTTGTGAAACAAGCGCCAGCTTCATGCTGCAGGGAGTTTCTGCAAGTCTACCAAGATGGTTCGTGCTTGGAACGACTACAGAACGAGAGTTCAGGACAGGAAAGTCATTTCCAAGTTGCTCCAGCTCTGCACTGACAAGTTTGTAAACGTGAAGATTGAGATATAACGTAGGCGCGAGCTTTTGGGCTGGGGGACAAGTTCTTGGGCTTGGTAGGTTTGCTTCGTTAGGGGGCTCTTCAATCTAAGCCAGGGGCTTGAACGATGTCTGGAACACTTGTGACGGGGCCCAACTGCGTTTCACCTGCCTGCCGATAACCGAGTCGATCCACACAACCAGCCTCTCGCTCTCCACAGGCACTGGTCTGTGGTATACTCATACTACCTAATAATAAGAGGAGGCATCGGCCGGCGAATTGAATCGCAGTTGTCTGAAGTACGTCTATCCAGTTCGGAGATGATAAAACGATCCATTGAATGACTGTCATTGAAGCTGAGAGGCAGGCAGAGGAATCCTTTTCAAGATAATACATCATAAGCGCTCACTTCGATACGAGGAAAGAAAAATGCTAAAAG
Organism: Colletotrichum godetiae; assembly: GCF_030913485.1. Classification (NCBI taxonomy): domain Eukaryota; kingdom Fungi; phylum Ascomycota; class Sordariomycetes; order Glomerellales; family Glomerellaceae; genus Colletotrichum; species Colletotrichum godetiae. Next base: position 438,221 of record NW_026851281.1, on the reverse strand, counting down.
TTGTTATTATTCTCATAAAAATTCTCCAGCCATGGCCCTCTTCAAAAGATGCATGTACGTACAATGACATGGCTCACAGAGAAGGAACGTTGCGCTTTGAAAATAACGTTCGTCTGGAAGACAAGATCAAATTCAATTCATTGACCATGTACGCCGCTCTTGCTTGACAATACGAAAAGCACTGCTAACTCTTATAAGTATTACCATCTGAAGAGTACAAGCCATACCGCAACTCCCCGACAGAATTCTTAGCCTCAGTGTTGTTCATGCTCTCAGGGGAATTTTTCCTCCAGTACAAGTATAAACAAAAGAGAAGGATAGTAAGAATACTTATAAAGGATATCACGGTAACGGATAGCTTTTGCGCTAATCTTCTCTCTCTATTTCAATGTAGTATTAGCCAGCCTTGGATGAAGTGCACTAGGTGGCTTTGATTGGTTCGGGACAGATGAAGGTTCTGTAAACACAAGTGATTGCATCATAATGAGTGTTTGTAAATGATGAGGACGTCCGATAGCGATGGTGCTGTACGTGTAACTTCATATTAGTATAGTAAGCGTCGTAGACCACTGCGATCGTTGCAAGTGAGTCGTGGCCGGCATCGTAGATGCTACAAGCTCACCTGTTGTTTTAAGCGACCTATTGGATGGAACGAAACATTCTCGATGTTGGTTTGCAATGGCAGTAGACTAGAAAGATGTGTCCAGGCCTCGTCCACTTGGGAGCGGCTGTTTAATACCAAGTAAGACGGATGTTTTCACCAATAATCTATTGAAAGAGGGTTTGTAAGTATCAATAAGCTATCTCTAACTCAGAGAGACTTTATATAAACGGTACGTCGCAATGGAGGCACGATGGACTTCGTGATTCACGACTTCAAGTCTAGCGTCCGTAAATTCAGCTTGTTGTCTTTCATTCACTCATATGGGTTTCTTCTTAGCCCATCATTACATCTTCAATATAAAGCCTTTATTTATTAATGATGAGCGAAGACAATTGAGATCGTGTGTCGCTGTGAAATTGCTAACCACACCGAAACTTCCCAAGTCCGTGGCCTGAACTCCAAAGATATGGCAATGCGTTCGGTTTTGAGGAAGTATCTACGTTTGAAGTCCAAGGAGAATTATCCGCTTAGTCGTGTTTGAGATTGGCTCAAGCGTGCATAGCCACGCTTGAAAGTGAGTTGAATGCAAGCAAACTTGTCTTCAAGGAGCTATTGAAAGAACTCTTACCTAAATATTCCGTTCAGGACCACTGTATTGAGGTACGAGTAGTTGTAATTGAAGAGAACATATCGCAAGGTACTTATATATTGCATTGATCACTTTCCTCAATCAACGGCCTCGGTTTTGCGACACACCTAACCATGACACTGTTCTGGACTACCACCACTGTGAAATTAGATCCTTTGGGAATGAGTATCTCTGGTCTAGTACTGGTGCTTTTGCTCGTCGACCCCCTAGCTTGAAGCTCGTGCAATCTTACTTTTGGATTCAGGATATAGTTACAAAAGGATTAAAAGAAAATCTATCAAGGTACTCATGCTATATTCCACAATGTCTAGGAATTCTGCTAATCCATAGATAGACTTTGCGGCAATATGAAGATGTGACGCCCTGATCGGAATACTCCCGGAAGCCTCCATAGTGCGACAAAATGGACTTGCCAAGACTATTCCATACTACATCAAAGCAAGTTGACGATTTGCTGACAAGAACCATTTATTCGTCACTCGCAAGTTGCAGGACACGACGTTGATAAAGGCAACGTATGAGCGAATGGCGGAAGTCCCTAGTGGTTTTGAAATGCAGAATGGCCGCGGGATTATGGGAACAATCACACTTTATCTGGCTCGCGGACAGCGTTGCGAACTTGAAGTTACAAGTGCTAGATCGTGTGGCGGGCTTCACAACATAAAACCAAATCCCCCAACTTTTTGAAAATGAATACGATGCGACGGGAGTTATAGAGCGCATTTCTGTTTCACACCAGATCGATTGGGCACCTCACGAAATTTCGTTGACTTGTACTTCGATTGTCCTCGAATGTCTACTTTAGCTTTATCTATTCGACGTGTGTGCGGCATCAATATGGCAGATCAATACCTTTTAACTAAACAGAGCTACATAAGCTCTGGGAGATGGGCAGACCTTTAATCGAAGCATTGCATTACTGCAAGCGTTAGTCCCGGAGCTTAGGCATCAGGTGGCGGAACTAATTCGCAACTTATCTAAGTTAAACCTTCAAGAGTAGGAGAATGACAGGTATTAGCGGGAACCTATTGCAAGGAAACATCGAGGGGAGAAGGAGGCCGGACACTACTCATATAGGCAATTGGAGACAGAGCTAAAGATTACCGTAGGCTCATGAAAGATGGAAATAGTCGCGGTGGTGTGGTGCATTCTGAATGGAAGGGTAATGTTTGAGTGTGCGTGGATCTTTTCCTCCACGGTCTATCTATTCCTGGCTCACATAGCTGAGCTTGACTAATCGCGCAATGGATTGACTTATTGGTCGAGCTGCCTTTCTCGCGAGCCCCTGACTCGCCGATACGAGGCTTTGCAGTTTTGCAGAGCCTCCTCGGGGAAATCGGACAGTACGTTGTAAGACAGCTGGGAACGCGGGAGAGGCTGATGGCAGGCAGAGTATAGCGTCAGCTGAGGTGTCAGTAACATAGGGAATAGAGTGCGGCGTGGCTTTTCTCAAGCTTACTGTTGCTTTAAACTGTATAAGCGAACACCCATAGAATAGCTAAATTCATCATGAAGCATTTTTTGCCCTAAAGCAGAGAGCGCCGATGTCTGAAGGAGGATGGATCCTGTTTGCAGTTATTTGTGATGTCATGCCCAGAACATGGGTTAGCGTTGCAGCACTACGGAGGGTGAAGCAGGGCCGGTGCTGCTTCAGTGTGCTTCAGGTTTGGTGTTTTTGGTGGGGGGTTCCCGGGGGCCAAAGTATAGTATACGACTACTATGAGGGCGGAAGGCGACAACAGCGGTTAAGATGAAAGGGGTTCTTCAAGAGTGATGGCAAAAAGGACTTCCTTGCCGTTTTAGAGGCAGATTGGTAGAGTAGGTAATGTTGATGTTTATTATTTGTGAGGGGTCGTGTGCTGTTGCGGCACGGGAGGGAGGAAGTAAAATAAGTATAGAATGGGATGACAGATTTTGATTGTGCTGACTATCACTGTTGTTCCGCATAGAGTCACGAGCGTACCTAGTACTATTGACTTGTGTGAAGAGTCGACATGCGGGAAATAGTAGGATTTCGGTACTCTGATTCTCTACATAGAGGTTGGTAGTGTCACTCACTGGATGATGCTTGTTTCTGTTTGTTCAACTTGGTGGACTTGGTGGACTCGGTGGCATGTTGGGCCTGACGATCACCGCCCCGTCACATCTTGCATGATTGAACCCACTGTGCTCGTGCCCTCCACTGACGATACTTTTGTTGGAAAAACGTACTTCTGTCGCAGCCTCAACTCGGCAACCGTTAATGACCTGGTGGTCGGAGCGTTGTAGACGAGGACCCGTCTTGATGACGAAGTTTTCTCTTGCTGTCCGTAGACGTCGTCGCTCAGAACCTCCGGACGGAATACCGAGCAAGGGATACGAAGAGGCTGGGCGCGCTGCGCTAGACGACAATCGAATGGAGATCGGAGGCGGGGGTCATGGGCTTCCACGAGAACGAGAGGGCTGGCTTTTGGAGAGGGGCGCAGTCACATAAGAAGACGGGGCGAAGGCGGTCGCTCAGCCAACCAGGTCGGCCTTATGCCCCGGGCGACAACGGCCAGGGTCTCGGCCCACTGAAGAAACATTCAGACTCGCTGGTACTCCGTACGGAGTAGGCATATCCGTACTTGACTTGCGGTTAGCGATTTGTCGCTGGTCTTATATAGATTGCAGTTGCAAATCTGTCCCAAAGTGAAGCCCTTCTTGCGACGCTTGGTAGTACCATGCTGGAGGGGGAAATTCAGGAGTAAGCGAGTGATACATTGGTGTGGCTCGAGTGCTTTCTAGGTACCAGGCGAATCACCGGCTGCTTTTCGGGGATTTAGTCATCTGCGCTGCATCGTCGCTTCCTCGAATGCACTCACTTTTGGGTACATCCGCCTGTGGTAATACTTCCAACGGTCTCAGCCATTATTGGTAGAAGGCACGGGTCATCGCCCAGGTCTAAGTACTACGAGGTCGCAAGGCAACCAAGGAAAGGAGAAGTCTGAAAGAGACGATAGGCATGGACCAGTGGCTGTACACTACAGAAAGTGCCGCTCTTTCCATGTTGCTCCGGCCGGGGGCTCAAAATAAACCTGCTTAGCTCGGGCTGCCTTGTTTTCCCCCATATTCATGGCGGGCCTTTGCCCCCCTCAGTGCTCACTGTGTGGTAAGCCTTATTTGATTTGTTAATACAACCACACAGGTTCGGTCTTGCACTGGCTTAGGTTTTTTAAGGTGCGTTGCCAGTAACATTCGCTCCACTCTTTCAGTCTGGTCCCACCATCCCCAAGTTGCCCCCTGTCCTCAATGACGGCACTCGGAAGGGCAGGAGCAGAGCGAGCACCGGGGCCAGGTGGATTGGGAGGTTTGTAGGTATGGCCAGGTGGCTAGGTACCTCCTCCCCAGATTCCAGCTCGGAGGTACGAGGCTGGGCCGTTGTCATGGAGTTTCATTGCCAGTATCATCGACTAAGCCAACTTATGAGGGAAGGATTTCAGCATGCCTGGAGGAGGGCAACAGTCTCCCCCTCTAAGTTCAGGTACGTGGGTACGGAGTGCTTTCTAGGTTAGGTACTCCGTAGATACGCATACCTTCGGGACCTTCCACAGCTTCAGCTGTGCCTGCCGTGCTCCTGTCATCCCATCCCGTTAGAACTTAAAAGGCTCTCCAATTTGTCTCATACGCGCGCATATTTTGTCTCTTTTTTCGAGGTTCCGCGGGACGGGGAACACTCTTCTTGCTCCAAGGCGCTTACGGAGTACGTGTCGCCGTTGTACTCCGTAACTATCCGTACACTCCCCCTCTGCTGATTGACGTTGGGTGATCTATTGTCTTCCTGAGCCAAAATTGAAAACCCAACGTCCAGGACCACAAGACCACCCAAGCCACCTGTCATCGTGCTGCCCACCTCATCGTACCCTTCTTTTCTCTCGAATGCCCCATCTCCGAGACTGACGACAATCCCTCCAAGACTACGGAGTAGTCTTCAGCATCTCTGGAAAGAACCACTCCAAACAAGGATCCTCGAGCTCCTCGACAAAAGTTGGAACCGGGTCACAAGCCAATACGAGCAAGCGCAACGCCAGACAAGGGAGCCGCACGGGTGTACCAAAATACGAACTCCTGACCTGGCGCTGCTGCGGGCGAAACACCTTAATGCCCAGCCAGATTTTCCGCGCCTAAACGCTCTTGGTGGCTTGCGCATCATTCTCGCTGACCAGGCACCGCACCGCACCTCACTCCCCTCAACATCTTTCTTTTCTCGCCCCTTACCGTTCCTTGCTGAGGAAAGAGGGAAGGCCATCTTCGACCCTTTGCAATCCCCCCATGCCTAATCGCAATCAGGGTTTCAAGACAAAAATCTCTATAACGCTGGCATCTCACCTCGACATCGTCATACCGTTAATTCCCCGGCTTTCCGTTGCTCGCGAGCAAACGTGACACCCGTGCCTGCGACTGCCCCACGAACTTCCCTTGGTACGTTCAACCACCGCCAAACTCGCCGCGACACTACTTTCTACTAGGCGGAGGCGACTAGCTTGCGTCGTCCGCCTGCCGGCTTCCCAATCCGAGTTACTGGGCGACCTGGTGCACGGAGGTTAGTGTTATTTTCTCTGCTTCCCATCAGTATCGTCTGTTCTCCATGTACCTCTTCAATTCTCTGGCCGGTCTCATCTCTACAGTCGCTGTGCTGGAATGATTGAGCGGGACATTCACACATACCCATTTCAGTGAGAACCGCACTCACAATTAAACAGTTGTTGTTCCGAGACATTTTGAAATTGCACCCACATTCCTGCGACCGCCGCACGCAATAGCCGGTCATCGTTCCCAGTCGATTCCCCTCTACCCAGCGTCCCTCGATTTCTCCGCTTCCCTCATCCACCTCATTCAAACAGGACCTCTTGGCTGTTGGTCAGTCAACCATTCAACCCACGAGGGTTGCTAGACGTTTCCTCGAAAACATACATCCTGCCCGAAACATGCCGCGATACGACTTCGAAGACGGCCGCGATGCCGAGCGGGAACCTCTAGATCAGGCTTATCGGTCTCACACTCCCAATCCCCCAGAGTACTACCAGGACAACCATTACCACCATGGTGCGCCTCATGATCACCGTCACGAATATCCGCAGTCCGACCCCATTCACGATCCGAACTTTGGTCGCGTGAGAGCCGAACGGAGGAACGATCGCCAGGGACCACCACCAGCTGCCGTCGGTGCGGCTACAGCATACGGAGCTCATCAAGCCGTATCCCCCATCGACAGCTTACCGCAAGTTCCGGTGCACCGCGACTGGGGCCCCGATCGTTATGCGGCTCAACAACACAGCAATCCGAATCCGAATATTACACCTGGCGTGGACAACTTTAGCGACACGGCATCAGGAGGTATGGCTGGTATTGCTTATACCGTGGCCGAACGTAACGCCAGGGAGAGCGGGATTGATGCCATGAGAAGTGCTGGCCAGATCCCGCGAGGACAGTTCCAGCAGCCCAACGCACCACCGCAAGCTTACAGTCAATCGGGAGGCGACGTATACGAAATGAGCAATGCCGTCCCGCGTCCTTATCAAGGTAGCTACCAGGGCAGTCTCCCGGATCGAGACTCACACTCCAGCCTGACAGCTCTCGGCGGAGCTGGCGCTTCCCCGGCCAGGCTATCTCCATCTGCGAGCCCATACGGTTACAACGACTATTACAACGAAAACCCCTACTACCAAAGACACCCTCAGAACCTTGGTGTGGTGGATCCTAACTCGATTGCGGACGATGGTGATGATGGTCTAGACTACGGCAAGCCCAAAAGTGGACGAAACTCGATGCTTAGTCTTTCCAACAGCGATCGAACAGGCAAGACAAAAGCAGCTGGCGCAGCCGGTGCGGGTAGTGCGGCTGCTGCGGGAGGTGCTGCGGCAGGATTGATGGCGAACCGAAATATCAGCGGCTACTACGACCCCAAGGGAACAGCCGAGTACCAGAACGGCAGCGCCATTGACCTCAGCTCACCAGAGAAGAAATCAGAGTGGATGGCGCAGCAGAATAAGGGACGCAGAAAGTGGAAGTTTTGCATCATTCTAGGAGTCATCCTCCTCATTGCTGGTGCCATTGCTGGTGGCATTGCAGGTGGATTGCTTTCGAGAAACAGCCGTGACGGCAACAGCTCAGGAAATGGACAATCAGCAGATGATGACAAGAACACTAACGGTGACCTCAACGCCGACAGTGCCGAGATCAAAGCGCTTATGAACAACAAGGAACTGCATAAGGTGTTCCCCGGAATGGACTATACGCCTCTCAATTCCCAGTACCCTGATTGTTATCACAACCCTCCTTCACAGAATAACATCACTCGTGATCTTGCTGTTCTCAGTCAACTGACGAACACTGTCCGCTTGTACGGCACAGACTGCAACCAGACGCAGATGCTCATCCACTCAATTGAGCAACTCAAACTGGAGGGCACAGTGAAAATATGGTTGGGTGTATGGCAGGATGGCAACAAGACGACCAACGCGAGACAACTCTCCCAGATGTGGGATATTCTGGATCAGTACGGAGACAAGCATTTTGAGGGTCTCATCGTCGCCAACGAGATTCTGTTCCGGAAGCAGATGACCGAGTCGGAACTGGGATCTCTACTCCAAGAGGTACGAACCAACTTGACCAGCAAGGGATTAAGCCTGCCTGTCGCAACTTCGGACTTGGGCGACGACTGGACGGCATCTTTGGCGTCAAAGAGTGACTACATCATGGCCAATATCCATCCGTTCTTCTCTGGAACCAATGCCAAAGACGCAGCTATGTGGACTTACGCATTTTGGGAGAACCAAGCCGGTGGATTCTTTAAGTCGGACAAGAAGAAGAACGTTATTGCCGAGATTGGTTGGCCGACCAAAGGTGGCACTAGCTGCGGTGACGGCACAGCTACGGGCTGCCCAAATGCCTCAGTTGCTGGCATCGACGAGCTGAACGAGCTTTTGGACAAGTGGGTATGCCCCGCTTTGACTAATGGTACCAACTACTTTTGGTTCTCGGCATTTGATGAGCCATGGAAGATCATGTACAACGAAAAAGACAAAAACTGGGAAGACCAATGGGGTCTGATGGACGTCAATCGCAAGGTCAAGTCTGGCGTCAATATCCCGGACTGCGGCGGCAAGACGGTCTGAGACATTGATGTCAGATGAATGTTAATGGATTTTATGTATGGATGGACGAAGGATGATAGTCAAGCCCTGTGCCTGCTACTTGGCGATGCGCAGCACTGTACATGACGGAGTTACCCTGGAGTTTTAGAGGCCAAAGCACGCCCGGCCAGAAAGCTGCCGGCATAGTGGTATGATGATTTATACCGTATATCGCGTCGGTGGTGGTTCGAATGGGGGATTTCACGGTGTATTTAGTATTTGATCGACCAGGAGGAATATATTACTTAAGATGTGTCGTATGTCTGCGATATGATGCGACTTGTGCTATTGTGCTGGGACATTTCCCCCCAGATTGGGAGGCGCATCAAATCAATGATTTCGACGCTCGGGCAGCTTGTATCGTATATAAGTAGGCCCCGATTCGGTACTTGAATCTATGTAACGGCGTCTGATGCAGTGGTTGGACTCTCAGCCTGCGTACCTCTAATGCGTCGAGGATGGGTAAACGAGGACAACACGGGGCGGGGCGGGGATGTGCGGGGTGGGGCCTGATCAATAAGGTATGATTTCTTCCGACGTCTCCGGCTGGGCTAGGTATCGCTCTACGTTGCTTCATTCACAGCACCTAACCTTTTGAATTTTCGTCCATCTTAGCACAACTTGCCTCTGGCGCGCTTGCTTTCACCGACAGCTTGCAGCAAATCATACGATTTTCACCATCTCTCAGGCCTCGCGCCCTCACACAGCGCAAGCGTACACATGTGGATCGTAACGAGGATTCGGGCGCCGCACCCGTTCCTCTTGTTATTTCTGGCCAGCAGCAGCGCTGTAGAAGGAATAATGGGGTGGAAGAATATTACAAGACCGATGCCTAACGTTCCGCTAGCCCCCGTGCCGCTTCCCGGGCCTGGTGCGGCGCGGAATGGCGCGGAGATCGTGAGGCAGTTGACAGGGCTGTCTCGGTCGAGTATGAGTGGTGACCGAGCTACGAAATTGAAGCTTGTCAAGGTCATTGAGCTCGAAGGGGAGTTATGGGAGCCAGAGGGAATTGTAAGGCTTGCGAGTGGCGATGTAGGGAGGGATGAAAGAGAACGGGAACAAATGGAGGTTGATGAGGAGGAGGAGGATGATGGGGAGAGGTTTTGGGTCTCGGCGGGGGAGTACACCGTCCCGACGGAGAAGTACCCTGACGACAAATGGATTGATGGGACTGATCGGAGCGCAGGCGCGGGGTTTGCGCATTTTGTGGTGTTTGATGGGCGCGGGAGACGTGTTGGGGACTGGGTTGCTTCCAAGGAAGGGGAGTTGGAGGTAAATCTCGACTCGAACATTCTTTTACCCCTTTCTCTCTTTTCTCTAGGGGCCTGTGTCACTTTTCAGCCCTCTTGAAGTTGGACTTTTGAGGAGTCAAAGAGATGGCTAACGAAGGAGATAGTATCACAACGGCGGGATAGATTTTGACGGGCGACACGTCTGGGCTACGCTCGCGCAGTACCGGCCGAATTCGACGGCGTCGGTGGTGAGGGTTGATCCGGTCAGTATGGAGATGAAGAGGGTCTTTAAGGTGGCAGATCATCAGGGTGGGATCGTGCATGATGTCCATACTGGGACATTGATAACCTTGGGATGGGGTGGGAGGATTGCGAGGGTTTGGGATATTAGCAAGGCCCAGATGATCTGGGAGCGCGAAACTACTGGCGATGGGATCAGGAAGGGGGAACAGGCTCTGCTTGGCAAACGGGGTGAAGCTGATTACGATGAGGAATTCGACGAACCTCAGACGACAATCGTGAATCCTTCGCACTGGATAGATTACCAAGACTGCAAATCTCTCGGTACTGTCGACGGGAGACATCTTATGCTCTGCTCCGGTATCGCGATGCTGGCGCCGGGAGTGGAAGTAGGTGGGCTGGCGATTGTTGACGTGGGAGGGATGTTTCCCTTATGGGAGCTACCGTTTATGGAGAGGACAGGGGCTGTGCCGTGGACGGGGGAGAAAGACCACGTAGAATGGAACATTGGAAGGAAGAGCCTGTTAATGACAAAGAACCCGATGGATGTTGCTGTCATTGGGGGAAGGGTGAGATTGTATTTTGCGCCTGAGGAGGGCAGGAGTAGAATTTTTATCTATGAGGTCTGTGAGGGGTGATTGGCAGGGGCGGTGTGCTTGTGCTTGTAGGTGTGGTTTTCATGTCATCGAGACTTTTGAGACTTGCTTTTGGTGGCGAATGAAATCCGTCGAAATATGCATATGTATCCCTGTACATGTCTGACTGACAGCCATGACGAGGGACACTTCTATTTTCCCTGGTACCTTCGGCTTCATATAAGTCCCTATCAGTGGTGACTCGTGCTGCTCCATTCGTGAGCATCGTAAACCATAGGCGAGATAGACGTCGTCTTCGCATTGAAGCTTGCTGGCTACACTAAACATGTAAGCATTTTAGGAACATATTCATCGTGTTCGTGGATGGTTGCCTGAGTGACTGTCAGAGTAGAGATGGGATAGGGTGCCCCTACGTTCCGAGTTTTGGGGAATTATAGTCTCAAAGTTGTGAAGCCTGGATGGTTCGTTTTGCTGGACGAAGACAATGTCGTTTGATGCCGTCAATGGCTCCGGTCCTTTCTTGGCTGCGGAAGAGACGGACGATTTGGGAAAGTTTGAGATGAGGGCAGGGATGGCCATCAAAATCATCAGTGCGCCATTCCGTGTGTTATGAATGAACTCTCACCGAAGGCCCTGCTGCTTCCTTGACTTAGTGAGACCAGAGCATGACCATGGCTATCGAGGGCGGATAATGTTGGGCACATAAAACGTGGACCAGGACCTTATTTTGGGAATCGAAATGTACGTAAACATCTTGATCATATTTAGTAGTACATTTGTTAAATGACGCCCAGTAATGTTACCATCGTGTCTGCACCATTCGGGTTGCCATGATCATCCCATTTGTAGTATGCAAGATTGTTTAACTCGGGGCTCAAGGGGTCACTGGACGTGAAAGCTTAGGCGTGTAATTACGCTCTGGACCACATAGGACTCGCGCAGAAGTTGAAGCAAACAGGACGAGAGGTGCAGAAGGCTACCTAAGCAAATCTCCAAAGTCTTGGATGATCCTAGGTCGTAACAAAACCCACTTGATTGAAGACAAGAGGGCAAGAGAGTCAAATTTTACATAATCGAAGGTTCGTGTTTGGCAAAGTGCTGATACTTGAACTGGAGACTAGATCTGCTTTCTCCCATGGACGTCTCGCGAGAGTCCTGGGTATCTGCCACGCCAAATAAGCAACGGGACAATAATCACTCAGCGCAAATGGCATCGACATCTTATCCAAACCATACAGTCCGATTCAGTTAGTAACGGCTCGGGCCGTCGGGTGAGTTTATATACCAGCATTAATTCAATCTGAAATGTCTGCTTCGGGCATTCCACGAGAAGAACAAGAAAATTGATGGCGGCACTCACATTTGATGGACAGTAGCTGCGGCACAATCAGCGCCCAAGGCAGCTGGAATTACGCTGGGTCTTTTGTGGATCTTCAGAATGTCTGGTACCCGACCGTCATCACTTGACCAGCCTTTTGATGATGTGGTCAGGTTGGATAACGGCGCCGAGTACAGGTGGGGTGGAGAAACAGAATTTGTGTGATGTGTCATGCTGTACACAGCAACACTTGACGAGGCTTAAGAGTAGGCAGTCCAACACTCGGCAGATGCTGCCGCGCTGGGATAATGGCTGGAATGTGTGAACCGCGGTGCACTTAGTTGAGCTTAGTGATTTCAGGTCGACTATGTTGATGTGCGTCATAGCATGTCCCGAGCTCCAGTTGCGCACGCAAGATCTACAAGTAAGGGAGGGGTAAACACGGCATACCAATTGAGTCAATTGACGCCTTCCGGATACGATCCTGAGAGGCCTTAACGTCACCGTCCCGTGTCTCTTCCCGTGGACCAGCGCTATCGTTTCCGATTCGGCCCGTCTGTAAAGCGCCTCGATGCCTCAAAATAGCTAACGTTTGTTTCTTTCCCTTCCTTGGTTCTTTTATTACCCAAACGCTACTCGTGCTACTCGAGAATACAGCACGAAATCAGGTTCATTTCAGGAGGACGGGATATAGAGAGCTGCAATTCTGGGAATGTAGAAGCGTTTCCCTTGGGCAAGAAGTAGCAGCAGCATCAATAACAAAAGTGACAAAAGTGCGCGGGAGTCTCGATTCGGACTGACGGCTATAGAAGGCGAGGAACGTGTGAGTAAATGACCACCCTCGCTAGCCCACTCCTACGACATTGTTCAAAGGGATGACACAGCTTCCTGAAAAAGGTATCAGCAAGTGTCACTCCAATAACAATTCGTTCCAGGGGATCACCGCGGGCAAGCGCATTTCACCAATCAGACGCGACGGATTGGTCAACAAGGTCGTAGGAAGGAACTTAAGCTAATGCAAAAAGTCAATGGGGGATCTGCAGAGCTGCATGCCTAAATCTGAGCCACATTCGTTCCACGGACTGTACCGAGGTCTACTACCGACTCGTCCATGTCGATTCTTTGATACTACACTATTAGAATCTGCGCGAATCAAGCTAGTATCTACAAGGTTATTGCTACCTACACTGTTGGCTTGTGAACGAGTTTTCAATTCGCCCAAGATTGGATTGGGCAGCCTAACGTATAGCTCACCCAAATTGGTATAGCACACCCAAGTTGGATGTCATAACAAGGGTACAATGTCAGTAGCGTTGCCGACGGAAATGCTTTGTCCCGCGCGCTGGTCTGAACACTATCTCCCTTTTAGACAAGACTATCTAAGCCAATGCTGATATCGGGCAGTCACTGCGTGGATGCTGTGTGCGTGGCGGACACGAATTGCATGTCGGTAGTTTAGCATTTTACACGACCAGGTCCTTTTGTCGTGTCCTCCCGATCCCTAGAAATGTTTTAGCGGACTGCGTATCCGGGGAAAGTGGAACTCAAAAAATCCATAGTGTCGAGTGACTACGCTTTAGCACCGTTGACGACGCTATGCTGGTCGACCGATACACTACACTCGGGATCGAACTATTCCGCATGGCTGTTTCCATCTCGCTACCACCGCTGGACATCCATGGGGAAAAGCCGTCGAAGCACCGTTGTGGATTTTCTTTTAAAACTATGTCATCATTCTGAGATATGTCTCTGTTAACCGTGCTCAGACGTATGTCATTCACAGAAAGGCTGCTATAAAAGTCATCGTCTTCTCATCAGTTTCAACCTCCACCATCAACCAGAGCACCATTGCACTTCCTTCATTTGAAAATAATACTCAAGTGTTCCTCAGTTGAAATGAGATATCATTATACCGTGCTAGCCTCGCTGGCTGCCTCAGGGGCTGCGTTCCCGTCCATGGCAACGAAGGAAGACCTGGAGAATTTGAGTAAGCGCAATCCAGAACCCGAAGCCCATCCCGAGCCACAAATACTCGGCGGAATCGTCGGCTCACTCGCCAACACCATCACTGGACTTCTCGGAGCCGTGGCAGAAGGGGCATTAAATCCTGCCAACAAGCGACCGGAACCGGGCTACGACTTCATCGCACCCGGCCCCAAAGATAGCAGAGGGCCCTGCCCGGGCTTGAATTTGCTTGCGAATCACGGCTACCTGCCTCGTGATGGTCACGTCAACCTGGGCCAAGTAATTGAAGCCACTGCTCGCGGGTTCAACATGGGCCCCGACCTATCGACCATTCTCGGTGTTTTTGCCGTCCTCACTGACGGAGATATCGCAACCGAGTCTTTCTATTTAGGATCCGGCCCAGGGAATGTTGGCGGGTTGAACAGGCACTCAACAGTCGAGGTAAAAGCGACAAGAGTCAAACTACGTCTCGCGAAACAGGTCTAATTTCAGTCATAGGCCGATATCTCACCTAACCGTGAAGATTTCTACAACGGATGTGGTGATGCTCACCATGTCTCGTCCCGTTTGTTCAAGCAGAATGTTGATATCGTTGCAAAAAGTGGAACGAAGCAGTTCGATCTGACAAATATGGGGACACAATACCAACAACTAAGCATCTTCTCTCAGAAGAATAACCCTTACCTCTACTACTTTCCTTTCCCTTTGATCGTCTCTCTTGGCGCATTTGCCTTCTATCCTAACGTGAGCTATTCACTTTCTCTTCGATTCTAGTAGCTACTGACACCTGGCATCGAAGTTCTTCAGCAACGGCACCTACGGACTCGGGGGCGTTGCTAATTATGAGTCCATTTCATCCATCATCGGAGCAAAGTACGACACCGCGACAGGGGAATTTCAGTACGTACCCGAAACATGGCCCACCAACTGGTACCGCCGTGCAACGCCATATACTGCAGTTCAGACCGTATTGGAGGGCCTCCTTATCTACCTCCGCAACCCTGTTACTCCGGCCGTTGCGCAGCTCGGCACAGGGAATCTTAATGCCACGACTCTGCTGTGTGATGTTTACCAGGGCATCAATTCACTGGTGCCGCTCTTTGTCTCCGGGACTACGGAGGAGGTGGCTGCCGCGACGACTTGGGCTATTTCGAAGCTTGACCCCTACTTTTCCAACACCGTTCTTGGCTGCCCGACCAGTGTTCTCTCTCCAAACCAACCTAGCCTCCTGTTTCCCAACGCCAACCAGCAGGGCGGTCCGCTCAGTCCTCCTCCCAGTGTGGCCAAACATATTGGCAACAACGTCTACTACAAGACGTACTTCACTTCAGCGCCGGTGACACCGGCATGCTGAACTATTCAAGACAGAGCGTACGGGAAAGCAGCATGCCCATCATGTTAACTTGATGTTTTTGGAATATATCCGTTCTGACATTTTCTACTTATTAAATTACACGGGAGCCGATCAAAACGTTTTGTAGTTCGTTACTTTCCCTCGCGAAAGTACATATGTAGTCATATACGTACGACATGAACTCTTACTCCATAGATGACTGTGTGAAGAAGCTTTTTAGTACGGCTTATCCTCAAATGAAAGTTATTCTTTCTATACTTACAGCAAGAGTTATGACCCTTGTAGCTGTACAAGATCTCCACTCCCAAGCTTTTCAAGGTTATTCTCTCACTTTCTGTTGGCCACGATGGCGGAGACATGAAGTTCCATTCAGGAAAGACTCAGCTTATTCTTGTGGCTAGGAAGCGTATACGCCAACAAGGCTGGATTCTAATCAGATACCGCTGACAAGAGATAGTCACGCCCAATTTCAGCCTCGTTGCGTCGCCAGACTCCGTACCAAATAATTAAGCGATGAGCATGTTATCGAGGCGTCAAGTATGGCTGAACACTGCATGAGGCTCTTGTTTGCCAAGAAAGATTTCCACTTGACCGGTCGGGAGTTGGCCATGCCTTCCGACATATGAATATGAGACAAAATACAGGCAGAGAAGAGCAATGGTGTAGCATATTTGCCGAAGGGCGACGTAGAACAGTGGAGGCCTAGTTGCAAAACATAACAAAGCTCCAATCAACTTTGTTAGACGCCTAAGATGAAGACGTCGACGGTCGAACGGCTGGAGCCACAGAAAAGATGGCGGCTGAATGCCTTCCGAGTCAAATCGACGTTTGGTACGGGAATATGGACATGTACATGTCGGGGCACCTTGTTGCATGCGTGAATAAATGGACAAATTAAGCAAATTGTGCAGCTTGCGCTTCTTTCCAAACAGCAATAACGGGGTTAAAGTCGCATGGGATAAACTCTTGAAATTATCAATGCAATAACGTGAGTGCTCGGGGTCCTCTGCCATCCCGTTCCCCAATTGGTGACCTGACTCCGGACAATCGGTGGACAAAGTTTCCGTCTGCATCCGCCCATACCCAGCCACACTCCTAGCCGAAATCCCTTCGATTGGTTGGTGGTCAAGACCAACATCCAAGTGAGACGCCAAGCATGGCTCACAATGATTCATCCGCGCTAGCAGGGATCATTGCATCAAAGGATGACTAGCGCTGACAGAGATCGCGGAATCGAGTACGGAGTGCTTCATGGGTCCGTGCCTTCTCTCGGTGCCCCTCCTTAACCTCCCAAGTGCGTCAAAAACGCTGTCTTAACTAGGTCATTGACGATTGATATATCGTTGTCGCGAATTATAGAGGGACACTATATCATCTCCCGAGTGGATGGTATGTGACTATGTATCACGAGAGTCGTATCGAGTCAGTTGTGATAGAATACTCGTCTATTGCACACGTATGATCATCGTCTGCTTTTCTTACACAACTAAGAGCCGTGAAATAAGTCTGACCGTGATTACGCTGATGTTGCTAATTCAGTGTATGGACATGCGATGAGCCATATTGATTTACGCATGCCCCACCGTCGCTACGATCGCGCATCAAGACTAGGTCGTAACTCAGGGACTGTCTAAGAGTGCAGTAGGCGATGCTATATTTCAAGCAGCTTCATGGGATACGGTCCGTTTGATCAAGAGTTTCTATTCCGCGAAAAGGTCTAATCTACGCGACGCGCCAGTTCACGCATCATAAGCCCAGCACAACAAGAGATGTAAGCCGGTGACGTACGACGGTTTACTTAATCTCATTGCACATGACACTCTTGAGCGCCTCAGTCTCTGCCTCCTGCCGGGCGAGGCGGATTCGCAAATCATCCCTCTCCCGGGTCATCTCCTTCAGCAATGTTTCAAGCTCGTCGATGCGATCGACCTTCTTCTGTCTGTACTTGCGAGCCGCAATAGTGTTTCGCTGACGACGAAGGATCTTGTCGGCGTGGGGAATAGCAATCTCCGGGTCTTGACTAATGTGATTGGGCGAGGACTGGTGAGATGGCTCAGCAGCATGTATTAACATATCCAGGGGCGGAAGTTGGTTTGGACTGTTGGAATTGGAGTTGGCACTGGAGCTCGATTCAAAGAGTGGTTCCAGTTGTACGGGGACAAAGGTCTCGGAGAATGTGTCGAAAAAGGCGGGGGGTGACGAGTCGATGAAGACAGGTAGGAAAGCTGAGAACTCATAATCAGTACAGTGAATTTGACACATCGAGTGTAGAGATGGGAAACAATATGAGTCGTCTATCTTACACTGATCAGTCGGGATGCCGAGGGGACTGGCACCGACGGGAGGCGTCACATAAGCAGCGGACGTCAAGTGCAGAGTGTCCCAAGGTGGCGATTCTGAGTACTGAAGGCTAGGATCTATGTGGATAGAATCTGGACCACAAAGCCCGAAGTCTGTATCCGGAAGGCCAGCGGCCAACAAATGAAGTGACTGTTGTTGGTGTTGATGCTGAAGACCATTTGTTGAGCCGACCTCGCCGAGAAGACTTGAGTTATCCTGGGCCCATTGCGGCAGTAGGTTGGGCTGGCTGGAACCAAACGATCTCCCGCTGGATCGCGGCCGCCGCGGCTGATGATGATGCGGCGCACATTGTTGCAGAGTGTAAAGGGCCCGTTACCTAGGGCCAGAGGATGACAACGTTAGGTTGGGATGAGGAGGCTTTCGTCTTGCGAAAATGGGATGTCGCGGAGAAAATGTCGACCGCAGGCTGAGCGGTGGGAACCTGGGATTTATAAACGCAACAACACGCTAGAAACCCCTGCAGGCGCAATGGGATAGACGCCCGCTTTCTAGCAGGTTTACGACGGCTGCAGACGCGGGTTGCCCAACTGACAACACTAACCTTAACAGCGGGAAAACTTAGGCGACCTGCAACAAGCCCGATAGAGATGTGGCGCAGCAGGCTAGCAGCACGGAAGTCAATGGGGGCTGGTCGATTTGCTGATCGAAAGGCCTGGTGCGGACAAGTTACGCAACTATCCGATCTGCACAAAAAGGTGGCTCTGACAACTTAGTGTATGCACCAAGGCAAGGTGATCGGACAATCCAGGATCAACTTCTCCGCCCCGTGATCATTGTTCGAATGGGCCCTAGTGCGACCTCAGATCAAGGAGGGCTGACGAGTTCATCTGCTACTGTTGATGACAAACGTCCCTGTTGCAGTCCACCGAGTTTCCTTGGGAGATTGAAGACGTCACGTCACGCTTTATCCTATTGAAAACACCCCGTTCGTGATTCACAATCGAGCGGAGTAAATGGTCTATCACCCTGCAGGTAGATCGCGACCGTACCCCAACGATCTATTTCCCTACTACAGACGAAAGCTGGGAACGCTGCAGGACCGCCAAAACGGGATCGTTTTGGATTCTTTTCACCGGACCCCTTGCCAAGTCCCCTTTTCATCGGTCGCGTGCAGCTGCATGGGTTGAGCTTGAGCCAAAAACTACGGTCGACGGAGCCCATCGGCCGGCCGAAAGCATCTGCCTCTCCCGTCTCTCATTTGAGTTACCCTCAGACAATCGTACACCACAAACGGATAATGGATCCCACTCTCCTTGCACATACGGCGTCAGCACCGCACTCGTTGTCGCCGCCAGGGGCTCCTCCCAGCCAGGCGGGATCTATAGAAAGCGACAATGGCAGGTCCTCAATTGCCCACCGCCCTCGCCATACGCGCACTAGCACACCCAAAGTGAGGACAGGATGTGTCACCTGTGAGTCTTCATCCAATTATGAGGGAACTGAATAAATGACTGGACACTGCTTACTCCGTGCAGGCAAGTAAGTCAAGCTAGGCCTATGAATCTGATAGCTAGTGTAGAGTACTAATTGCTCCTCTAGGAAACGGCACATCAAGTGTGATGAGGCCAAGCCTCATTGCATGAACTGCCTCAAGACCCGCGGTGTCTGCGATGGCTATGCTATCAAACCACGGAAGACAAGAAGCAAGGCTCCGAGGGACTTGGAACCCTCGAACCCCGAAACATCGTGTCGCCGGGCCAGCCCGCGCCTGCGCATCCGGGAACCCAATGTAAACACTCTTGATTTCATCGATGATATGCAAAGCGTCTACTTCAACGACTGGAACGAACTGGTTCGCGTCTCGCTCGGTGGCGCTCACTTTTCTAGGACCAACCTCTGGACAACCACGATGCCTCAGCTCACCCGCCGGAACCCAGCTCTGCGACAAGCGGCTATGAGTATCGGGGCGATTAGCAGGGCACTGTCTTCGCAGGGTTCCCCTTATGTTGTTGTCAGGAATTTTGGCAACATCGCCAACCTCCTGCAGAGTCCGCATTATCAGAATGCCATCGTCTACTACTGCAAGGCACTTCGTCTACAGGGGCAGGCCGACTTCCAGACTGCTAGCATCCAAGAGGCGGTACTCCTATCCATACTGTTCGTCGCATTTGAAGCCTTGCGGGGGAACCGACACTCGGCTCTCCAACATGTCAAGTTTGGTTTCGTATTGTTGCAAGAGCTGCTTACTAGCGAAGACTCGGATCATCGCATCTGGAACCTCGCGCCTGATCCAAGACAACTCGTTACCGAAATTCTGGATCTATATAACCATCTGGATGTACAAAGCCGCACCGTTCTCAGTGGTCATGTGAAGTCCAGCCGGTCACCAGCATACGAACTCATCAGAGGTCTCAAAGCCCGAGGACATACCATTGAGACGTACAACATGCAGATACAACGCTATACCGATCCAGGGGAAGGAAGAAAAGCAATGCCCGAGGTGTTCAGCGACGCAGAAGACGCATATTATTGGTGGCAAACCTGCCAGCGACGAATCGCCAAGCTTGGTCCTCTGCTACTAACTGTCATTGATGATCTCAAAGTCGAGGAGATCAATGATGAGGCCGGCATCGACCAACTACTCGAGATGATGCAAAATCAGCCAGAACTGTTAGCGTACTGCGAAAAGTCGGTCGCAAACCTCCAACAATGGCGACACGCTTTCGAGCCGCTCTACAACAAGACGTTATCCGACGCGAATATCCCACGAAAGAAGTATCTCAAGATCCTGCATCTTCGTATGCACTACCTAGTCATGTTTCTGTACAGCTTCTTTCCTAAATATGCTGACGAAGCCACCATCGCTTCCATGACACCATACTGTCGAGAGATCAACGACGTCATTGAAATACTGCTCAGCGAGCAGCAAAAAGACTTCAAGACTCCCGCACACGTCTTCTCTATGGAGTTTGGCCTCGCGTGGCAGCTCACTGTCGTCGCTATGACGTGCCGCGATCCCTTAGTCAGGGACAACTCAACCCGCATTCTCGAAATGTACCCGCGGAAAGAAGGGCTCTGGGACAGCAAGGCTTTCTTGGCGGTGTTGAAGAAGAACCGCGAGCTAGAGGCAGAGAATGCCAGGGAGGGAACACTGGCGGAACAATGGAGGCGGCTATGTCGAAGGGAGTTTATCTTTGAAGATGCTGGAGAGACGATAATCTTCCGGTCGTTAAAGAAGAAGGAAGAAACCGGTGGATGGGACCTAGTTGAAGAGACCACTAAGTTTAAAGGAGAAGTCAATGGTTTAGAGTGGGAGGTTAGACCACTAAGCGGCCAGGGATTAATTATGACCGGTTTAAGCTAGTTAATTTATCGCCTATTACTAGTTTATTATTACGGATAGCTAGTCGTAGTTAAGTATTTATATAAACTTTAAGGCTATATATTACGTCTATTATAGTTAGTTATTATAAATATATATCTCCTTTTAATAGAAATATCCGTATATTTATTACGGCCAGCTAGTCGTAGTAAGTATATTTATAAAAGTTAAGGCTATATATTACGATTTCTCGTAAATATTAAGGAGATTCCACCGTAATTTTTCCGGCATTACGGTAAAAGACCTTACGGTAAATCCCGTAAGATTTTATTAGGAACTTTCGGTAAAAGGCTACTAGATATTATAGAGATTTCCCTAAGGTTTCCCTATAAATTCTTAAAGTATTTTTTAGAGATTTTACTTTTAATATAAAATTAAATAATAATAATATTAAAGGCTACTTTCTTAATAGTCTTAACTACCTATATCGACTCGTAAATGTTATATAGGACATAATTAACGATTAGGAGCTACGCTTTTGTTAGGCCTATATAAAGGACGAGGTATTTATTAGCCGAGAATATATTAATCCTTATTTAAAATATTTTAATAAACTTTGGACTATAGTTTTGTTAAAGTGTCTTAGATTAATTATTAAGTAATACCGGTTTATATGTAAGGTAATACCCTCTAGCAAGAGGCTATTTCCGCTCCTTATTAAGGAGTATAATAATAACTATTCTATATCGGTTAAGTTTAGTATCCTGTGCTACTATAAGATCTTTTTAAAAATAGCTAAATCGTTAATTTTTAATAAATAAAAGGTTTATTTATAATAGCGGCTTTAGGAAACGTCTTTTTTTAATCCTTACTGTTAAATCTTAGATTTAAAGATTATAACGTCGCTTTGTAATAAATTAAAGAACGTAGTATAGTAAGTTCTTATAGAGCTTGTACTACCTTAATAGGGCTAATAATCTCGATATTAAACCACTATAATATATAATAGCTAAAGCTTGACCGGTTATAAGTAAGGCCGCCCGCTAGGAAATCGTAATAAATCGTCCTTAATTAAGGGTTTATAGGGGGCCGGCTAATTAAATTCTAATTAGACCCTAGACCTATTTTAGTGGTAAATAAGAAGTCAGTCCGGTATTTTTAATAAAAGAAGAATAATAGGAGGTCGTATAAGTAGACGGCCGTTATAACCTAGTATTTAGAGGCGATAGAGTAAGTAAAAGATAATATTAAATAATAACAAATAAAGAATTTTATAGCTACGTTATTTTATATATTATCTAAATAATCTATTATCTATTATAATCGGACGCTATAATTAAGGTATAGGTAATTAAACATTAATTGATTTATTACCTTCAGGACTATTTTAACGACCTACGAAGAACGGTCTAATAAATATACTATTATATAAAAGTTCTAGATTTATTAACCGATCGAAATATTACTATAACCACCTTTACCACCTTTATAGGAATATACTAAAATTTTGAACTAATCATAAGGGCAAACGTATATACCGCTATAAGGTGCATACCGCTATATCAATTCTACATGCCTTTATATTAATTCCTATATAATATAATAGTAAGTAAAAGTATAAAGGAATCCCTATTTTAGCTTAATATTAGTTATTAATTAGCCGGTTATATATTACGACCTAATATATATAACCAACCTAAAGGCCAGCTACCGGACCATAGCGGCTACGGTATAATATATATATATATAAAATAAGGACATAGTTACTCCTTATAGGACGGAAGAACTATAAAATAAGTTATATATTAATAAGATAAAGATTATATTAGATTATTTTAATTTAATACGATTTAAGGTCTAAACGATTATTCTAGATTAAAATAATTTAAAACGACCTAAGGAATAAAGGATATATTTAGGAATGAGACTTATATATAGGATAGACTTAAACCGGGCTTAAAAATAGACTTTCTATAGCTTCTTTAGTTATTAACTTTATATTAAATCTTATAATTACTTTTAGCTATCTTTATTAAGAACCCTTTAATAAAATTATTATTAATTATTAAAGCTTTATGTTACGGCCAGCTAGTCGTAGTGAGTATGTTTACAGAAGTTAAGGCTGCGATACTAAGTAAATAGCGTATCGTAATCATAAATAGCTTCCTTAAAGCTATATTTATAAGTAGTAAGGTAAATAAGGCTTCGGTAATTAATCGTAGTCTTATTAAAAGGGTTTTTAATAAAGATAGCTAAAAGTGATCGTAAGATCTAATATTAAGTTAATTATTAAAAAAGTTATAGAAGTTTATTTTTAAGCCCGGCTTAAATCTATCTTATATATAAGTCCCGTTTACTATCTAAATAGCTTCTTTATAATTAAGACCGATATTATAATATCGGTCCTATAGGGGTAGACCGCCTTTATCTTATCGGTCTTATTTATAGACCGCTTATTATCCGTCGGTCCTTTTTATTATTATATAATTTATTTATAGTTCTTCCGACCCGAGAAGAGTCGTCCTAAACCCGTTCTTCCGTATATATAGTATAATAGCCGCCGTAGGCCCTATAGGGTAAGACCCTGGCCTTATTATATATATTAGGTCGTAACATTAGCTCCTCCTCTTAAAGGTCTAGCCCTCTAGGCCTATAAATAGGTTGTTTATTCCTAGGTTAAGGAATCGTTAAGTATTTCGTTAAAATATATTAATACGATATTAGGTCGAATTAAAAGATTAAATTCTAAAATAAAGTCTAGAAAGATAAAAATAAAAGATCGTAAGCGTCTTATACCTTTAAAATTTATTAAAGCTCGTTCGGTTATTACCAATATACCTTATACTCGTTATTTCTATATAAAGATCCTGTATCGGTTTAATAAAGGTTCTTTTCGTTATCGGACTTATATCAAGGTAAAGAAGCCTTACGACGGGGTATTAATAGCTTCGACTTATAAGTTCATTTATTTATTTATTTTTTTATATCTTTTAACGTTCTTTTATAATTTAAAAACTTAATACCTAGTAGAGAGAATAGGATAAAAAAGAGGAGAAAGCGGATAAGGAGCTACTAAAGCTTTATAAGGAATTAGCCCGTCTTTAGTTATTAATAGCTATTACCGCTAATTATTTATCCTGTATTTGGAAAATTCGGAGGTTAGTACGTAAGCGTTAAGCCGAGACCTTTCGTTATAGAATATAAGAGGTGGATAAATCTAACGCTTTAGAGTCCGTATTAAATACTTATAAGCGTAAGATAGTTAAGGAGTTATAGTTTATATAAGTTCTTAATAATATAGACTGGTCTATTTTCGGGATTAGTAATAAGTTCTTATCTTTAGGTCCGTTAGTATAGTTTTCCGGTAGTCCTTAAGGAGTTGCCGGGAGTTCTAGAGGTTCGTAATAGGTTCCTATATATTTTCCTTATATCCGTAGTTTTTTTATTTAATTAGGAATTCTCGTATTTTATTCCTAACCCTATAATCGATAATTCGTTCAACTTTATATTTTAGTTCGTTTAGTTCTATAATAATATAGTCTTTTATATACAAACCCTTAGGTACTAGTTTAAAAAGTGAAATATAAAAAACTAAATAACACTTTATTATATCTAGGAGCCTTAATTTATAATTAATATTTAAGACTTTTTAAATAATTTCGAAAGGTCTAAGTTTTTTATAATCTAATTTATCATTTAATCGTTTTGTTTTAATATTACTTTTTTTATAGGTTATATAATCCTTAATTACGTCTATAACTTTAGCGCGTATAACGGATTTATTATAGTATTATCGAATCTGTTTCTATATTTTAATAACTCCTTAGTAGCTATATATAGGTACACTATAAATTTCTATAATAAGCTTAGGGGTTATTCTTCTAGTCGGGCTAGTATTAATTTTTCTAGCTAATATAAAAAGCTTCGTAGTTAGTATAAGGCTATTATCTTTTTTTTATTTAAAGATAACTTATATTTCCTTAGGGACCGTGACTTTATAGTCAGGTCTTCTATTAAGAGCGTCTACTTTACTATTTTTTAAACCTTTTCGATAAATAATTCGGAAGTTATATTCTAATAGAAATTCGCTTTATCTAACTTATTATTTATTTAGGTTCTTATTCGTAATAAAGTTTACAAAATTCTTATAGTTTATATAGACTATAACTTTATATTTAATTCTAGATAATTATAGTTTTTACTTTTAAAAT
The DNA here is from genome assembly GCF_030913485.1 of Colletotrichum godetiae. Taxonomy (NCBI): domain Eukaryota; kingdom Fungi; phylum Ascomycota; class Sordariomycetes; order Glomerellales; family Glomerellaceae; genus Colletotrichum; species Colletotrichum godetiae. Next base: position 413,275 of record NW_026851281.1, on the reverse strand, counting down.
ACTTCGATAATAGCTATTAGTTCTTTATCGTGAATTTGCTAATTTAGCTTTACTTTATAGAATGATTTAGAATAAAAGTAGTATAGGTAAAGTTTTTTTTATTCGTCTTATTATTCTAGGATAGCTCTTATAGCGAAGTCCGAGGTATCGGTCTTGACTTTGAAAGGTTTTTAGGGGTCCGGGATTATAATTACTAGCTTAGAGACGATTATATTCTTAATTTTAATAAATACCTCTTTATATTTAAAGTCCTAGATAAATAGGTTATCCTTTTATATTAAGTTATTAAGAGGTTTGATAATATTAATATAATCTTTAAGGAATCGTTGATAGAAATTAACGAATCTTAAGAATCCTTATATATCTTTAACGTTTTATAGTATAGGCCAGTCCCTAACTACTTTTACTTTTAAGGCTTATATATAAATTTATTTTAGTATAATAGTATATTTAAAGAAATTTACTTTCTATATATAGAACTTATACTTAGTAGGTTCGGTATATAGTTTAGCATCCTAAAGTTTCTAAAATACTATATAAATATACTTTTTATATATTTTAAGGTCGGGAGAGAAGATAAGGACGTCGTTAATATAGACGATAATAAAAATATTAATATACTCCCGGAGTACGTAGTTAATTATTATTTAAAAGGTTATTAGTATATTAGTAAGTCCGAAGGGTATAATAAGGTACTTAAAGAGTCCTTTATAAGTTCGGAACGCCGTTTTCTATTTATCTTTTTCCTTAATTTGAATTTAGTTAAATGCTTCCTTAAGGTCTATCGTAATAAACTAGCTAGCTCTATGCAATAGGTCTCTAAGTTTAGTAATAAGGGGTAAAGGATAGTAATTCTTTTTTGTAATTTTGTTAAGTTTTTTATAATCGATAATAGGTCTTAGTTTTTTTTTTTCTTTCTTTAATATAAAGAATAGGGGTACTCTTACGGGAGAATTCGATAGTCGAATATATCCTTTATTAAGTTTTTTATCGATGTATTCGTTAAGGTATTCCTATTCTTCTTAATTTATAGGGTATATTAAGAAGAACCTAGGTTATATTCCTTCTTTAAGTTTAATTTTTATATCCTAGCTACTATATTTTAGTAATCTTATTTCTTTAGGTTCTATAAATAGTTTTATATACTTCTAGTACTCTTTAGGTATAGTCTAGAGTCGTTATGATCCTTAATCGTCGTGTTACGGCCAGCTAGTCGTAATAAGTATGTTAATAGAAGTTAAGGCTATAAGGGCTAAGTAAATAATATCGTAGTTATAGATAGCTTCCTTAAAACTATATCTATAAATCGTAAAGTAGGTAAGGCTTTGGTAATTAATCGTAGTCTTATTAAAAGGTATTCTTAATAAAGATAGCTAAAAGCAATCGTAAGATCTAATACTAAGTTAATTATTAAAAAAGCTATAGAAGTCTATTCTTAGGCCCGGCTCAAGTTTATACTATATATAAGTCTCGTTCCTAAATATATCCTTTATCTATATATCTACCTAACGGACTCCGTATTTTAAATATACGGGCTCCGTATTATAAAAGGACGGGATCCGTATTCTTAATATACGGATCCCTTTATCTTTTATCATTACGTAACTTAATTTATAATTCTTCCGTTCCGTTAGGGTAACGTATATATTCCGCTCACCTATACATATATAGTTATACTATAGCCACTATAAGGCCGTAAGGTAGGCCCTAGTCTTAATCATATATATTAGGTCGTAATATTAAGTCTCCTTTCTAAAGGTCTAGTCCCGTAGACCTATAAGTAGGTATTTATGGCCTAGGTTGGGGTCCGTTAAGTTTGTTTATTGTAATATACTAATACGATATTAGGTCGTATTAAGAAACGTTCTTTAAAAAATACTATTTTAAAACTTCGTTTAGCTTATAACGACGTATTTAATCGTTTTGGTTCTAACGACGTTATACCTTATATTCAATGTTTTTATACTAAATACCCGTGCCGAATAACTAACGGCGTAAAGACATATTAAGGTTATAAAAACCTAAAGCGTCCTTATAACGGTCTTGTTATTATATCGAGTCGTAAGTATATTATTTCTACCTATTATAACCCTTTCTTATTAATGTTTTTTCTTAATACGATAGCTAAATAATTAGTATTAAAAATAGGAAGAAAAGGAGGAGGAAGCTAGTAATACTTTATTCGATCTTTATAAAAAGCTAATTTAGATATAATCCGAGGTCTCTAAAGTAGTAGGTTACCTTACTCGTATTTAGGCGATTTATAAAAAGGTAAAGGAGAGGCATATAGAGACTTTTTCTCATAATATATAGGAGTTAGAAGAGGAAGATAATGTCCTTCCTATATTAAATACTTACAAGCAGTGGGTCGTAAATAACCTCTAGGCTATTAGCGTTCTTAACGATACTAATTAGTCTTCCTTTAGGATTAGCAACGAGTTTACTACTTTTATAGCCTATAGTCTTTATTGTATTTCTTTATATATTATTAGCTAAAATCCGTAATTTAAATAGAATAGGGATTCTTATATACTTTTACTAAAATTAAGTATACTTTTAAGAAAGCCTAGACTAATCTCTATAAAGAGTTTAATGACTAATACTTAATCCTTTAATACCTCTACGTAATATATTTACCTTTAAGAGTATAGTAGGCCCGTTATTCTATCTAAAAATACTAGAACTTTAGTATTTACGTTACCTTTAGTATTAAGTTAAATAATAATAATATTAAGGGTTATTTCTTAAATAGTCTTAGTTACTTATATCGGCTTATTAATATTATATAGGATATAATTAGTAATTAGGAGTTATACTTTTATTAGGCCTATATAAAGGATAAGGTACTTATAGGCCGGGAATATATAGGTACTCGCTTTAAGTACCTAGGCGAACTTTAAATAATACTTTCCTTAAAATATCTTATTTTAATTAAGATATAAGGCCGGTTTATAAAAAAGGTAATACCGTTTAATAAGAGGCCATTCCTAGCCCCTTTTAGAAACTATAATCTAGACTATATTATTTCAATTAAGCTAGATATCCTATATTATTATAAAATCTACTTTAAAATATTAAATTTAACTATTTTTAATAAATAGGAGGTATACCTTTAGTAGTATCTTTAAAAAACGTCTTCTTTAGATCTATACTACTAGATCCTTAACTTTAAGATTATTATATCCCTTTATAGTAGGCTAAAGAATATAGTATAGAGTATTCTATTATAACTAGCCTTATTTAAAAAAGGCCGGTTAATTAGTTAAGCCTATACTACTTATTATAATTAAGGTATAAATAGTAAGAAGCAAGGCCGCCTACCTAGAAGCAAAAATAAGTTAGTATTAACTAGGCTTATAGAAGAGATAAGTTAGCTAAATTAAAGCTAGATATTAAGCTTATTTTAATGATAAATAAAGAACTAGTCTAGCGTTCTTAGTAGGGGAAGGATAATAGGGAATTATATAAGTAGATAGTTAATATAGCCTAGTATTTAGAGGAAACGGAGCTAGTAGGAAATAGTCTATAGTAATAATAAATCTTTATAATTATATTAGAAAAGGTAGTTAGGTAATAGGTTATTTTAGAGGTTATATAGTATTAACGTTGCTATAATTTACTACTAAATAATTATTTATTATTTTAAAAGATATTTATAATCTACCTACCTTTAATCGATTATTTATTAATTATCGTTTTGAATCCTTTATTCTTTATAGTTCCTTGATTATATTTAATATAAATCTTAATATTTATAACTTTTAAGGTAAATATTTTATTTTAATATAACCCTTATTTTTCTATAACGGTTTATTAATTAATTAATAACTATTTATTTAGCTTCTAATTCATTCTTTTTTAAAACCCGTTTTTTTTTTAAAAAAAAAACAAAACGTAAAAAATAAAAAGTATAAAAATCGAGAAAAAAAATAAAATTTTAGTAAAAGTAATTTATAAAAGTATTATTATTGTAATAAAAATAAGTTATAGTTTAGAATTAATAATAAAGTTATATAAGAGGCCTTTTTAATTTCTGGCCTTATTATTAATATCTTAAGAACCTTTTACTTTATTAATTATACTTCTTTTATTTACTAAATAATACTTATTTATTAAACCGAGCTTAGTGAAATGAGTTCTGCTAGGGGGGCTGTGTCAGTTGGCTAGGGGGGCTGTGTCCCACTTTTCTAACTAAGAAAATAATCGCAATTTTCTCGGCTAATAAATAATTAATCATAGTCTTTTACTATTAGCTTTATTTTAACCCGGCTTATATAAATAAATATAATTTAAAACCGATTTTAATTTTTATTATAATAGTTAAAAGATTTCAATAAATCTCGATTTTTATTAAATCTTTTTAATTTCTATTAATAATATTAAATTATAATAAAGCTATATTTATATATATAAATTATAAATACTTTTAAAGCTTTTTAATCGTTACGATTAATATAAAATACGGTAGGTTAAATAAATTATATGTTTTTCATTAAATAGGAATGATTAAATTAATTAATAAACTTTTTATTAAGAAAGTATTATAACCTTACTTTTTATAGATAATAATGGCAAAATTAAAATGAATAAATTAAATAAATAAAATAAACTAAAAATAAAAGTAGAAATAAGTAACTAGTAGTAATGGAAATTAGTTAGAATAATCCCCGGCCTCTTATTAGTCGAACTAATTTAATAAAAGTGGGACACAGCCCTCCTAACAGAACTCATTAAAAATATCTCTAGTAAAACTCGTATTTAAGTTATTTGTAATATTATTAATTAAATCGTTATTTTAATTCTTTATAATAATATACCCGTATTTTTACTCGTCTTATTTTATAATTATATTATTATGTATTTTTATCATCTTTTTATATATATCTTTTTTATATACTATTCTATTTATGATAAATTTAATAACTGTTTTTTTACCAAGAATTAAGATAATTAATATATTTTAATTTTAATTATATTTCTTATTATTAAGCTCTTATTAATCAATCTTTTTTTAATTATTTTTTATTTTTTTATATTTAATAACATATTTATTTAGGCTTCTTATAAAGATCTTAATTTCCTTAAATATCGTAAGTCATTAAAATAAAGTATTCATACAAGTAGAATAATAATTAACTTTTATTTTTACTTTATAATAACCGGCCTTTTAAAAATTAATTATCTTTTTTTTATAAAATCTCTTTAATTATATTTTAAACTTTCTAATTTTAATTTATTTATTTCATAAATATTTTATTAATCCTTATATATTACATTTTACTAACTACCTTATTCATTTTACTAAATAATAGAGTTATTTATTATCTTTTCATTATATAATAATCTTTTCTTAGGTTTTAATCATCTAGCTCATTTTTAAGTTAAATAATAAGGCCGACCCTTTATTATTATTATCTATTAAGTTCTAAAGCTTAATTAATATTATTAAATAAATAATATATATCCTATAACATTACTTTAATAAGTAGACCCGGTATATTTAAAATTTAACTTTAACTATAATAGTTATTTTAATAAACCTAGGTATTAGCTTTTTATTTTTAAATTTAAAGTGTTTTATTAATAGGCTAATAACCTATACCTAACAGAACTTTCTTCTTTAATATCTTTTATTATATCCCCTAGCCTAAGCTTTAATAGTGTTTTATTATTATTTTTAGATTCTTTTTGAAAATGAAAATATAATTTATACTCTCTTGCACTTTTTAAACTAAAACCCTTAATATTATAAAAATATATTTTATATTTTTCAAATAATATCTATATATTACTTTTATCGGTAAGATATTGGTTATAAAGTATTTATTATTATTATGCATAAACTCTATCTTTCCCCTCGACGGAGGCATCCGCCGGGGCATTAATATATATAATATATTATATAACGGGAAAATTAGGTATATTATACTATGTTCCTAATTATAAATAGCTATCCGAACTCCGATTATTACCCCCCTTTATTAACTTCCGCCTAACTTTCCGCCACCCCTATACCTAAACGGCTAACTTTACTTATTTTAATATATTTAAGACCTCTTAATATTAACCGATATAAATAGCTAGATCTAGTATAATAGCTTCTTTTTCCGCTAAGGTCTATAAACCTCTTAAATAATCTCTCTTTTCTATAATATAAAACATCTTTATAAAGTTAGTTTTATAAAGTATAATTTTAAAATAGTATTAAATTATTAGATTTTAATATTGTACCCGATATAGCTATTTATAATATTTATAATCTTATTTAATTTAATACCGTATTTTTAAAAAATTATTGTATTATTTTATTAATATATTTTTATAAGTTATAATAATTAAGGCGTTAAATAAACTAAAGATTTAATTAAGCCCGAGAAGGGTAAACGTATTTAAGGTAATAAACATTATTAAATAAGCCTACTAAATAACGACTATGTATTACCTAATAAATATTATTATTTAATGGGTTTATTTAGTAGTTATATTTATAAATAATAAAATATTTATATTTATATATATAATATATTACATAAAAAGAAATATTAAAAATATTTGTAAGCTCTTAATAGTAAAATATTAACTATATTAGCCCTTTCTCTAAAAGCCTCTACTTTAATATTCAAGTTTCAACTATCTCTAATAACCTTCGACTTTTAAGGCCGACCTTAACGGTCGACCTTTATTATCGACCTTAACGGCCTATACTACTATATAAATAACCTACTTACTTATATTATATTATATCTTTTAGTTTAGAATCATTATATTAAGTTAGGCATATATATAGGGTATATTACATATATTATATAGTTGAATTATTTATATATTATATTATATAATTTCCCTTAAAAGCTAATCCCACTAAAGTTAATCTTTTATACCTATAAAGCTAGAAAAACCCCACTATATAAACTCTATCTTTATAAACTATATAGCTTATCAATTTACTAGACCTTTAATATATATTTAAAGGTATTTTTTAAAGTTTAGTACGTCCTTTTTATTTATCTATCTATTTATAAATAATATATAGTAAATATTTAATATTAAATCGCCCTCTCCTTTATAAATCCTTTTTTAAAAAAAGGCTCATAATAGGCTTATTTTTATTGCTTATAATATCCTTAGGTATTTTAAATCTATTTTGGATTTATTTATATTAATATCTAGCTAGTTATACCGCTATATAGTTTCTTTCTATTAGTTAAAAGCAAATAAACTTCGTCATTCTATAAATAATAATTAAGATATTATTCTATTTTATTATATTATCCCGTATATTTAATAATAATTTAGTAATAAAGTTTCAGCTAATTTCTTAAAATAAATATATAGGTAATAATAACGGTTATACTTACTTATATAGCTTATGTAATAGTTTTTCTCTAGCTTTGTAAGTATAAAAAATTAACTTTAATAGGATTAATTTTTAAAGGAAATTATATGATATAATATATAATATAACTATATAATATATATAGTATATCCTATATACGTACCTAACTTAATATAATAATTTCAATTTAAAAAACGTAATATAATATAGGTAATTAAGTTACTTATTATATAATAGTACGAGCTATTAAGGTTAAAATAAAGGTTAATCTTTAAGGTCGGTTATAAAGGTCAAAGGTAGACGGATAAAAGAGACTTATTTATATTTTTTTAAAATATTTTAAACTTCAATATTAATATAGAAGCTTTTAGAGAAAAGGTTGATATAGCTAGTATTTTACTACCCTTTTACTATATTAAAGCTTATAAGGATTCTTTTTATCTTTATTATATTCTATATTATATATAAATATAAATACTTTACTATTTATAAATAAAACTACTAAATAAATACCACTGAATAAATATGATAATATACCCCAGTTAAATAATACATAGTTAGTATTTAGTAGGCTAAGACACTTTAATAATATTATTTAGTAAGTTGGCCCCTCTCGGGCTAGGCGCCCTCGGCCAGCTCGATACTAAGGTAATTATAATTGATAAAGGTAAACCTAAGGACTAATATAAAGCGTTTTAGTAATATAAAATCCGTCTTAATAAAATTAGTAATATTATAAATAATTAGGCTAATATAAACTAAAAAATCTAATAAATCAATATTAAGCTCAAAATTATATTTAAAAAAGCTTTTAATACAAAAAAGTATTTTATTATAAATTAGAGGGTATTATTAAGAAATTTATTAACCTATATAAAGAAGGAAGCTATTATATTAGATCTAGCTACTTATATAGGCTAGTACTAGAAGGTCTTATATATATTAAAATAAATAAAGTTAGCTACTTAGGTATAGGGCTAGAACTTAAAAGGAATTTAGATAATAAAAGGTCGGGCGGAAGTTAGTAGTTAGGAATATACCTAGTTTTCCTATTATATAATATATTATATATATTAGTGCCCCAGCGGATACTTTTACGAAAGGGACTTATATAGCTTATATTTTAGGACTTGAATACTTTAATATATATTATAATTATTTATATAATCCTATACATCTTTTAAAAAGTTTAGTTAATAAAACTTCTTTATTATTAGTTCTCTTATTTTATTTACCCCTATATATCCTAACTTTAAGTTATCATAGTATTAATAAAGGATGTTTTTTTATAACAATGCTTTTTTAAAATTATTAATTAGCTTTTATAAAAAAAAGTATTTTAATTATTTTAATAATACCTTTTTTACTCGGCCGTTACTCCTTAATACTGTTCTAATTGAATTTAGTACTTTCATTAAAACCTTAAAGTTCTTTCATAAAGGACTTAAATTGATTTAAGGGCCTTTATAACAATACCGTCTCTCCCTTAAATAATTCCCTTATGATTCCTTTTAAAATATATTCTTTTTAAATCTCTATACCTTTATTAAAAGTTTACTAATTAGACTAAATCTACTTATTAATATAAGGAGTATATCTTTATAACTTATCCCTCCCTTTATATAATCTAGCTTTTAAAATAATCTATTTACTAGGTTCGTAAATTTGGGCCGATTTTAAATATCAAAATTAAATACCGATAGTTTATATATTTAATATAAAAGCGGCCCCTTAAATCTCTTATTGATATATTAATAACTTCTTTGAATACTTAATAATCTATAAAAATTATAAATTACTTTATAGTCTTTTAAAAGTATTTTATTTAATAGTCTAGGCTTTTTATAATAACTAAGAGGTTTTATTATCCTATAGCCTATTTTTACTTTATTTTAATAGACTATTAATTAAAATAGGTTATAAAGTACTATTTAATATTTATAAATTAAAATAAGATATTTAAAATCGGTTTTTAAAAAATTATTTATTTTTACGTTAATATCCTTTATAAGGTCTTGATAATAAAATATTACCACTAATATAAAGGCATTTTTTAATTTGTTAAATATAATCTAAGCTTTATTAAATTAAATAAACTTACTATTTTTCCTCCTAGACTTATTCTTTTTTAAAAGGATTATTATTAATAGCATTATATTTAAATATTTTAATATAAATTTATAATAAAAGTTATGAAATCCTAAAAATACCTATATTCTCTCAAATATAAATAACGTCTCTTATTTAGTAATAAACTGTATTCGGTTTTCATTTATTAAAACTCTTTTTAAAATAATTATATATATTAAAAATTCTATTTTTTATTGATAAAATTATATTTATTTAATTTAATATATAAGTAAAACGCTTTTAGCCTTTTAAGAAGTTTTTTTAAATCCTTTATATATTAGTTTTTATTTTTAAAATAAACTAGGATATTATTTATATATTTTATATAATATGCATTTAACAAATGGGTAAGTATTTAATAAATATACATTTAAAGTAATACAAGCATATTTATAAGGCCGAACAGTATTATTATATATTTAAAATAATTACATTTTATTTATTTATTAGTTAAATTATAATATATTAATATATATCTTTAATATTAATCTTTAAGATCTATTAAGCCCCTTTAAGCTTATTTAAAAGCTTATTAATTTAAAAGAGAAGGTATTTATTTTTTAATATGATCTTATTTAACCTTTTATAATTTATATATAATTTCAAGGATCTATTTTTTTAAAGATAAATATTACCGGGGCTCTTACTTTATTTATTAAAAGGATTAACCTTTTTTTTATTTTTAATCTTTAATAATATATCTTTTTAGTTTCTTAAATTATTATTTATTTAAGGGGTATATAGGCCTATGTAGTAGTTTTATTTTTTTTTCAAGGTTAATTTTATATTTAGTTTTTTTCAAAACTAATAGATTGTTATTATATTTTTATTGAATATAGCCGCTTTATTCTATAGTTTTTAAAGAATAATTATTATTAAGCCCTTATCCTTTTTTCTAAATAATACTATTAAAGGCTTTATATTTATTACAGCCTTATAAATATAAAATACATGTGGTGGTTTTTTTCCAGCTTTACAGGCGCAAAAGATCTGATTATAATATTAAATATTGATTTTTATATTAATTATTATACCCTCCTATCTTTTAAAATATCAAAATATAAAGCCTTTAATAGTATTATTTAGAAAAAAGGATAAGGGCTTAATAATAATTATTAAATCTCTTTTAAGCGCTTTTTAAAATTCAGTAAAAAGAACGTTAATTAAAAAACCGGTATTATTTCTATTTTATTATTATTAAATTTACATAAAAAAAACTTTAATATATATTAGTTAAAACCTAGTCTCTTTATTAGCCTCGTATTAATTAGATCTATTTTAAAACAACTATCTATATCTATAAGGACCTCTTCCTTAATCTTTACTTCCTTTTTACGCTTCTTTTTATATTTAAATCGGTAAACTATTAAGTTATTATTAACTACTTTTACTATTTAATATTAAAGCTTAATTTTACTTTTTTTTTTAACTTAAATAAAATATGAAATATAGTATACCTTTAACGAGTAGAATTAAAGCCTTAATTATCTTAATATTAACTAAAGGTCGGCGAGGTTTATATTTATACTTAATTAATAATGTTTATAGCTCATCTATATTAACGTTTATTATGTTGTAAAATATCGATAAAATATTAGTATATTCTCCTTTACTTTAATTACTTATCTTACACTAGTTTTATAGTTTTATTTTATATTAATTATATTAATTTATAAAATTTATAAAATTATAAAGCGTAAGTTAAATATTACAATTAAAAAAATATAAAAAGTAGGTTTAAGGTATTAAATAAATTTAAATTCAACGTTTTTATAAGGCTATTATAAGAATTAGCTTTGTTTTAAGCTAGATTTTGTTAAAGATTTATTAAGGCTTAGCTATAGCCTTATAGCTAGGTATAAGGGTACCTAATACACTAGCACCTAACTAGGCCTGGCTTAGCCATAAGGCTATAGCTAAGGCTCAACGTAGCCTAGCTACGAGGCTACGGCCAAGGCTTAGTAAATCTTTAGTAAAGCCCAGTCTAAAAAGAACATTTAATTTTTTTAATAGTTTTATAAGAGTATTAAGTTTAAATCTATTTAATATACTAGACCTACCTTTTATATCTTTTTTAACTATAATATTTAGCTATATCTTTTATAACTTTTAAGCTTCTATAAACCGGTATAGCTAATAAAGAACAGAAATATAAGATTAATACGATATAAATAATTAAAATAAGAGAGAATTTACCGATAATATACCGATATTTTTTAAATAATAAATATTAATATAGATAAACTATAGGCATCTTTTATTTATTATAAATATAAAGCTTCTTAACTTTTAACCAATATTAAGATAATTAAGGTTTCAATTTTATTTATTAAAGGTATATTATACTCTATATTATGTTTAGGTCGAAATAAAAAATAAAATTAAACTCCGATATTAAATAACAAAAATAGCTAATAATAACCTAAAAATCTATTAATTTCAGTATAGAAGAAAGGGTAAAAAGGAAATTTAAAAAAAGGGTATATATATCGTTATCATATTAGGGAAATAACCGACGTGATATTATAAATAAAAGGTTTAGCCCTATAATAATAGCTCTTTTTAATAACCTTATTAAACTATTTTTTCAAAACGACTAAGACATTAAAAACAAATTATCTACCTTTTTATTAAAACATCGGTAAGGCTAGAGAGAATATAAGAATATAAAGAACCCTTAAATTATAATTATTAAATATTAAATAACAATAAAATAATGACCTAAATCAATAATTAAATTCAAATAATTAAAGAAATAAACGACCTTTATTTAAAGGCCTTAAATAGATATTAAATTGAATAAGCCCTCTTTAAAATAACTTTATTAACTTAAATATAATAAAAACCCTATTAAGTAAATCTTAATGATAAAATAAATTAAAAGATCATCTTTTATTTATCCGTTAAAAATATATCGATCCTAAAATATAAAAAAAAATATTAAAAAGTATTTTAAGAAATAAAGAAAAAGAAAAAAGTAACGTCTTTATAATTCTTTATTAAATAAAGTATAATCTATAATAACTTAACCCCGTCGACGGAGGTATCCGCCGGGGCACTAATATATATAATATATTATATAATAGGAAAACTAGGTACATTATACTATATTCCTAATTATTAATTTCCGCCCGACCTTCCGCTATATAAATTCCTTCTAAGTTCTAGCCCTATACGTAGATGGCTAACTTTATTTATTTTAATATATATAAGACCTCTTAATATTAGTCTATATAAATAGCTAGATTTGATATAATAACTTCTTTCTTTATTAAGGTCTATAAACCTCTTAAATAGTCTTTTTTTTTATTATAAAATATCTTTATAAAGTTAGTTTTATAAAGTATAATTTTAAAGCCGGTATTAAATTACTAGATCTTAATATTATATTTAACATAGTTATTTGTGATATTTATTATTTTATTTAATTAAATACCGTACCTTCAAAACATATTACATTATTTTACCGGCATATCTTTATAAACTACGATAACTAAGATATTAAATAGGCCGACGATTTAAATGAGCTTAAAAAGGGTAGACGTATTTAGGGCGATAGATATTATTAGCCTACTAAGTAACGACTACATATTATATAATTAATAAATATTATTATTTAATAAGTTTGTTTAATAATTATATTTTAATATCTATATTTATATATATACTATAAAACATAAAAAATATATAAAAAAGTCTTTACGAACTTTAAATAATAAAATATTAACTATATTAGCCTTTTTTTTTAAAAGCTTCTATTTTGACGTTAAAGTTTAGAATATCTATCTTTAAGGCTGACTTTAACGGTCGACCTTTACTATCGACCTTAACGGCCCGTACCGCTATATAAGTAACCTACTTACCCGTATTATATTATATCTTTCAAATTAAAATTACTATATTAAACTAGGCGCATATATAGGGCATATTACGTATATTATATAGTTAAATTATGTATTTTATTATATAATTTCCCTTAAAACTCAATCCCGTCAAGGTTGATCTTTTGTACCTGTAAAGCTAGAAAAAAACCATTATATATAATAACTTAAAATTATCTTTTAAGAATAATAAAGAAGAGCTCTATAATTACTTTTTTAATTTATTAATAAAGCTATAAGAAGAAATAATTTCATATTAGATTATTATTAATAAATTGAAAATTATAGCCTAAAAAATAAAATGTTTCTAGATATTTTATTTAAACTATTAAAATAATTATAACTATATTGAAAATAGAAAATAATCCGGTATTAAATTAATAATATAAAAAAGGTTAATATCTTTAAGACTTATTATAATTATTATAATAGCTCGATTATACTTAATAATAAAGGTCTTTATAATAAAAGAACTATAACGCCGAGCGGCCGCTAATAAACTTTAGGCCGAATAAAAGTTCTATAATATATTATTTCTATAAAAAAATAAAATATATAGCTTAATAATATTATAATTTATTAAATAACGTATAGATAAGATTAGAGTTAGATACATTAGAGGTATTTATAAATATAATCTAGAAAATGAAATAAGAAAAATAAATAGTTTAGAAAGCGAAGAGGTATAAATATATTACTAGTACTACCTATATTTCTTAAAAAATTGATATATATTAGGATTATTATTAATAGGCAGGCTTTAGTAATTTAAGGACTTATTAAAGAAGAGGTCCTAATAATTATAAATAGTTATTTTTAAATAAATTCAATTAATACAAAGTTAATACAAAGATTAACCCTTTAATTAATATATATTAAAGTCCTTTTCTATATAGATTTAATAATAAATAAGTAAAAATAAAACCGGCCTTTTAATTAATATTCTATTTATTAAATTTAAAAAGACGCCTAAAAAAGATCCGGTAATTATCCATTAAAGCCCTATATTTAAAAGGTACGGGGGACCTATTTTGATCCTAATATTCTAAAAATAGGAAAATATAATAATTCATATAAAAACAAATACTTAATATTATAATCGGATCTTTATTACCGAACCGGTTATATTTATATAAAAGATTATTCAAAATAGAGAAAAAGTATATCTATTTTATATTAATAGGGCCGTAATAAATATAAAACCCTCAATAATATCGTTTAAAAAAATAAAGGTCTAATAATATCTATCTTTTAAAAATTATAAATAAAACGGCTATAATTAATAGAAATATAATAATAAATCCGTTGGTTTTCAAGAAACCCGAATATAAGATCGATTTAAAAAAAAAAAACTATAATATAGGCCTATATACCCCTTAAACAAATAATAATTTAATAAGTTAAAAAGATATATTGTTAAGAACTCTAAAAATAAGAGGATCGTCATTTTAATAAATAAAATCAAAACCTTAATAACATTCGTTTTTAAAAAGGACGGATCTTTTAAATAATATATAAACTATAAAGAACTAAATAAAATTATATTAAAAAATAAATACCCCCTTCCTTTAGATAGTAAATTTCTAAATAGCCTTAAAAAGACTTAATAAATCTCAAAGATCGATATTAAGGACGTATATTATTATATTATAATCTAATTAATAAATAAATAAAAATAAGATTTAAGATAAAATATAGTTATTTTAAATATATAATAATACTGTTCGGCTTTATAAATACGCCTGTATCGTTCTAAATATATATTCATTAGATATTTATTAATTTACTATGTATATATTATATAGTATATATAAATAACATCCTAATTTATTTTCAAAATAAGGATTAATATATAAAGGACTTCAAGAAGGTCCTTAAAAAGCCAAGAGCGTTTTACTTGTATATTAAATTAAATAAATATAGCTTTTATTAACAAAAAATTAAATTCCTAAAATATATAATTATTTTTAAAAAGTCTTAATAAATAAAGATCAAATACGGTCTATTACTAAATAAAAACCGTTATTTATATTTTAAAAAATATAGATATTCTTAAAGTATTATAACTTTTATTATATAAAATACTTAAATATAATATTATTAATAATAAGCCTTTTAAAAAAGGGTAAGTTAAAAAAACAAAGAATAAGTTTATTTAATTTAATAAAACCTAGGCCGTATTTAATAAATTAAAAAAACGTTTTTATGTTAATAATAATATTATATCATTAGGACCTTATAAAGGATATTAAAATAGATATAGATACCTCTTAAGAGGCATTTTTAGATGTCCTATCCTAATTTATTATATAAGCGTAGAAAAACGTTAGCTATAGGTAGATTTTAACCGCCTCCTTTAGAATCGCACTAAAAGTTAATTAAGACGCTCGAGCACTTCTAGGCTCATACTACTGAGCCACGTCGCCCTTAATATGTTTATAAATTTATTATAAAAATTAGCTTTTTTTTTTAGGTACAGGTTAGTTAAAGATTTGCCGAACCTTAGCTATAGCCTTATAGCTAAGGTATGCCTGGTTAGGTGCCCGTATATTAGGCATCTCTATCTATAAGTAACTATCCTGTTTATTAAAATAATAAAGAATTGACTAATTAATACTTAAAGAAACTTAAGATACTCGCTATAATAAGGATCTAAGACGATAAGAAAAATACGAAAATCTTACTTATAATATAATCAGTCCTCAACATTTAACTTCTTTATAAAATTAAAAATTAATTAGAAGATATTATTAAAAGTTGGAATATTGTGTTGTTATTAATGAATATTTAATTAGCTATAAGGAATAATAAGTTAGACTTTAAATACCTTAACGAAGTTATAATAATATCTCAAAATTAAGAAATAAAATTATTTTCTACTTTAAATAGACCTTGTAATATTATATAATAATGTACTTAGGTAGAAGTTACTAATAAGGATATATTTAAAGTAGACAATTCTAGCCTTAAAGTGATTTAAATTATTAAACGACTTAAATAAAAACAAATTAATTTATTATGAAATGATTAATTCGTTCTTTTTAAGAGAACAAATAACTATATTAAAAATATAAAAACCCTATTAATAATAAAAAAACCCTTGAAGTAAGGTTTAACTCGGATATGACTTAATAACATGTTCTAAATAGAGTATTTAGTTGATATTATTATTGTTATTTCTATAAAAAGAATGATAATTAATATTATTTATTACGATTTACTAATAAACCGATTTCTAAGGCTTATTTAAAAGTAGACCTACTTTTTTATATTACAAATATAGGAAATATCAATATTATTATTTTTCCTTCTGATCTATATTACCTTATAAAGTCTTTTAATAATATTAAAAAAGATTAATATATATTTTAACATATTAAATATTAAATCTGTTTCATATTCAAGTTACAAAAATAGCGACTAGAAACCCGGATAAACTTATTATTAATATAAAGGTGCCTAATATACGGGCACGCAACCGGGCCTAACTCAGCTACAAGGCTATAGCTCAGGTTCGGTAAAGCGTCGGTAAAGCCTAGCTCAAAAAAAAGCTAATTTTAATAATAACCTTATAAGAATATTAAACTAAAATTTATTTAATATATTAGGCCTATCTTTTATATTTCTCTTAAGTATAATATATAACTGTATTTTTAAAAATTTTAGACTTTTAAAATTTAATATAGCTAATATAGAGTAAAAATATAGAACTATTACAATATTAATAATTAAAATCAAGGAGAATGTATTGACAATATACCGATATTTTTAAAGTAATAAATATTAATATTAATAAGTTCTATAGTGGTTTTTTTTATAGCTTTATAGGTATGAAAGATTAACTTTAACAGGATTAGCTTTTAAGGGAAATTATGTAGTATAATACATAGTTTGATTATATAATATACGTAATATACCCTCTATATATACCTTATCTGATATAGTGATTCTAATTTAAAAGACATAATATAATTTAAATAAATAAATTATTCATTATTTATATAGCGGTATAAATTATCAAAGTCGATAATAAAGGTTAACCATTAAGGTTGGCCTTAAAAGGTCGAAGGTTACTAGAGATATTCTAAACTTTAATATCGAAGTAGAGGTTTTTAAAGAAAGGGCTAATATAGCTAATATCTTATTATTTATATTATAGCTCGTAAAGATACTCTTTATATTTATTATATTTTACATTATATATATAGATATAGATAAAATATAACTACTCAATAAACCTAGTAAATAATAATATTTATTAAGTATTATATAGTCGTTATTTATCAGGCTTATTTAATAATATTTATTACCCTAGATATATGTACCCCTCTCGGGCTTAATCGATTTAGCCTATTTCATATTCGGGTTATTGTAACTTATAAAGGTATATTAATAAAATAATATAATATTTTTAAAGATATAGTATTTAATTGAATAAGATTATAAACGTTATAAATAATTATATTAAATATAATATTGAAATTTAATAATTTAATATTAACTCTAAAATTATATTTTATAGAACTAACTTTATAAAGATATTTGATATTATAAAAAAAGTTCATAGATTTTAATAAAGAAGGAAGCTATTATATTAGATTTAGCTATTTATATAAATTAGTATTAAAAGGTTTTTTATATATTAAAGTAGGTAAGGTTGGCCATTTAGGTATAGGGCTAGAACTTAAATGGAATTTATATAGCGGAAGGTTAGGTAGAAGTTAGTAGTTAGGTATATAGTGTAATATACCTAGTTTTTTTATTATATAATATATTGTATATATTAGTGCCCCGGCGGATACCTCCGCCGAAGGGTTAATATTAGAATAATCAAGGCTTTTATTTTCCTTACTAGGGGTATACTATATCTTAAATTATATTTTATATAAAATGAAAAACAAGATTAAACTCTAATACCAAATAATAAAACTAGCTAATACTAATTTAAACCCCCGTTAATTTAAGTATTAAAGGAAGGGTAAAAAAAAGGTAAATAGAATAAAAGAGTATATATATAGTAAAAAGATATAAATAACTATAGAGAGATGAAATATATATAAAAGAGGTTTATAAATATAAAGAGAGTAATATAGTTAGATTATTATATAAAAGTTATTTATTTAACAAAAGATAAATTAACTTTATAATACCGAGTGCTATCAGATAAGCCTTTTAAGGGCCGGATTTATCGTTCGGTCCCTTGAACCCTTCCAAGTTATGCCTACATATACTTATCTCTACTAGGGTTTTCAGAGCAATGGGGCTGTGAATAGAATCCATGCACGTATTGCCACTGAGATCACGATCGAGATCAACTGTTCACGAGTACAAGTTCCGGGCTTGCGGAACTTCCCAAGATTGCAGTCAACGGTACCTCTCTAGTATCGTGTTGCCATGATCGTTGAACCAACAGACATTGGCAAAAAGACCCCGACCCACGGAAGGCTCAGAACAGGCCTGTTTCTCCCACATTCCGGATGGCCACCATCCAGAAAGCTGTTGGTTATGTACAACACAATGTGCGTTTGCCAAGTGTTGCCCCGGAATCATTCCCATCGGCCGGTAAAGCCGGCTACCCTAAATTGGGCTCCAACAGGAGAGCGAATATGATGGCTGAACACGGAAGGCCGATTGGAAGATCCTTGCTGGCAAGGTCTTCAGTTGGTTGATACATGCATGCTCATTTTTGACGACCAACGGCTATCAAACAACCACACAACCAACAGCGGGCAGCAGGCATTCTTTTGCTGCTTCTTGTGCGAATCTTACGATTTCCTACCTGGCATGATTTTGATAGGGTCGCTTGTACATCCCCACAGGATGAACTCCACACGCGTCGAAACCAACACAGGAGCACCTCATTCTCAGTTGTGCTGCCACAATTGCAAAAGTTACATTGTTCGGCAAAAGAAGCTGGTGCAACTCATGAAATAGGAGCTCTATGACCTTATAGCAACATGATTTCCAGATCTAACATCCAGGCTATGTCCAAGATCGAGTGCGAAGACACCATAATCAACTGATCGGCCGTTAATATTTCAGTAACGTAAAGCAGATACTTAGCGTTAGTTGGAAGACAGCGTCTCGATCCGGCAACTGTAAGATCGGACGATAGAACGACGAGGTCAGCACGAACGTCCAGTCCCCTATGAGGAACATATAGACCCCTGGAATCTTGACAGGGTGCCAACCTTTTTCGACGCCGCACACTAAGGCATGCATCCTGCAGTTCATTGTCCTTGCCTGCAGATTGCAAGGGTGTTCGGACTTTCAAGAATTTAGTACTGCCTACCCGTTTCTTCCCCATGTGGCAATGGGTCAGGAAAGAGCCGCCAGCGAGCCACCGAAATATTTCCACATCATTAACATGGCCGGTGCAAGGTGGTCACTGTTGCAAATTTGCGATTTGCGAGCGTGCCTGTTTCGACATCGACGAGAAGGCCAGAATGTGGAGGAGCAAAGAGGAGAGTCCATGGCATCCTGGGTATATTGCGGCACAGCCCGAGAGATCCTTCGTGGACCGCAGCTGTGACAGGCATTGCTGATGGGTCGACTGGCTTGTAACGCAACTCAACCGCCTCCCGAAAATTCCGTTGCTGCATCCACCTGTCGATGGCAAGGTTACATCCCACAACCCGGCATCCTGCAACTGGGGCCGCAACACATGGCCACACCAGAGAAGACCGATAGCTTTTGGGGTGGAAATTTCATATCAGGTCCCTCTCGAACTAGGGCTTTCTGGCCAAAACACTGCAGATATCCATCTCAAAGCATCACTCTGGAGTTTACTTTACTTCTTACTGATCAAGCGAATCTTACTCTTGTTCGACGGTAAGAGAGCCTCATGCCCTAGAAGTCTTTTACAACAGCCTCTCTGCTTCAGACAGAATTCTACCATGAGGTCTTTCGCATCACTGATTCTTGCCGCCGTGTCCATTGCGAGCGTCCAGCAGCATGACGTCGCTGCCGCCCCCACGAATGGAACTCACACAGGATGCTGCAAAAACCCTCTTGTCAGACATGAGTGGCGGCAGCTATCCCTAGACCAACGCCTAGAGTACATTCGATCTGTCAAGTGCCTGATGTCTCTGCCATCTGAGGGAAACGACCTCTGGCCCGGTGCAGTGTCTCGATTCGATGACTTCCAGGGTATGCATATTTACATGACACAGAAGGTGCACTTCAACGTAAGTTTCACCATGCTTCATCGGCCCGAGAGTCGATTCCCAAGATGGGAAATTCTAATGATTGAAACCTGACAGGGACCATTCCTCCCGTGAGTCGTAGACATCCAGTGTTCTGATCATGCTCTCTCTTAGTCCTGACTAACATTGCCCAGATGGCATCGCTGGATGCTTTACTTGTACGAGTCTGAGCTACGCAACAAGTGCTCGTACAAAGGCGCACTCCCGTATTGGGATGTAAGCCTGGATAACACTGCCGAGACCTTCGTCAAATCTCCCGTGTTTGACAACGTCTATGGCGTCGGTGGCAATGGGCCATACATCGAAGACGTGAGCGATAAGGATGAGTTCCCAGTTCAAAAGCCGATAACAATTCCGGGTAGAAGCGGTGGCGGTTAGTCTCATCATTGGTATTTGCATACAACGACAACTATCTAACATGAATGACCAGGCTGCATCGTTGAGGGACCTTTTGCGAACCACACCGTCCCCATGGGCCTTGGTAAGTTTTATTGCCTAGTCGAAACCGATGAATGAGTGCAAAGTTCACCACGCTGACCACCTAAGGATACTCGGTCACCTCAACACCCCACTGCCTCCGCCGCGACTTCAGTCTGCCCATCATCACAAGCGCCCTTCGCGATGAGGTCATTAACAATACTCTTTCAGCGGACTCGTTCTTTGAATTCAACCTGGCCATTCAGGGGTACAGCATGCAGGTCAACGGCATGACTCTTCATGCAGGCTTGCACATTGGCATTGGCGGCGCAGTCGGCGATGTAAGCAGACGTGACTGACTACCAGAATTGTCTGGTCTCTGGCTTCTCATTGATTGTTTGGCTGACCCGTAATCTCTTGTTAGTGTGCTGACATGTACTCGTCCCCCGGAGATCCCGTATTCTACTTCATCCATGGCGCCTTAGATAAGGTTTGGAATGACTGGCAGCGTAAAGGTACGTGTATTTTCTTTTCTATCTCATCAAGTAGTCATGGCCGTGTTCATTTTAGCTCGGAGATGCTGATGACTTCTTCGATCGTTGCAGACTGGCCTGCGCGGAAGACGGATATCGGCGGCCCAGATGTGATATTCGGCTATCCGTTCAACTATACCACGAATCCCACCTACGAGAACATCACTCTGCAGTATCCCCTGTCTTACCCTAATTTTGGCGAGGAAATGATCATTGCTGATATGATGGATATCCACGGGGGCCCTTTCTGCTACGAGTACAAATGATGAGAGCTAGGAACGACCTAGCCTACAGACAATGAAAATGCTAGTGCTGTAGCGAGGGCACACCTCACATCAGATACATGACCAGTGTATTTGCCTTAAGTAGTAATAACGTAATGTAGCATTTGCCATTTAATTATCGTTTTCAAGGAGGTGCAAATATGTTGTCGCAACACAGCTTGCCTGACAAGATTGATTGACACGTCGTGAGCCTGTGGTCTCAACTCGATGGAGCCAAACCGCCGCCAACAGCCATGGCGTCTGGAGCGCGTTTCGTCAACTCCTGTTCACATAATCATTTGGCTGACCAAGCAGTCTACATTTAGACATTGTGGACTCTCAGGCTAACCAACAACAAGCACCGACCAGAGCTCTCCCCAATTTACTTCCAGGGTATCAAAAGCTTCCACTGGAGGCGGGATATCCGAAAGCTAACGGCGGAACTCCACACGACACGTGTATATGCTCAGCCTTTTTGTTTCTCTCCTCTTTCTAGATGATAAATCTGTGGCTCAGTTCCGGCGAACTGGAATGCTTCCTAGCCTTTGTCCGTAAACATTTGGGCCCAACCACTGGTTAAAGAGAACCAAGAAACGATAGCCACGTCGATTCTACCACGGATAGAGGCACATGTAGGATTCCACGCCTGGTGGTAGTCATTTAGAGTTATGGTAGCTTCAAGGATCAAAATGCTACGGGCTGAAGTCTAGGATTCATCCGGCTCTAGCCATATCAAATGAGGAGGAACGTCTAAGTTTCACTGGCCGGGGGCAGATGCCGTCCCACCACCTCAGCTCAACGGGCATGAACCCCCTCATCCCGACCGCCACACTGAGACAACACACCAAGCTTTTTTCCTCCATGAACAAGGCGTGCGCTAGGTGCCCCAAGCTCCAAGCTGGCAACGCCACGCTCATATCCTCCACCACGGTCTCACCTCAGCCGCAGAGACCTAGCCCCACGGCACGCCCACCTAGCGTGACAACTACCTGGGGCCTGGAACGCAGCGTGTAAGCACTGTCGTGCCGCAG
The DNA here is from genome assembly GCF_030913485.1 of Colletotrichum godetiae. Lineage (NCBI taxonomy): Eukaryota > Fungi > Ascomycota > Sordariomycetes > Glomerellales > Glomerellaceae > Colletotrichum > Colletotrichum godetiae. Next base: position 390,479 of record NW_026851281.1, on the reverse strand, counting down.
GAACATCTGCCGCTTCACCTCTAGAATGCTCTGGCATGTTAGTGTCGTGGTCCTATTCCCCCTTGACGGGTCGCGTGGCCGATCCAGCATGGTGGTTCGCTTAGTTAGTGTGGGAGCCCGGCGACAGCTCTAGAGTCAAAGATGGCGCGGATTTGGGGGAGGCTTGATATCTGCTTCTATACGAGATATGCCTCTGCATTGGGCCAGCCGCTCAAAAAAAGACTTGTTAGCTTATCGCTTTGTTCCACAACCCTATCCCGATTGCGATATTAGCTTCAGACAACGACTTTCAGCCCTCACCAAGCCGTTGGCGCCACGCAACCCCGAGTCCTCACTTTTGCCGGGCAGGGCTGACTGTCTAAGCTCAGCCGGGCCTATCCAGTAAACACATTCTATGGCAGAGTTCAAGAGGTCAGCGCTGTCCAAACTCTCCTGGCTAGTCGGGGGATACGCCGCTTCCGCCGTGTTCCCCGTTGGAGATTATCTGGTGGCGCGTGGCACTCTGTGACCAGCTACTGGTAACTTAAATGGCAATCATTTCGCCTCCACTCTGCTGGGTTCCCAATCTTCATGAATCCCATCTTTCTAATTGCGTGAATCGCGTTGCCAGAAATCATGGCTCCCATAGTCGATACCCTCATCATCGGCGCCGGCCCTAGCGGTCTGTGTGCCGCAAAGACACTCCTTCAACATGACCCAGCCGCTGAGATACGCATCCTTGACGGTCGCGCTTCGGTCGGCGGTGTCTGGTCGAAAGAGCAGATCTACCCGAACCTGAAGACCAACAACCTCGTCTCGGCGATCGACTTCTCAGACTTTCCCATGGACCCGGAGCGCTTCGGCATCAAGATTGGCGACCATGTTCCTGGGAAGGTTATGCACGAGTATCTCGTCGCCTACGCCAAACATTTCGGCGTATGGGACAAGATCCAATTGAACACAAAGGTCGTACGTGTGACTCGCCCCGAAGACGAGGGAAAATGGAACATCGATGTCGAGGAGAACGGCGAAGCAAAGACTGTAACCTGCACACGCCTCATCGTTGCAACGGGCGTCCTCACTGTGCCGCATATCCCCGACATCACCGGCTCCGAAGAATTCAACGCCCCCATCATCCACTCTTCCGATCTCGGGCCAAAGGCAAACCTCTTTTCCTCTCCTGAAATCACCACCGTAGCGGTCCTGGGCGGGAGCAAGTCGGCATACGACGCGGTTCACTTAGCCGCCTCTACAGGCCACAAGGTCCGCTGGCTCATCCGCCGCTCCGGCCGCGGGCCCGTGTGGGTCGCGCCGGCGTTCACGCAGCTTGGTCCGTTCAAGGTTTGGCGCGAGAGGCTCGTGACGAGGAGAATCTGCGCGTTCATGTCGCCGTGCGTGTTCCCTGATTTCTCGGGTCTCGCATGGGTCAGACGGTTTCTACACGAGAGCGCTGTCGGCCGGGTGCTTAGCAAGACCTTTTGGAAGCTGATCCGGCACGACACGATCAATGATTGCGGATACCAGACGGATGAAAAGACGAAGGTGCTCCAGCCGGAGCAGAACATGTTCTGGTAAGCTCAACTTCCTCACGATGATCACGCATAGCATCGTCACTAACTCCACTCTCCCCACAGGTACGGCACTGCTTCTGGTATCCTCAGCTTCGACGACGATTTCTTCGAGTACGTCCGTAACGGCACAGTCCAAATCTACCGCGAAGACATCGACCACCTCTCAGACCACAACATCCACTTCACCGACGGCTCAAGCATCTCCGCCGATCTCTTAGTCACTTCAACCGGCTTCTCAGCAAAACCAACCATCAACTTCGAACCTGCATCTCTACATTCAGACCTCGGCATCCCTTCAACATCTCTAGGACCTAAACAAGAAGCATTCTGGAATGATGCAAACGCAAAGGCAGACGCCGCGATTGGCACACGCTTCCCACGCCTACTAGATGGTCCCTTCCAAAGCCCTACATCCTCAAAGACAAAGTCATTCAACCCCGGTGCTTCAGCAGAGGTCTCCTACACCCCCTGGCGCCTCTACCGCGGCATCGCCCCGCCAGGCCTCGCAGCGCGCGACGATCGCTCCCTCGTCTTCCTCGGCGCCTTCAGCAACCTCGCCAACATAATGCGTCTCGAGGTGCAGTGCCTCTGGATGCTTGCCTATTTTGAGAACGGGATCCCCAACTTTGACGTCGACCGCCGCGCGGGCCGCGTCTTCGAGGAGACGGCGTTGTTCCAGCGGTGGGCGCAGCACCGGGCGCCGTACGGGCACGGGCGGTTTTATCCGGATCTGGTTTTCGATCAGTTGCCGTATTGGGATATGTTGCTCGGCGATGTCGGGGTGGAGACGGCGCGGAAGGACGGCATGTGGGCCGAGTTGTTTGAGAGCTACACGCCGATGGATTACCGCGGCATGGTGCAGGATTGGATTGACCAAAACCGGTAGACATCTACATGACTCTGTAATGACAATGATACCCGCAGGTGTAATGATCAATGAATGATCATCAGTAAGAGATTTAGTTTATTGCCATGGTCTATGTGTTCTCAAGCTAGTTGGGATGTTCGTGACGGCCTAATATCGTCGATTTGTTTCCATCTTGTAGTCTGAGTCAAGCCCGAATGTGAGCAATCGTCAGCGCGCATATCTCGAACAGATTTGCCGAGGTGTCCTCCGCCATAGACCTTCCACTGCGCTTGGAGTAGCTCTATGTCATCTCCCTTTCACCTGCGCTCCGTTCTGACACATGTATCAAAGTTTCTGGCCATGTTTCTGTCCCGATATTGGCGGTTTTATTCGATGCCGAAATTCAGTACGGGACTGCCTAGAAACGATTCGCTCGTAATTAGACTTTCACCATGTGATGAACCTTGGCCTGAACGTCGGTACTTCTTATCTTTTTCACCTGGAGCATCGCTTCGCGTCATTCCTAGCTTATCAAAAGTACGGTCGCAAATGGGATCCCTGTAAAACGTCACGACTTCTGTGACGTTGAAGCCTCGGGAAAGACTTCCACCAATGGGAGTATAAAGGTAGTAGAATGTTGAGAGCACCAAATTGGCACAATGCGTCTTGGAAGCATGGGGTTCACCGGTTTTCCGATTGGTACGATCTGACAGTTACACTATTTGCACATTGGTCGCCAACTTGCCGTTCAACCTTGTCCCCTCACCATCAGAAAGGTTCAATCTCACGCGTATGGGCAATTTCCTTCATGTGATACTCAGCTACAGATCTCTAGCACAGGCTGCAGCATCGGGTATAAGAAGACCTCAGATGTCTCGCACACCGCCGATGGGGACGTGAGGAGCATGGTGGAGGGAGTTGTAGTTGAGGAAACTGATTGGAGAAATTTGCGAACACGGATTACTTTGAAGACGAATAAGACCAAGGTAGGACATAGCAGGCTTCGCACCCCGGCTATGAGAGAAAATTGACAGTTGTCTGTACTAGGCGCGATGGATTTCGACGAAGTCCAGGAGTTCGAGTCGTTTACCGCTTTGCTCGAAGACGACGGTGTCAAGCAGGAGACAATGTCTGACTTTCAACCCGAGCCCGCTCAGCTCGTGAACTTCAATGCTGACGCGCTGCTCACTGACGAAATGTCCCCAGGATTGCTCACGGGCGATTCGGCCGGTTCATTGGAGGACTGCGGCATTACCAGCTCATCCAACGCCCTTTAGAGCGTGAGCTTGGGACAGAGCCAGTATCTCCTTTCTGAACCTGGTCCGGATCATTCTAGAGTGATTCGCAATGATGAGACATCGGAACATTCTTTTGTCGGCAAGGAACCCCCAAAGGGCTTGGTAGACTTCCCCAACATGGAGGAAGGACACGTTACTATACAGAAGGAATTTGAAGAGGAGGATATACCCCTTCGAGAGGATGAGAACTTCTGGTACGGATTCTATTTCTGCACTTGGCCTGGTTGTGATCATTCATTTCTCACACCTAGCGCAAGGCGGTGAGTCTTCCGAAGATGAAGCCATCATCGACATCAACGTGGACTAATGAGGCATACAGGAAGCATTTCAGGCTCCACTTCAAGCCCGTTCTCTGTCTTGCGTGTCCAAAGAGAATGGCCTGGCAGAGAGATATGCAGAAGCATTACGATACCCATTTCAAGCGGCCGCGTTATCGGTGCCGATGTGGGAAAGATTACACCAGGATGGATAATCTCAAGAAGCACATCAAGAAGTCTAAGCCCACGTCCAAGACGGTACGGTCGAAGCTTTGAGGATGCATCGTGGTTTGGTGCATTCTGTGTCAAAGCAATTCTGATTTTGGTTTGAAGCTGGAAAACTTGAAGAAAAAAAAGAACAAAACAATTGAAATTTCCAAAAATGTAAAAAAAAATCGAACAGAACCTAAGTGCGGGAGAGAGAAGGAGAGAAATAAACACACTCGTTTGGCGTCAAAAATCTCTAATCCCTGCCTGCTTTTCAAAGTAACGCGCCACCTCCATCATCATCATCCTCGGCCTCACGATCATTCTTGAAATTTCCACCGTTCCCAGGCTCTCCACCGTCTCCAAGTTCCTCTGGGCGGCCTTCCTCTCCAACGCCCGTTGAGATATCCAGTAGGCCGATCGCACTGTCCAGACTGAATACTATCGATGGTACAGCGTACCAAGTCAGTCAATCTCGTCCTAACTCTGTATCGCGTAGAACTTCGAGTGCACTCACCTTCACTGGACGGGCCAGCTTCACTACCATCCAATCCCTCCGTCTCAGAGCCCGTGTCACTCTCGTCAACCAAAGACGCAGTGATCTCAGTCAGCGAGTCCGGACGTCGTAGTGTCGCCGCATGCAGCTCTCCGAGATGGTCAATTACCATAGGCTTCAAGTCTCCAATCACATCGTTGATGATCTTTCGCTGATTTATCCATCCAGGATTCTGTTTACCACCCACCAGACTCACGATCCCCCAATTCGGATAGACCTTCTTATGGGCGTCAAGCAGAGTAACCCTAGCAGGATGATGTCGAGTATAGGACTCACAGCCAACGCACGCCGGCTTGCTGCAAGCAATGTACCGATCAGCTGAGACGTACCTCCTCCCGCTTTCGAAGAAATGATGAAGCATCTGCACTTCAGCGTGAATGCAAGTCAGTAGCCCGCCGACTTCGAACTTATTGTGGAGCCTGGCCTCAATATCGACTTGCGGATTCATTCGCTGAAGAAACCCTAGGTATGAGTTGTATCTGGAGTCCGTTTCTGGCAGAATGCGGTTCAGGATGCGCGGTAGTGTTGTGTGTGCATCTGCTTCTGGCACGGACGCGCTGATGGGGCGTCTGACCGCCGCAACCTGGTAGGTCTTTAGAAGATTCTCCATACGTTTGGAGTCATCAAGGAGCTGATTGACGCTTCGGATCCGAGCTGCTAGACGGCCGATCATGTGTCTGACTGCACGGAAAGCCTTGGTGATGTCATCTGGATGGGCAAAGTCTTCGGAGTCTTGACAATGACCGAGCTGTTCGATGCGCCGCATTTCGTGGTCTTTCCGTGAGCGATATGCTGTCCGGCATAGAATGGCATCAGGAGTGTTGTCCTCAAACCTTCGAAGCCACTTGATGAGCTTAGCATCTAGAATCGTGCAATCTCAGTTTCCATGGGTGCAAGGTGTCTGAGAAAGAAAAAAAGGATGACTTACCAGCTTCCTCAACACTGCTTTCCAGACTAATGCGACACTTGTTGGCAGAGCTGCGAAGAATTCTAGACTCTTGTCGGAGTCGCGTAGCACCAAACACTGTACACCGAGCTACTAGTGCCTCCTCCGCCGTGACACGATCATCGAACCGCTCACAAAACACGCGCAACCTCTTGAGCACATCCTTGAGGAAGTCCATGACCTTATCCCCAGCACCCTCATTCAACGCGACCCAGAAGACGTAGCAGTCGCTGCGGTCCTCAACGGCGATGGCAGCGGCGGTACTTCCTCCCTTTCTGTAGTCGCAAAGAAATGCCAGATTCTTGAGAAAGCGTCGTCGAACATCTTGCGTCGTGTAGTTTCCGAGCCGAGAAACGACGTGTGCCCCGCCGATTGGGCGGATGATGGAGAGAAGAACCAGGGCTTCGTAGAGACGGAAAAGGAGGCGCGCGTAAGGTTCCATTCGAGGTGTAAGTGCCATTTCCGCGACCGTTCTTCGAGTCTTGGCTGCGTTGATGAGTTGATGATCTCAATTGTCTTGGTTTCAGTCACAAAAAGGTCGGTGATACGGTCTGACAGACCTCGCTGGCTTGATCGCTATCGAGAATTTGAAGGGACGAAGGGAAGCTGGCCTGTGGATCAGAGAGTCTCGTTCGTCCGCCAGCGGCTTCCCTTCGTCGCAGGCCAGCTTTCCTTCGTCCGCTCGGTTTCCCCCGAAGCTGTTGCAAGTTCGTTGTGATGAGAAATGCTTTGGAGTTTAAGCAGGAGGCCCTCCAGCACACGGAGCTTAAATCGAAAACAAGATCAGATTTTCCTTTGAGTCTGCAGGCGGGGTCTGGCGTAGAGTTTCGCTCGAGACTAATGGAGTCGAAGTTTCACCACCAATCGACGTCATATTCGAGGATAAGCTGGGCTTGCAGTGATTGGATCACACAACGGAATGGACTGGAAAGCTTGGTTCTAGGAAAGCGGGCATCCGACCTGAGATTGGTTGCCAATAACTTCATGTCGCATAGATTGGAAACTCAATTCAACCTGCCGCACCACAGGGGCCACCTTCGGTCGACATATCAAATCGACGGCGAACCTCCAACATCCGACTGATTTGCATTGCCTTTCCTGTAAATTGACGTCGAACTAGTTCGATCAATCTCTGTCGCCATCGGAATTATCAGGTTCGAGCCACCTGTCTTGTCACGGATACCAGTAGTCAGTGTAGACGTTGTCTCCTTACTAGGCACCCTCAGAGCCCGGACAAAGTACACTAGAGCAGACAAACCCACCTCTTCTTCAGGGGAAAAAAAAAAACAAACGACGACACCTCTAGAACGAGGTCGCCGGTGAAACCGCAAAAAGGATGGACGATCTGGGAATCGAACCCAGGACCTACCGCATGCTAAGCGGTCATTATACCACTAAACCAATCGCCCATGGTATGATCTAGCCCGGACTTGAACCGGAGACCTTCAGTGTGGCAGACGAGAGGAGCGAGACTCTCGAGCTGTTAGACTGACGTGATAACCAACTACACCACCAGACCTTGGTGAATGAGCAGCCAAGATTGGCAAATATACATGTTGCGGTGAGGAATTGTGCGCGTGTGAGAAGTGGGATGTGTGTGGTGGAGATGCGTGAAGCGAAAGCAAATGCAGAGGCGGGCCGAGATGCAGGGTGTCATCCAATGGTCGAGTGCCGTTGTGTCGGCGTTGACAAGGGTAGAAGAGTGGGAATGGGAGCTGCAGGTGGATGCGGGAACCGAGAAAACAACATTCGCGTCTTATGTTGAGATGCGATTCTGGTGTGGCTACCAGCTAGCTTGTTGCCATTGCTGCGGGTATGAAGAAAAGCGAGCAAGAAGATGGCAAAGCTCGCCACGGCAACAAGTTAGTGATCCAATATTTCCAGGCAGATGCTTCTCTCTCTCTGTCGACCTTGAAGAGCGTTGTCATGAGAGTCCCCGAACAAGAACACACCCTAGTGAGAAGATTCGGCCAATGATCGCGTCCGAAAGAGCACAATCGCGAGTTCTCAAGGCCAGGGGTACCATGAACCGCGTCAGTCGCGACTTGAGAATGGCAGAAAGGGATGCGAACAATAAGGATAAGGAACGCCAAATGGCCGCAGGCATGGTCGAGGAATTGTTTTGGACGACCGCGGCTGGGACGGGAACGATTGGCTGAACGCGCGGGTGCGGAGCGCGGGGCGGGCGGGGCCGGTAAAGATGGGTCCTTTGGGCCGGGGTGAGCTTTGCCGCTAGTCCTGAATGGGAAGTATGTAAACAACAGCTCCGTCTGGCATCAACAACAGGTTGGCTGAATATGAAAAGAAGGGAGCGGGTGAACAAACGAAACACAATATCGAGTTTGAAAAATACCTGCTTGAAGGGATTATTGATTCGTATTTATCCCCAGTCTCGTCCTGTTACAGGTACGCTGCTACATTGTATGCTTCTGCGTGGAATCATTCCCTCCTCTAGACCCGGATCATCAGCGTCCTCATCCTCCCCGAGGGCGTCTACTTGCTTCACGATGACCAACGATGACCTCCCCATCGCGTTACGGCGCACACGCCGTAGCATGCCTGCGCCCTCTCATGAGCCCTCACCAGCTCCAGCACCGTCCCAAACACCACGCAAAGCACCAAAACGCCGAGTCCGCTTCTCGGACCCAGGCTCTTCATCAGTAGTAGCAGCAGCAACAACACCACGAACAACCCGCATCGCCTCAACAGGTCTCACACCCATGATCAACCGCACAACTCTATCGCGAGGCGGAGGGGTGGGTACCCCATCATCCTCGCGCCGCCGTCACTCCATGCCAAATGCACCCTCCGGCGCGGCAACAGACCTGCCCCCAAGCGGCGAAGTCCACTTCCTCCCCCTCCGCCAAGTCCTCTCAGGCCGCGTCCAGCGCCGCATCCGCCGCAACGGCCTCAGCGAGGAAATGAACACCATCTCAGCCGAAAAGCGCGCCAACGCAAAGGAAGCCAGGGAACAACTCCAGTTACTCCGCGACCAACTCCGCCAAAAGGACGCGGAAATCTACGAGCTGCAGAATGCGACCATCATCCTCGACACAGAGCGTATCTGGGCTCTCGAAAAGGAAGTCGGCGACCTCCGAACGCAGCTTGCCGACAGGTCGTCTGCGTCGGCAAGGCAGAAGAGCTGTTTCGACTGGACGCTCGCGGCGCGGGACCCGTTTGCTGACGACTTCATGGAGACGGATACCGTCGAGGCGGAGTCTGTGTGCGGAGAGAGGGTGCAGTATGCCGACGAGACGGTGTTTGGGGAGGCGACGATGGCGGAGATGGAGTGTAGTACGCCCACGCGGGTGAGGTCTTCGTTTCTGACGCCGCCGTTGACGAGTCCCGTTGCCGCTGGGCCTTCTACGCCGTCTTCTCATCGGGAGAAGCAGAGAGTTTTGGTTCCGGCGCCGTCGGATGCTGGGGTGCAAACGGATTTCCCTGATCCTGAGAAGAAGCGGCTCGAAGAGGAGCTGGCTTCTTTGAGGCTGGAGATGTCGAAGCTTACTGGCACGTTGGAGTCTTACTCTGCTCTTACCGACCGACTTTCCCATAAGCTTTCCACTGTTCGTCCAGAAGAGACATTGTCGGATTACTCCATCGCCACAATCGAGACTCAAATCACAAGCCTCCTACGCACCATCTCCGACCGCACCGCCGCACTCCAGGACCTCAACACATCCCTCTGCGCCCTAGGCTTCCCCGGTTCCGACGGCGCAGAGATCGTAACCTCCCTCTCATCCGCACTGCGGACAGCCCGCCTGGAGCTGGAGTACCTCACCCCAGGCGAAATCACTCTCCCTCTCTCCTCCCGCGGCGCAGAGGTCCTCGACCTTCTCCTCACGCGCCTGCGCGACCTCGCGAAGCGCGCAAAGGAGGATGAGGCTTCCATTGACGAGTACCATGAGCTAGAGCTCTCTCTTCGCCAACAGCTCAGTGCGCGGGTTGCAGTAATGGGTGAGCTAGAAAGCGAGCTTAAGCGTGCAAAGCAGACGATCACGGAGAAGGAGGGCCGCGTTGGCGAGCTTGAGGTCAGCGTTGAGAGACTCAAGGGCGCGGTGGCGGGCTACGTGCGTGATTTCACCGAGTTAGAAGGCGTTGTAGGGCGCATGGAGAGCGAGAATCGCGATGCTATGGCGACCAAGGACGCGCAGGTTGAGGTTGGGAGGCGAGTTCTACGCGCCAAGGAGGATGTCATCGCGAAACTGGAGAGTAAGCTCGCGGACGCGGTGGCGCAGGGCCGGTCGCTGCGGAAGAGGCTTACGGAGGCGGAGGAAGCGAGGACGAAGGAGGTTGCGGAGGTGACACGACGGGGCGGAGCTGCGCTCGCGGTGCGGGATGCGAGGGTTAGGGAGTTGAGGGAGGAGTTGGAGAGGGTGAATGCTGGGTTGAGAGCTGCGCATGAGGGGATTAAGGATTTAAGAGTTGAGAAGAGGGGATTGGAAGGCGAGATGGTGAGGGAGAGGGAGGCTGCAAAGGGGGTTATTGCGGGGATGAGAGGGGAGTTGGAGAGGGTTGTTGGGATGAGCCGGGAGTTTTTGGGGCCCGGGGCGGATGAGGCCGGGGCGGAAGGTGCGGGGCCGGAATGTGGGGTCACTACCGGGTCGGAGACGGGTTCGAAGAGGGGCCTGCTCGCGGGAGATTTGGCGCGGAGGTCGTCGGGCAGGAAGAGAAGGAGGTATGACAGCGGCCTGGGATTCCTGGAAGAGGATGAGGTTGATGCATGAAGCTAGCTGTGCGACCTTGGGATTGAGGCATTGCATGCGTGGTGGGCGCACAAACATCACTCACACAGGATGTAGAGGAGGGCGTTTTGGCGCATGTTCCAGTCGTTTGCCGGTAGTCGCGGCTGTGTTTCTTATGTCGGTTGTAGACTCATCTTTGCTTTCGCCGGGTTTGGGTAGACGAACGGGCGGGGCGTTGGAATGTAACGGGATTCAATTTGAGCTTTTCGCTTGACGCATGCGCTTACACGTGGACCACATCGCTGAAGACAGCTGTAAGCTTGATCATGTTTGGCAGTAATCAAAGCCAGCCAAAGTGGAAATATTATGATTGGACTTTGTGAGCGATCGACTGTTTAGACGCTTCTCTATCGCCAAGTTGTTAGGTTTCGCGCAATTGAAGCCATTTCCAGATGATAGATGTCATCCAAGGTACTCATGTTCGTTCGCCTCTCCTGTAAGCCCCAATGACAGACATTGAGAATACTTCATCAACAGTCAAACTGTAGCGAATAAAGTTGTCGGCCTCGTTCAATTGATCTTCTAGTCGCATCCCGCACGCAATCGACTCACAACCATGCCGCATCCGCACCCATTCCACAGTTCGCACCAAAATCCCCCCCACCACCAACTGCCGCACCCACCCGCAACACCATCGCATCACATCACATCTTCATGATGCGTAACACAAGAAACGGCCGCATGCGTGCAACACCAGCCCGCAACCCGACAACATGTCCTACACGAACATCAAAAACAGGCTCCCCCAGCCCCTTTTCACTCTCTCTATCCATACAAGTTTCCAATTCAATCAAAAGATCTAATTTCCCGGCAGAATTCCTTCCATGTCTTCCTCAGATTCTTCACAAGCATCCCAAGATTCCCAAATCCATTCTCCCAGCGCAAATCACAACCACCACCACCAATCCGCAAAAATGTTACCCCCCAAAACGAAATTCGTACGCGAAATGGAGCGCAACAACAACCATACGCGCAAATCCACATCCCCATCAACAACCCCATCCCCCAAAATCTTTGGCCAAAACCACACATACTCAGCCCCCTCGGTCCCAGACATGACCTACTTCGCCCGCATCCTCCACTACCAACGTTACGGCCACGACGGCCTCGCCTGCTCCGGTGCGTGCTCGAGTAATTACACGCTGCCAATGTACGAGAAGCAGGGTTACATGTCGCCTTACCAGGTCCGGTACACGGAGCGTCCCGGCTCGCGGGGCTCAGTGCAGAGCGATGCGTCCTTTGATGTTGCGGGATACCGGCGGGAGTTGGGAGCTGCTGGTGTGAAGAAGAGGAGGTGGCATACGTTTTTGGCGGTTATTCTCGCGTTGTTGATTATTATCTTTGGCGCGGGTGTTTTGGCTTTTGTTTTATTGTCGATTCGGTTGAGATGAAATTGGTGTTGTGTGGTCAATTGTAATACGGGTGAAAATGGCTTGGGTGCGGCGAGCGTCTGTAATGTTTTTGGTTATGAAAAGTCTTATTTCGTGTTTGGCAAGCGCTCTGAGTCTTCCGAGGTATAAAAGCTCCAGGGAGATTTTAGTCTATTAATCAAGGTGTCGGGAGTGTGTTTAAACGTTCTTATCAATGGATTGATTTGGCATGCATTTTGTTAAAGCATCTTTGGCTCTCGTTCGAGGTCGTTCAAATCTCTGTGACTAATGCTGACTAAGATAGTGTTGATAGTTGCCCCTCCACCCCTCTTTTCCTAGCCGTCACGATCCCTCGGTAGTACTCCACATTGATTCTGCTAGAGATTTTCGTTCAAGCGACCTCGGAGATCGCTTCCTCAAATTTGCGTCGACTCAAGGCACATCCACCAAAATACATGCCTCAAACCTCAATATGACGACCCCCATCGGCGAAACCTCCCTCCAGACCCTCCTCTCGACCCTAACCACCGTCCTTCACCCAGAAACCTACGTCTTCGTAACTTTGTCGCCGGACGCAACACTACCACCCCTCTCTGAGATTCAACTTCTGTTCCGAGAGTCTGAGGGCGTCACTCTGATCACTACTCGCGAGACTGCAACTGCTCACGGATGGGACTATGCCTTCCCTTCAAAGATGATTACCCTCAATGTACACTCGAGCCTTGAGGCTGTGGGGTTCATGGCTGTTATTGCGACGAGGCTGGCAGACAAGGGGATGGGGGTTAATCCTGTTAGCGGGTATTATCATGATCATTTGTTTGTTCCTGTTGGTAGGGAGAAGGAGGCGGTGACAGAGTTGGAGAGGCTTGCTCTTGAAAACCAGAACCGGGGTTTGTGATAGTTGTGAAGTAGAATGAGCCAATGCCAAAAATGCGCAGGCTATCCCATCTATCGCGGCATACCGTCAAGATCAAAGCATGTATTTGAGGAAGGGGAGTAACTAATTGAAGAATAATCCGATCTTATATCCGATATTCCTACGAATGATTATTCAAAAACCTTCCCGAAATAAAGAGAAACTGGACTTAAATGTACCGACGTCATGCCGCAATAGATGGGATAGCTTTTCTCAAATATCAAGTGATATTACGTACCAGAAAACTAAGTCACACCAAGGCAGGTAATTCCGAGAACTTCACTGACATAAGAAACTTCTCGACCGCTTTGACTATCACGATTCCCGACTTGGAAATATGGCACGGTTGGTTGGCTGCTGCAAGGCGTTAGGCTGAATGGCGGCCATGATCCATACAACGTTCGACTTGAACATGCAGATGTTGCAATAGAAGAACAAGACCAAATTGTCAGGCCCCTATAATACGAGTTTCTCAAGTCAACAATGAGCACCGAGGACCGAGGCAATTGCATGTTGCATTACGTAGCCCCGAGCTTCATAGGTACATGTAGGTACATGTACCTAAGGTAGGGGTAAACACGAGCGAAGCTACAACATGCGCCCACCGTGTGAAGAGTGCCAAGTAGGTAAAATATGTACTTGAGCGAACATAGCCTTTTCTGCACCCTCTAACTCAATAATCCTCACCCTCGAGAAGAGAAAGTCTCTTAGTGGGGGGACGTTGAGAAAGGTATACATATCACTTTCAATCAATCCTTGCGACAGTTCAATTCGCTCGGCACGTGAGGTCCATCATCGAAGGTGGCCTACTTCAAGGCTCCGCCATTGAATGAGCATACAGAAAATCATTCTAGGCTATCAGGTCACTATCAGGCATTTCTGCGGATTCAACGTCGTGACAGGGAGAATGGGAAGGTACGATTGGTGCATTATATATTATGCGTTGTCAATTTTTAGACCAAGTACTAACAAGATGGCAAGAAGCACAGGAAACGCCGTGTGAGAAACGCACACTCATCGGTCTGTCTTGGTCGTGAGGACCGTCACTCTGATTAAAGTACAGCCTTTATTTGTAATACGGCTCGATGTTGCCTCGCTCCGTGCACTGGAATAGGGGCAGTAGCCTGTTAACTGTCAGCTGCGGCACTCACTGTGCCTTGGGTGCTCGGCTGTTGCTTTTTCCGTTACCCTTGGTGTCCCGGCTACGAGGCAAGGATGACAGAAAAGCTGAAAGATAGGACAAATCAGAAGGGAATGTCAAGACATATCAACCGGTTAAGAGATACGAGCTCTAGTCGAGCACTCGTCAACAGAGTGATCGAGGGTAGAGAGCTATGGGGGAAGCAACAGCATCAGATCAAACTGTCTTTCCTTCTTCAACATGCACGAAACACAGAAACATCACAGCCGAAAGACAAGTTCTATGCTTTTCTTGGGCTCAGAAACCTCGGAGGTGAAGTACCCATCAGGTACGAGCCAAGCTATAGTATAAACGCCGTGCTTATGGACGTAGCAGGTGCGATCGTCAAGCACGAGGACTCAGGCCTTGACATCTTAGCGCAAGCAGGAACCGCGGTTCACAGTCGATACCTTGCCCAGGGTGACGATTCACTGCCATCGTGGGTCCCAGATTGGGATAAGCGGGAGGACATCGAGAGGCAAAAGTTCATTTATGCTTTGGAACTACCGCCGGCGTGTAACTCAGGCAGGAGTCATAACTCCAAAGCGTCTCTGAACTTTTTGAAAGACAGACATGGGAATGAGGGAAGAGTCCTCGATGCGGCGGCAACTCGAGTCGATACCCTCGGAAGCGCCCTCGATAGGGGCCATGACGGATTTTTGCCTTGGAAGTCCTTTTCTAGTTCGGATGGACAGAGACTTATTAGTACAACTAGCATTGCGCATTTTGGAGATGAGGTTTGGGTTCTTGACGGCATGAGCTGGCCGGTGGTGTTGCGGAGAAGCTCCGTCGATGACACAACTGCACTCCTCGCCATCGCAATGGTCCGTGAAACCCGTGAAAGCGGCACGGGTCAGCCTCATCAGATAATGTTTGGAGATAGAACTTTCTCAAGTGAGCCGGATAGAGTGGTAATAGTTTAAGTTGTTTCGGGTTGGAATGTCATGTCGCTGCTACATACTTCGTATTCTGCTTTACCTTTTTGACCTTAATACTCAATATTCACGAAAGCTCAAGGCAACTTTTTTACGAATTCCCCCCTTGAATTCGTCTGTGAAAAGTCTACTTCATCTGAGAAGCAGGCGCCTCATGAATGAAATGCTCCTTCGACTCCAAGTGCGGCAACAGAGAGCCATAGTACCTGTAGTGGCCGTCCTCTAGCCGTGTGACCGAGCTCCGCAGGTCACTTCTCCCATGAACCCTCGCTGTCGCCTCCCGAGCTTTGACGACATCGTCATCAACGATAACATTTCCATGCGTGCTCTTCCAAGTGATCTCGGCAAGCCCAGCACTGTCCTTGTAGCGGAATAGGCTAGCCTACCCATTTCGACCATTCCAAATCTACATGAGCTCCAGCTTCGGCATCCGGCAAGCCGCCAACGCAGCCAGCAAAAGCAATATCTTGATCTTGATACACCGCTCAATTTCTACTTCGCTATCGCCGCTTTCGCTACGGAACACCTCGGCAGTCAGAGTGAGCGTTTTCAGTTCCGGGAACCCAGCCGTGTTGTTCAGGAACTCGTCGGCATCGACGATGAAACACAACGCCATATTTTCTAGGAGAAGACACCCTTGGACCACGGAGCTTATGAGTTCTCCCCTGTCCACCTTGACTCCTCTCCGAAAAAGACGCAAGAAGTATAGTGTATGTGACGCTTCATGTGAGATTGCAAACTTCTTGACCGAAGCCGGAAAGCCATACCGGCATATATTATTCAGGCCCGGATAGATTCATAGAACATCAATCATCACATTAAGAACAAAGCGTCACATATGGCATTTGCAGACAATGAATTTTACCTTTAGGCCAGCGTCTCTCCTCATATTCGCTACGCAGCCGCCACCTCTCGACACAGATCTCCTTTAAGCGAGGAAGACTCTTGATGATTTAGTCCAAAAAATCCGGGTGAAGATTATGTGTATTTGCCCTACTTGTAAGCAACTTAGTGACGTTCTGTATGACTGGTAGCCGTATGCGAATCAGCCTGACGTAGTACAGCTCCAGAGAGCATCGAGGTACTTTGACCTATGTGGGTAAACCAGAGCGGGCCCGTGTGACCGAAGGGTTCAACATCATCATACTGCCCAAGATTCCCCGTCTCAAGATGCTTTGAATAGTGATTCACGCCGTCCTTGGGCATATAATTGGTATATATGCTGAGCCCCGCTAGGGTATAGGAGCTTATCTCGAGCGTTAACCCTTCTCTGGATTCCTGAAATCCCCATGACGCCAAAGTATCCCAGAGATACAGCATAGCGGGACCAAAGGGGCTCCTCGACTGATTCCAGGGTATATCCGGGTCCTCGTCCTCGGGGTCGGACTCCACGAGGCGGAGCCCGATATGCCGGACATAGCGCGCCGCCTGGGGCTTTGTGTGTGCTGTTGGAACGGGATGAGATCTCGCAGCCGCAGAACGAAGCATTTGAATGTTGTTTCCTCGAAGAAATCTTGCCAATCTTTGGATACGCTGCCGAAGCGGGCTATTCCGCGACGCGGTGAGGTGAAGAGCCGTGGGCATTGGCGAGGTCTTCCAGGATATGGAGCCGTAACTCCCGCGGCAGAGACGCCTAAAATGCCTTCGTGCCGTCCATTTGATTGTTTATTTGAGAATATAGCGTCAGACGAGAGGATGAGATGTTGTGGCTGAGAGGGAGTTGATGGATAAGGAGTAGTGAATGATGTTGTGAGTGCGTTCGTCGGGCTTCCATCAATCACTCCGCATGACAATTGTGACCCCACAATTCCCATTTTGGTGTGTTTGCCAGGGGGTGAGAGACAGCAACCAACAAGAACTTTGTCAACCCTGCAGAGTCCTGCAATGAGCTGCCATAAGGTAGTGCTATCGAGGCCAACTTGTTCCGCTAGCGCTTGGAGTCAGGGGTATAATACCGTATAGACGTATGGAGAAGCGATTGCGATCAACTATGTACAGAGCAAGTAAACAAGGATATTTACAAAGACTCAGAAAACGCACTTGATGAGCTCTCACTTGTATCCAATGATGACTGCCCAAAGCTCATAACTCATAAGACAGCTTTATTCTAAGGCACGCACTCATGGGCTCAGAGTATAAGTGACGTTGTTCCCGGGAATCCTTGGGTAGAACTCAAACGTGAACGTCGTCGCCTTGCCAGCGGAAATCACAGCCTGAACCGTAGCAGAAGGTAAAATAAGCTTGGCGCCATCAAAGTTCCACTGTCCGCTGAATGTCTATCCTCAATGTCAGTTTGTACTCTTTCATCGCCTTCATCCCACAAGACCATATTCTCAGGATAAGTCAGGGATCTTCACTTACAATATGAGCTTGCTGCAACGGGCCAAGGTATTGTGTCCAGTCATCAAATAAGTAGACCGCATCGCTCCGCAAAGCCTTGACAGCAGCAACTGTCTTGAGGCCCTTGTACGTGATGGGAATGTTCAAATCCGTGCCCGCAACGGCCTTAGAGCTTGTTGCATCCACTATCGGGACATCCCACTGCACGAGCTCGACCTGAGACGTGGCTCCCGCAGAGAAAACTAAGGTTAGGTTCGCCTTGCTCCCTGGCGCAGCGGTAGCATTTAAGTACTTCGACAAGAACGCCGCCTTGAATGTGATGGATGAAGCCGATGTGGTGTAATCCGTATTCGCAGCCAAGGTGGTTCCCGAAGTGGTCTTCACCGACTGCAAGGTATTGCCGTTGAACAACCATGGAAGCGCCTGATCCGCCGGCGCAGTTCCAACTTTGTTCCAGACGTACGCGGACGATGACTGCGTCGTAGCTGATGCGTCGACAGTACTGTCCGGCAAGGAATTCTTAGTCCCCTTGACGGCGGTGTTCACAATGCCGAGTGAAGTCGGGTCCCGCCAGGCATGCGCATTGCGATCAAGGTGATCCAACCCATTATCCCAAATCACAACAGCGGTATTCAACTCCGCTGCCGTCCGCACAAATTGATCCGTCCACTTCCACCGCGCAGCAGGCTCGGTATTCAACGGACTCGCATCAAACTCGCCAATCACCAACGGCACATCCGTAAAGTTGCCCCTCATAATCGCCATCTCGTTCCTCATCGCAGCCTTATCCGCATCCGAGCCCCAAATAGTCTTACCCCACGCGGAGAAAATAAAGTCATAGGGGCTGTAGAAGTGGTAGTGTAGCACCCAAGGGTTCTTGATGCTCGCGGGCGCCTTGAACCACTGCGTCGTCTTCGTGGCGTCCATGCCGCCGCCGACGAGGTTGACGACGCGGCGCGTGTTGAAGCCGCCGCTGTCGGCAAGGGCTTTGAGGAAGAGGTCGTTGAGGGTGTTTATGCGGGCGCCGTGGTCGGCTGTTGTGGCGGGGGGTTCGTTGATTGATTCAAAGGAGACGAGGTTGGGTTTACAAGCCAGTTTGCGGCTGATTTGGAGCCAGAGGTTGTAGAATTTGTCGTTTAGGGTTTGGATGTCTGCGTCTGTGGTTGCTTTGGTCACGTCGGCCCAGTTCCAAGAGTCTTTGCATGTTGTGTCAGCATATTGTTGAAAAGAATGGAGCGGACCTCGATGCTCTTACCGTGGTGGACATTGGTGAGAACGTAAAGACCACGGGCAGTGGCCATATCGACTACGTCTGACACGCGCTGCAGCCAAGCCGCGTCGACGGTGTAGTTGGGAGCTGCGCTGGTGAAGTGGTCACTGTAGGTGACTGCCGAATCATGAGCATGTCGCCACCTTTATCGAGTGCCGAGATGGACGTGGACTCACCAGGTATACGGACGCTCTTGAACCCCGCAGCTTTGACATCATCGAATGTTTTCTCAACGACCGGCGGGTTGTTCCAAGATCCCTCGTTGGGGATAGCATCAAGAGTGTTGCCCAAGTTCCACCCCGGGTTCATAGCCTTGATGTAATCCGCTCCCGAGATGTCACTAAAGGAGCCAGAACAAGCCGTGGGCGCGGCGCTGGCAGAAGAAGTTCTAACAGAGCTTGTTAATTGAGACGAGCTTGACGCGCGTGAGGTAGCAGTGGTTCCAGCAGTGGGGGGTTTCGAGGTGGACGTTAGAAGGGTGGTTGGGGAGGGCGAGCCAGCTCCCTCGAGACACTGTGAGTACCCTGATTATCGAATGAGCTGTTATTCGTGAGCCCGATAGTCAGAGACTTACAGTCATTTGCCTTTTTGCAATGCCATCCGGCTGTACATGTGGTCGGTCCCGTCCAGCCGCTACCACCGCATTGGCCGTACGGAGTCTGCTGGGCGAAAGCTGTCTGGACCAGTGCCAACAGCACGGCATGACTAATGGCTGATCTCATCGCGAAGGATGAAAGATTTTGGTTGCCGCGTCTACGGGACCAGGAGAATATAGATTCGTAGAGTTGTCTCGAGGGAGCCTGGCTGGTTATACATCGCATGCTGAAGCACTTACCTCGCGTGCAAGGTCAAACATACAGAAAAACCACTCCTCATCACAAATCGGATATTGACTTACAAGGCCAGGCCAACTGCCAAAACACATAGCATTGCGCTTGGTGGAATAACGCGTGAGATCATGGTGACCGCGGATGTAACGAATGGAACGAGCTGTAAAGCTGCAATGGCGGCGGCGAAGCAAGCGGAAGTTACTCCCAAACTAGACGATGAAAGATACGGGAGATACAGAATGACCCCGGATTCGGCATGCGGGCGATGTCCATTCTGTTTTGAGGACGGAGTGTGGCTTTCAGAGTCCCTGAAGAGGAAGTCTCACGATACCAAGGAGGGTTGTATCACGTAGACTAACGCTGGCCGAAAGAGGCAACTTTGTTTGCTGCCTCCGTTCCCCGACTTACCCCTCAATCATAGGCCAGGGGCAGGCTGCGTAGATCGAGGTCGTGGTTGGGAGTCAATTTACGCTTGTTTGGAAGCGAGCAGTACAAGGTTGCTTAATTGGTTTGACACTTTCGACCCTTGACCGTTGTCACCTATTTAATTCACAATGAGGGGACGGAGAGATTGAAGGGACCCCGAATCTGGAAAGCTTGTTTTCCTTTCTTCGGATCATGATGCTATTCGCTACTGAGTATCTCAACAAGGCAATTATTCGCCCGCGTATGGTGAGGGATATCCGCGAGCTGCTCGGGTTCTTCCGAGTCATGGCCTGGGATGCAGCCATCAACATCAGACGAATGCACTCGGTAGCTCATGTTCGGTATACCTATTGCTCCCGGCACGCTTATCGACCCGATTTGCCGGCCCCGCAACGAAAGCGCCGACCCGCAGTGATCCCACCACGCAACGAGCACCTTTATTCTGCTGCCATAGCTTGATCGGACATCGTTGTTGCTACCGTGATAAGTAGTGTAGTGAGGTCTGCTAACCTCTAATCATCGTGTTGACAGGGTGCCGTTGCGCAAGGTTTGTCGGCTCCCCGGACATTCGCTGTGATGCTCTCTTGGTAATCCCCAGGAGGGAGACGCAAACATCGCTGACGATCCCATCGCTGCTGCATAGTGGTAGGCAGTGGTTGAGTAGGGTTTCGGCACGTATTCGTCGCCTGATCAAGGAGGCGCATTTGCAGCGTCGATCCTTCGCCTCAGAGACTTCATCCGCCGAGGCTATCCTCAGGACCTCATGTCAGCATTGGGCTGGCTTAGGTCTAGACGCGAACACCGACTAGACCATATGTTCCTGTCTCGTGAAGATACTTCTCAGGCCACCCGAATGTGTACTGCTCTCTCGAATAATCATTCATCGCTTCGGCGGTCCAGGCGGCGGGGGCGAATTCGACGTGCCCCGGAACTGACTCTTCAGCTCCTCGATGAAGTACTGCAAGAACCCTCGGTCTTCAGGGTTCGCTATGTCCCAGATGTTAGCTACCTCTTGTCCAAGTGTCTTTCTCCCAGTGGAAATGAAATCCCCACGTACCAGTCGCCTGCCCTTGCCGCAGCGGCTGATGCGGCATAGGGCCGTTCCGCTTCTCGTCAACGTATCGATGAATCCGGCCGACGCCGCGGTGGAAGCCGGGACTTCTGAGGATCTGTGGGTTGGAGTACGGGGTTAGCTTGCTGCGTATGGCGGGGAGGATGGGGAGTCGCATACCTGGCGGATAAGTACGTCCTCGAAGGCCACAAGGGCGCGAATAAGCAAGTTCAGAGGCGGTGCCATGTTCAGCGCGGTGTTCAATGCAAAAAGATCATGGGTAAGAGACAGCGAAAGGCGCAGGCCCTGTGTGCGATAGTTTGCCGATTGATAATTCTCGAGGTTTGAAGCTTTCCCCGTGTTCAGCTAAGGGTGGCGGCCGGACCATCGGCAAAATAAAGTGGAAATGATCCCGATTAGTCATCGATATGGAAGCATCATGCATTTGGCCGCTCATTGGTTCAAGATCCACACGCATACCACGACCGAGATGTATCTGAATGAGAACACTTACAACTTTTCGCGACCCTCCTCCAGCTGTGAGCTATCATAGGTTAAAGAATTGCCGGGTAGGCATGAGGTGAGCACCGTCTGAGGTGTACGTGATCTAGTGGTGGAGTTGTAAAGCGTACGGGGCTCCGGAGGGGTTGCGAGCTTGAGTACGGTTGTGCTCACAATTGGTGGTCCTACACAATGCCACAGACAGCCGATTGTGGCTTTTTGGTGTATGATTCATGTTGCCGGCGTGTGCTTGCTGAGAGAGGGATGATTCATCTCATGGGTTGTGACGATACGAAGCGGCCTTGATTATGTGGGTTTGCTGAGTTAGGAACTCTTGTTATTTCAAACACGAATACTAGCCAAGGCATAGCCACGTACGTAGCAACTTTTGATGCTCTACTTCTTCACTCGCATAAGTCTTCTAGTATATGGAACCGCTTGATGTACTTGATGAGGCATAGAATCGTGTCTTGGGTACAAGAAGGCCAATTATATGGTGCTTACTAGGCAATTCCGAGCCTTATAGTCTACTAGTGCTTGCCGACGCCCCAACCTGCAAGCAAGATAGCAGTGCACTCTGCCATACGAAGCGTGAGACCTTTTGATTGACTCTGGTATAGATGTGTAGTGTTCCAGCCGGCATGATGCGAAGGCTCTCTGATGTGGCCAACAGGCGAGAGATACTGGGCGCGATTTAGTGAGGTTATTGGAGTGGGTGATCCTTACGAAGCAGCCCGAACAGGCCGCCTGGCCACAGCCTTAAATACGGTAACATCTATACATCTCAGGTGCTGGGAGGGCCAGGCCGAGTACCCGGTTATGAAGCCTGTTCATCCGCGTTGGGTGGACAGGAGTGTATGGCTAGGTAGAGAGCACTCTTCAACCGGCAAACTGGTCCCATTCACCCCAGTTGAGGGGCAGCCCGATATCGAGGTTAGCCTCCAGCGCATTATCAACAGCTGAAAGGTTGAAGCTCGGGTCGAAGTGGCCAAAGACATCAAGATGCGGCATCGCATCGACAATCGAAAAGTCAATGGCTTCCAGAGCCGGGAGCTCAGCAGTCGACGCAGGAGCCACAGGAGCCGACGGCGGCTCGGCCGGAGCCCCATCAACCACTAATGGCTCATCAAGTTTACCGTTCGTAGGAACATCGACAAGAGCAGCAACTGGCAAAGCCGCGCCTCCTTCTTGAGCCAGAGAGTTTGCAGCCCGCTCCATTTCTCGCAGTATCCGCTCGCCCAGTCCTGCGACGACCCTTGCGCTCCAGAAGACGTCGCCGAACCTCTTCATTAGCTCCGAGTTTGACTTGAATGCGCTGCGAGCGCGGGCGCGGAACATCGGCAGGGCGCTGTGTCGCATTTTGCGGTACTCGACACTGAGGGCTAGGGAGAGGGCGTATGGAACGAGGGGGACTGGGCTAAGGTGGTCGCGGCGGATGGCGGAGGATATTCGCTCGGCTGCGAGGGACCGTCGCGCGTTTGCTGAGGGCGGTGGTACTGATGATGCGTATTGTGCTGGGGGACCGGGTCGAGATAGGCGGCATGATAGGATGATCACGGCGTGGTAAAAGACCTCGATTGTCGCTTTTGAAGATTAACATCTTACGCCGACCAGAGGGGAAAAGAGAGCTTCTTGAACATACCAAGCAGTGGGGTAGGGACCTGTAAAGCATTGGCTTCGAGGATCATGGGTTCCAAGACAGGGAGATCGATAAATGGTTTTGCTTCGAGTGACTGAGCAATGACACCCGGACGGTAGAGCTCAATCACCTTGTCCAGCCACTGCACGACTGACAGAAAGAGTTGGAAGCAGGGCGCTTGTCTCCGGAAACAGTCATCTAACCCGGGGCCAATGTCACCCTCATGCAAGACGCAGGGTCTCCCGAACGTTGCCGCGTTAATACGATCCAGGGCCCAAACAGCGCAGAAAAGGGTATCGAGAGAGTCATTGCTAGAGTGAAAGAGGTGCAGCCCGAGAGTCTGCGAATGGTGCGCCGCTCTGGCGCCGAGTTGAGCGGGCAAATCTGCTTCATCGGCACCTGAAGGCTGAGCATAAAGTGACAGCATGCACAAGGCACGGATATGTACCGTCCGGTCCGAGATCAAACTCGTATCCAGGATGCCCCGTATAGAGCTCGATAGCGTCTGAGAGAAGTCTTGGTATGAGAGCCTCTTGTTTCCCTGCGTAGCGAGGCGCAAGTGGCTTTTCATGTTAGGGTCAGTCGCAGCAGCCAGACATACCACTTGTCGCATAACAATAGCTGCTGCGGAATCGCCATCGTCAAGGCTGTCGTCGGGGACAAGTCCGAAAATGGGGTGGATCTTCTCTCGATACACCTTGTGGAGATGTTTGTAGTCCTTCTCCGGCGGGACGCAGGTGAGACAATTCTGCTTGACATAAGGCAGTAAGACCTTGTCGATCATAGCAGACGGACGCGAGACAATCGACGTCGTCGACTGTGCCGAAGCGGCGTTGAGAGACGGGAGCCAAACACCTACTTCGGCCTTCTGCGTAGGGTTGGCGGCCGGATCTGAGTCGGCGGCCTCGGCGAACATGCCCTCCGGATTAAGATCGCCAACGAAGCGCGTCTGTGGAGTCTGCGCTGGCTCCGAATAGCCCGCCGTGGCAGACTCACGGCGGGCAGGGGTCGTGGTCAGCGCGGCATCAGCGGTCACGGACGCCGAGTGACGATGTTTGCTTGGTGAACCGGAGCTGGCGACGACATGTTGTCTTGGAAGAGGGTCTCAGTCAGTAAAAGAGATTCCCCAATGTTGCCTGATTAGGAAACCAACCCAGCGTTATCCGGCGGCGAAGAACCCGCACACCCGTCATGCGCGTGGTCCAACGGCGGAGGCTCCCCGTGGATGCAGCGTTTCTATAATTGTCATGTAAGAAGAAATGCTTTTTAGTCGAGTGGAATCGGTTTTGATTTGGGCGGACCTTCTTTCTGCGACATGATTCGCAGGCCTGCAGAACCTGCTTCCGCTTCAAGGGAAGCCCCGAAGAGTCGGAGCCGACAAATTTGACGCCTTTGGCGGGGTTGCTCATCGTCCCGACGCAATGGTGACTCCGAACGGAACAAGGGATGAAGAGGCGTTAAGCGAGCGAAGCATCATCACCGCAGATCGCTGTCACTGGAAGTTCAAGGTGAGAAGTAGCGCGCGAGATGAGAGACGGTGAAGAACGGGAGCTTTGGTGTAAGGCGGCGCAAGCGGTTGACGCAGCGCGACCTCCATGGTGTGGGCGGGCGGTGCGGGCGGCCGGGGGACCCGCAAGGTGTGACTCGACGCGGGGCTTAGTCATTCGCGGGATTTCTCGGTGTATTCTCGGTGGTACAGTCACACCTTGGCGTCACCGAGGTGAACAGTCACATTTCAACAAATGCATGACAGGATGCCGCCCAGTTTGGGGATATTCTTTTGCTCAAGTCATTAATAGGCATTGACTGATACGAGGCCAATCTCAAATTCCGCCCTGCTTCTAATTCCAACTGAAGTTTTGAAGGGCAATGCCCAAACGCCAACGCTATGCTTAAATCAATCGTTCGACTTTGTGATGGTACAGAGCATACATCGGTCGCCCCAAAAGATGCACAGGCCCCATCACTCTGCCCGGCCACCCAAGCCGCTCTTGACACCTTCCAGCACTACTCCCCACCCGCCTCCGTGGTTCTTGTCCTGCACAGCTTCGCTTAGCCGGCCCGTCACCAGCTTTCTCACGAGGAGTGTGTCTCGAGCCCTTTTGAGTTTCTTTCCGTCTTGACGAGAGAGGAAGTCTTCGAACCAAGCTTCTTCCGCGGCATCGAACGGCAAGCCAATGAGCTCGGTAGATCGCGCGGCTGTCTCTTCGTTCGCAGGGGCACCAATCACGTTGGAGACAAGCTGACGGAACAGCTGCGCCCTGACAGCATCGGCATGGGTTCTAGAGAAGTAAAGAGCTTCGGTGACGCTAGTCCGCGACATGGCATCGAAGAGGAGCTCCAGCGCCTCGGAGGTCTTGAGGATCGGCTGAACGGTGTGGAAGTATGACAGAGGCAAGGTGTAGTCGCCGTCGGGGGCATTGCGCACGAGTGCTGTCATGATCTCATCGGCGAAGTCGGTAGTAAGGGAAGGGTGCGCGATGTACTCGAGTGCTTTCTGTTGGTAGGACAAGGCGTCAGTAGGTGAAGTGCATGTTGTTAACAAGAGACATGGGCGTACCTCAAACTGTTGATGGTCCAGTAACCATAGGCCCTTCATGAAGATCTGGTAGTTCTTGGGAACACCAGACTTCACGGCAAACTTCGACGATGCCTGGGATCTGGTCTGGCTCGTGTCAAAGTCGAGGAGAATGTAGTAGAAGATGGATAGTCGATGGTGCGTTGACATGGTGGCTTCGCATAGCTGCTGGTGTAGGGTGCGCAGTGCATTCTCGGTCTTGGGAGGATACGTCTTGGCTGTCGTCCAATGTTAGTCAAAGAAGGTCTCGAGGCAACCGGACGGACGCATACACTTGGTGAGACCCAGGGCCTTCAGGACCCTGTCGATGAAGAGGGCGCCATCAAGACTCTTGCGGTAGGTGTCGATTTCCTGGACGGCTTTGCGATCGTAAGGGAACTGTTCCGCGCCAAAGACGTGATCGAAGTTGGTATAGTCGAACATATTGGAGTGGGGTTTGGCAATGCCTCGGCAAGGTGCGTGGGACAACAGGCGTATTGCGAATCCGGGTTGAGTTTGTTTTGGTCTTTTTTTGGAGATGGCGGGATGAATTGCGACGGCTTTGCGCCGGGAAGATCAAGGCAGAGCACCAGCCACAGTCGCGACTTGACGTGTCTCCGTAGCCTTGTAGCGGGTGGGGGCGGGCGGTGTGGGCTATTTGTTTACAATCGTCCTAATCGGTGAGCGATTCAAACAAATCAAAGTGGGGGAAGTGTGGAAGCAAACAACACAATTGCGTTTCCCTTTTCCCTTTTCGCATTCGACATCACCAAATTCTGTCACCGCGGCACCACTTTACGCCTGCTGCGTTTCTTTAATCATTCTTGCTTGGCTTCTTGTCACCTTGATTGAGATACCCTACGCACCTTCGTCTCTGCGTTTATTCGCTTCACATACGACTAACCTACAACCTTACCACAAACATAATGTCGGCCCGCCCGCGCCGTGCGACGCGCCGCCAGGCTATCGTCGACTCATCCGACGAGGATGAGATCGCAAACACCACCGTCAAGAGAGAGGAAGGGAGTGAGGAGGAGTTCGCCCCCGAGCCATCGAAAAGCCCAGTGCGCCGACCAACACGCGCCCGTAAGAGCGCTGCCCCCTCGTCTACGCCTGCTCCGACAGCACCTCGCCGCCGCGGCAGACCTAAGAAGAATGCCGACACCACTGTGACTGAGGAGACTACGAAACTTGAGGAAGAGGTTTCGGTTGCAGATGTGACGTCCATCCCAGAGGCGCCTTCGGCAGTGGAGGAGCCTTCAGCCGTGGAGGAACCATCTGTTGCGGACGAGACATCTATTGCCGAGGACCCCACGGCGCAGGAAATTGCCCTTTCAATAGAGCCCAGCGAAATCTTCGACCCCGACCAGACTATCAGCAAGAAGGAGCCGCCATCCTCAGCCCGAAAGCCCTCTCCCAGAAAGCCTAGGATGAGCGCTGCACCTAGAGCTTCCACCAAGTCCGCGACACCGGCGTCGATACCCAAGCCATCCGCTACTCCCGAGCCCTCCCGGGTGCATGGAGAACCTCTTGCCGATATCACAGCTTCTTCGGTCAACGAGCAGAGACCCGTCGCAGATGAGACGCAAGCCACATTCAAGCCCGTCCGCGCAATGGACACGGTAATGGAGAAGCCAATGGACATCGTTTTGAAGTCGCGCACTCTGACTGTGCCAGTGGTTGAGGACACAACTCCTAAGCCTCGTCTGGTAATCTCCTACCTGATTCTTACCAACTTCAAGAGTTATGCTGGTCGTCAGGAAGTTGGTCCTTTTCACGGATCCTTTTCTTCCGTTGTTGGCCCCAACGGTTCTGGAAAGTCCAACGTCATCGATTCTCTCTTGTTCGTCTTTGGCTTTCGCGCGAGCAAGATGCGTCAGGGCAAGCTTTCTGCCTTGATTCACAACTCAGCCCAGCACCCGAATCTGGATCATTGCGAGGTCTCTGTACACTTCAGGGAAGTCATGGATCAGGTATGTTGCAACAAATGCTGCGCACAAATAGCCGCTAACCACACATAGCCCGGTGGTGGTCACGAAGTCATTCCCGATTCCGATCTCATCATTTCGCGAAAAGCCTTCAAGAATAACTCTAGCAACTACTACATCAATGGCAAAACCTCCAACTTCACTACAGTTACAACCCTCCTTCGCGACCGCGGCATCGATCTTGACCACAAGCGTTTCCTTATCCTGCAGGGTGAGGTTGAATCTATCGCCCAGATGAAGCCCAAGGCCGCCAACGAACACGATGACGGTCTTCTCGAATACCTGGAGGACATCATCGGCACTTCGAAGTACAAGGCGCCCATTGAAGAGTCTGCTACGGAGGTCGAGACTCTCAACGAAATTTGCATGGAGAAGAGCGGTCGCGTTCAACACGTTGAGAAGGAGAAGAACGGCCTCGAAGACAAGAAGAACAAGGCTATCGCATACATCCGCGACGAGAACGAGCTCACAACCAAGAAATCTGCCCTATACCAGCTCTACATTGGCGAATGCAACGACAATGTAGCCGTCACCGAGGAGGCCATCAGTCAGATGCAGGCGCAGCTCGACGACGAGTTGGAGAAGCACCATGGCGGCGAGAAGGTCATCAAGGAACTCCAAAAGTCATACTCTCGTGGAAGCAAGGAGTTCGAGGCGCAAGCAAAGGAAACCGAGGCCCTTGTTAAGGAGATGGCCAAGTTCGAGCAAGAGCGCGTCAAGTTTGACGAGAAGAAGAAGTTCCTGAACGACAAGCAGAAGAAGCTGGACAAGACCATCGCCAATGCGGAAAAGTCAGCCGCCGAAGCAGACGAGACTGTCGCCCAATGTGCCGAGGAGATTGAGACCCGTGCCCAAGAAATCGCTTCACTCGAGATTAGAGTGCAGGAAGAGGAGGCCGAACTCACCACCATCCGTGAAGGCCTCCAGGGCAAGACCCAAAAGTTCTCCGACCAGATCGCCGTCAAGCAGAAGTCATTGGAGCCGTGGAAGGAGAGAATCAACCAGAAGCAGTCAGCCATTGCTGTCGCAGAGAGCGAGATGAACATTCTCGAGGAAAAGGCCAACGCCGGTGCTGTGGCCATTTCTGAGACGGAGGCAAAGATCGCCGCCATCGAGGATGCTCGCGCTGCCAAGAATGAGGAACTCAAGGAGTGCCAGGCCGAGAAGGCCAAGCTTGAGGAGGAGAGGAAGGAGGCCGAGCACGAGTTGACTCGATTCAATGCCCACGAACCCAAGATTCGCGCCAAAGTGTCTAACGCCAGACAAAAGGCGGACGAGGCTCGCTCAAGTTTGTCTAAGACGCAGACTCAGGGCAATGTTCTCACCGCTCTGATGCGCATGCGCGAATCCGGACGTATTGACGGGTTCCACGGAAGACTGGGCAACTTGGGCGCAATCGACCAAAAGTACGATGTGGCCATCTCTACGGCCTGCGGCGCCCTTGACAACTTCGTCACCGATACTGTTGAGGCCGGTCAACAATGCATTGAGTACCTTCGAAAGACCAACTTGGGTCGTGGTAACTTTATGTGTTTGGACAAGCTGAGAGTACGAGACATGAATGCCATTCAGACTCCCGAAAATGCGCCCCGTCTCTTCGACCTGGTTAACCCCAAGGAGGAGAGATTCCGCCCAGCATTCTACCACGCCCTTCAGGATACCCTCGTGGCCAACGACCTGGCCCAGGCCAACAGAATTGCCTACGGCGCCAGGAGGTGGCGCGTGGTAACTTTGGCCGGCGAGCTGATTGACAAGTCTGGTACTATGTCCGGTGGTGGCACGACTGTCAAGCGAGGTCTGATGTCTTCGAAGCTTGTCGCTGAGACGTCCAAGGAGCAGGTCTCGAAGCTCGAGGAAGACCGCGATGTTCTCGAGGAGAAGTTTCAAGACTTCCAAGAGCAGCAGCGCGAGCTTGAGACAAGACTCCGCGAACTCAACGATCAGATTCCTATGCTCGACACCAAGATGCAGAAGATAACCCTTGAAATTGAGAGCGCGGCAAGGAACCTGGCCGATGCCCATCGTCGCATCAAGGAGCTGAGCAAAGAGCATCAACCCTCCGCTTCGGACAACAACCGCATCGCGGCTCTTCGCAAAGAGATTGCCAAGCTCAACAAGGAGGTCGAGAAGCTCCACGATGAGACATCTGGAGTTGAGGAAGAGATCAAGGCTCTGCAAGACAAGATCATGCAGGTTGGTGGTGAGAAGCTTCGCCTGCAAAAGGCCAACGTCGACTCTTTGAAGGAAGAAATCGTCTCTCAAAACGAGGAGACTTCCAACGCCGAAGTCCGCAAAGTCAAGGCCGAGAAGCAAAAGACTAAGCTTGAGAGGGATCACGCCAAGGCCACCAAGGACATTGAGGTTGCGATCCGCGATCTTGGAAAGCTCGAGCACGAGATCGAGAACCAAGGCGAGAAGGCTGAGTCCCTTCAAGGCCAAGTCGAAGAGGCCGAGGAGGGTTTGGCAGCTAAGAAACGAGAGCTGACATCCCTCAAGGCCGAGCTCGATGAAAAGACTTCGGAGTTGAATGCTACTCGGGCTAGCGAGATCGAGATGCGCAACAAACTTGAGGAAAACCAGAAGGTCCTGACTGAAAACCAGAAGAGACTCATGTACTGGAACGACAAGCTGTCTAAGCTGGTGCTTCAGAACGTAGACGACCTGACCGGAACCTCCAACCCTGCACCCAAGGCCATCCCTGCACCGGCAGCTGCCGAAGGAGAGGCCGACGCAGAAGCCGACGGTGACAAGACAGTTACCCAGGACGCTGTCACCGGCGAGGACTCCCAGCCACATGCTGAAGCCGAGGAAGAGAAAGAGGACGAAGAGTCTGACGAGTCCCAGCTGCCATCTCAGCCAAGCAGCCAAGCACTCGAGCTGCCTGTCTACACTCCAGATGAACTGGCGGACATGAGCAAGGAGAAGCTTAAGGGAGAAATTGCCGCCCTCGAAGAGAAGACACAAAACGTCAACGTCGATCTCGGTGTTCTCGCCGAATACCGCCGCCGTGTCGAGGAGCACGCCGCCCGCTCATCCGACCTTCAGACTGCCGTCAGCCAACGCGACGCTGCCAAGAAGCGCTGCGATGAGCTTCGTCGCTTGCGTCTGGAAGGCTTCATGGAGGGCTTTAGCACAATCTCTCTCCGCCTCAAGGAGATGTACCAAATGATTACCATGGGTGGTAACGCCGAGCTTGAGTTGGTCGACTCCCTCGACCCGTTCAGCGAAGGTATTCTCTTCAGCGTCATGCCTCCGAAGAAGTCGTGGAAGAATATCAGCAACCTGTCTGGTGGTGAGAAGACGCTCAGCAGTTTGGCGCTTGTCTTTGCTCTGCATCATTACAAGCCGACGCCTCTGTACGTCATGGACGAAATTGATGCTGCCTTGGATTTCAGAAACGTAAGTTTACCCCCTCGCCAATGGTTCATGTCGCTCTTCATCCATGCTAACGTTGTCACTCCCAGGTCTCAATCGTTGCCAACTACATCAAGGAGCGCACGAAGAACGCCCAGTTCATTGTCATTTCGCTCCGAAACAACATGTTCGAGCTGGCTGCCCGTCTTGTTGGTGTTTACAAGGTGAACCACATGACGAAGAGCGTGACGATCGAGAACCAGGACTACATCGTGCGGACTCGCGTGCAGGGCCAGGGCCAGGTTCAGCAAGCCACGCAGCAGACGACGATGGCGCGATGAGGAAACGTCGGAAAGGGGGAGAGGGGAGAGTCTTACGAATGATGGGTTCATTGCTATTTTGCGCGCGTTTTATGTTGATCATGTCTGTTAATATTGTCGCCCATTGGGTGGGTCCTGGGTCGGTTGTTTGTGTGTCATCGGGATAATGACTGTACGAGGGGAGGCGCATCATGGATGTAATGACTGAAAAGGAAAACTGGAGGCTTTTCTGGCTTTGTTCTACGCGTCTTGTCAGACCTGAGCGAGTTCTAATTTATCGCTTCTGTCTGTGACTACTGCAGGTGAACCCCGCTACCTTCGGTTTGTGTTGCCTTTCGCTTCTTAGGTCGTGTTGTTCAACCTGAAGTGCATGATCTTGTCTTCTCATCTACTCTTCTCTGTCACATTCTAGGAGATGGCACAAGGTTTTGGTCCAATTTCTGTTTGATAACAAGATGTGAATCATCAATATCCGCTTGGCGAGTGGTACCCATCCTGGGAGAACGTGTCGTTGACTCTCGCGAGATGGGATCATGGGCTTGTTGTCGGTCAAGATGGTGGCTGAAACGAGGGCCGTTCATCAGCCTGGCTAGTGCTGGTCCTCCTGGCAGTGAAGATGAGGACAGCGTGCGCCCAAGAGTAAAGTCTATCGAAGACATACAGTCGATTGATTAGAAGCCGTTGTGCAGCTCGACGCCATCACTTTGGTACCTACATGATCTTAACGGCGTACCGCGTCGGTCTCAGACGCGCATGCAGCTGAGAGCACGAGGAGAACGTTGCGTATCTCGGATTCGCTGAGTCCGGTGTTGGACGGTACCTAGCGAGTGGCACGATTCTGGTTCTGTCGTCGAGGTCTGGGAAGCGGTGGAATCACAGGTATATTGCTTGGCTCAGGGCTTGTGGCTTGGTGTCGCGATGGTTTCTCCCAAACTTTTACCGAGGCAGTGAACTGGGAGCTAGGTAGGATGAATGGCTTGAGGCTGGAGCTTGTCTCGGCGTTGTGGTCTACTTCGGAGATTCGGCACAGGATGTTCACCTTGCGATACGTGAGGGTATCGTGGGCCAAGTCACTACTTCTGTATAAAGGTCTCAAGACGGTAGAAATACTGTGATATTGGTGATGAGAAACCTCAACGGGACCAGGCCGGCGAAAATCGACAGCCTCCGCCCTCAACACTCGCTCAATTCCCCACTCTTCCCGTTTCCAATCTGACCATTCTCGCTTCACTTTCTGTCTTTTCGGCCTTTAGCTCAAGATCATTCTTTATCATGTTTCTCTCATCTCTCATTCTCCTCGCAGGGAGTGCGGTGCTGGTCATAGCGGACGGATGCCACGGCGATAACTTCCTCCGCGCCATGGAGCGGCATAACGGGACCATGTACTGCTCCATGCTCCTGGACTCTGGCGAGGCTACTGCAAGTCTCAGTCTACCTGATGCTATTCCGACGAGTTATCCTGCGCTCTCAGTATCATCAGCCGTAAGTTGCGCTTTACCCATACCTGTCTCATAAACGTAATGGATTGGGCATTAACGTGCTGCAGTGTTCCTGTCTTCTCTTGAGTTCCGACCCAACATCGCAAGCACCATGCCATGCAAATGCGACCGCAACACCGGCCGCCGACTACTCGACTGAAAGTGACGATCCAGGAGCAACTGACGCAGCTTCAGCAACGCTCTCCGGTACTCGAAGCATCCCAACAGCCCACGCAACGTTCGACGGCGGCTACTCTTACTCATTCCCGGGCCCAGTCCTTCCCTCCAAAACGGCGTCAACCTGCGGTTGGGGTGAAGTCACCGCCACAGTCCAAGTCACAGAGACGCAAGTTAGCACCATCTACATCTACAGCTCCGAGATCCCAAACTCAACCAGCGCGCAGAGTCTTTCGTCGGTAAGCGATGGCGACAGCGGTGATCGTCCCGGCTCGCCTCCCACGACGAAGACTATTACAGGTGAACCTAGTGGGACTGCGTCTGGTTTCGTGTCGACGGTGACGTTGATTGGGAATTCTACTTTTGGTTTGCCTACGCAGCCTGGGACGACGATTGTGTCGGCGGCGGTGCCGAGGTTGACTACAATTACCAACGGGAATTACACGACAGTCAAGACGATTTCTAGAGGCGAATCTGAGCCGAGCTCTACTCGGCCCATGGGGGGAGTTACGTCTGTTATCAACGGGGTCACGACGACTATCACTGCAGCTCCTGTTGAGTCGTCTTTGATCAGCAGTCTTACGAACACGCTTCCTGATGGAGCCTCTTCGTGGAGTCTATCTTGGGTGTCTAGCTCTACGGGTGCTTCTAGCGACCAGACATCGACCGCCACACCAATTCTCCCGTCTGCAGTCACCACTATTACCAGTCATGTTGGCGGTGTGGCATCGACTTGGGTCGTTACCCTCGGCAGAAGCACCAGTAGCGGTTCTTTCGCCAACAGCAGCACATCTACTCAAGTTCCCTCAGAAACCACATCGGGATCCTTCACTATTTTCACGAGCATCATCAACGGGGAAGCTTCGACATGGACCGTGGTAGGCGGCTCAACCCTTGTCGGCTCTCCCAACCCAACTGCGCCCGTATCGTCGCAGGGGCCTTCTGAGACTGTTGGGGTTAGCATCATCACGAGTGTCATTGGTGGAGTTGCCTCTACCTGGACAGTGATCGGAGGCTCGACTATCGGTTTCTCGTCAAATGGGAGTGCAGTCTCGACACCTTCTTCGACTCCATCTGCAACAGTGACTGGCGCATTCAGCGTTATCACCAGCGGTATTGGTGGGGTTGGCTCAACCTGGACCGTCATCGGAGGTTCAACAATTGTTAGCTCACCGACTCCAAGTGCTACCCCCTCAGTCATCACGAGCATTATCGATGGTGTTGCTTCGTCGCGGACTATTATCGGGGGTTCTACTCTCTCCGCAAACCCTGGCGAGACATCACTGACTTCAACGGTGCCTGGAGGCGCCACTGTGATTACCAGCGTAGTTGGAGGGGCTGGGTCAACCTGGATCATCATTGGAGGCTCGACTATCTTGAACCCGACAAATACCACGGTTCCAACTGCTACACCGACTACGACTGGTGGCGCTGTCGTCATCACGAGCACAATTGGAGGTATCGCCTCTTCATGGACCGTAATTGTAGGCTCAACAGTCAGCCAGGTGCCAAGTCCGACGTCTGCTCCATCTGATCTGCCACCTGGTGCGACAGTCGTAACGAGCATCATCGGAGGCGTTGCTTCTTCGTGGACAGTAATCGGAGGCTCGACCATTAGCCCTGTTCCAACCCCGACAACCGCTTCACCCGGTCTCTCACCTGGTGCCACAGTCATTACGAGTGTCATTGGAGGCATTGCCTCATCCTGGACGGTAATCGGAGGCTCGACCATCTTCGGTAGCTCGAACGCCACCGCCGGCCCTCCTGTAGCAACCCCTACACCCACGGTCTTCACAAGTGTGGTTGATGGTGCGGATTCCACCTGGACGATAATCGGGGGTTCGACCATCTTCGGTACCCTGTCGCAGGGATCTTCAAGTTTGGGAAAGCCGACAGCCGTCAGCTTGACTGGCAGCGCCACATCCGTGAGCACCCTCAATGGAACCAACCCGACAGCGGAAGAGTCTTCGTCCGCTGCTGCAACTTCACTTGCGCCGACAAGTATCTCGGCAACCTCAACCTCAAGCTACGACTCAGCTTTCACGGGAATCTCTGTCGTTGTAGCTCAGAACGCGACTTCATGCTATGCACTCCCCATCCCGACCCTTTCACTCCACGAATCTCTTCTAAACGCTACCGATCGTACACCTCCGTATATTGATGCATTCTATCTCAATGAGAGTACACACTCCGTTCAATACCTCCGTCTGATAGACAACGCCACCAACCCAGTTCTCGTCGACGTCTCCGATCCGTCAAAGCTTGGAATCGTTGACAAAGCCGGCAATGTGCTCTCCATCGACAGCGAGGGCCTGCACTTCGCCTCCGTAAATTGTTCACCCAAGATTGACGTCTTCATATCTGGTTTCTTCCAGCAACTCAATACCTTGACAAACTCTAGTTGCACAAACACCACTGATATTCCAGTCAACGGCACAAACTCAGGTCATCTCCCCGTCTTCAAGGGGACCCTGGCTGAGATGGCACAAGACGCAATCGACGTGACCCTCCATCTCAAAGACCAGTGCGGCAACCCTGCTCGCGCAGATCTGCCGGTCTCAGTAGCTCTGGGCGATACTCAATGCATCGTCTTCCCAGGTGCGACGGGAGACTTCGTCGCTAATTGTGCATTTCCTGGCAGTGGAAGCGATTCTATGGAATGCGAGACATCAGTCCAACAGACTCTAGATCACTTGACGCAGGGTTCTTTGGTGGGAAGCTGCCCACCACTCACGTCAGTCTGGAGTCTGCTCTTTCAACAACTTGGCGGTGTCATCAACGTCGACGAGCTCCTGCAACCCTTCATTGACGCTGGGCTACAATTTGGCTCTGATGCTGGCCGAGGAATTCTGGCAGTCATTGACAGCTTTATGAATCTCTATGACTTCTCGGCCGCAACCTTCAAGAACTCAAGTTCGGGCTCTGGGTCGGGGCAGGGTGATATCGTTGAGGGATACGGGGTTACTACCATCAAAACAGAAGTCTGCCGCTCCCTAATCTCAACTGAGACGTTAAACCTCACTTTCACAGCTGGAACCTCTACAACCTCCATTTCACTCGCAAACATTACAAATGTTCCTACCACGGGCTCAGAATATGAGCGCAACGTCACGGACCCGACAGCTTTGGCATGCTGCCCGAATGCATATGCGTGCGTCATCCAAGATGGAGAACGATTTTACCCCCCCGAAGCCTCGATTCCCAACTCTGATTGCCTTTGCGGTAAGACGTTGGATGGTGGCGGCATTGGGTTCCGGACGGGGAGATGCGTTGGGTATGATCAGTGCAACTCTACATCTCCGTGTGCTGGAGGTGGAGTTTGTCTGGTTGACAACTGTTGCGGCTTCAATGTCTGCCTGAATGGGACAGAGTGTTCTGCTCCCAAGGCTAGTGGGATGCGGGTGAATCTATTTGGAACGGAGACTTCTGGGGGTCTTTTCTAATTCTTCATTCGCGATCATATTTCATGTTCTCATTGAGCTTATTGATTTTGCTTGACATGTTAACCCGTCAAAGCTCATCAGTTCTATACAATGCTATGACCAAACAACAAATCTGATGTCGAGTCCATCGCGTAGGTGATCACGAATATGTCCTTGATCCGTCCGGGTTAGCAGTCACACGTGATAGCTCTTGTAGGTGGTTGTGACAATCAATTGCACTCAAACTGAGGTAGGACAACTAACTACACGCACGTCGATATAAGCTACTCTTTTGACACTCGACTGATGCGCTATTCGAGCCATCGGGTTAGCCCGCAGCCACTGTGTCTGCATGCGGTAAGACTCATGTCTCCCATGCAGCTGACGAATCTTTGACACACTGGAATGCCACATCAGCGGGCAGCGTCATTCTCCCCATCGTGCAATTAGCGAATAAAACATTAGCATTGTATGCTGATTTCTAAGCTGACAGGAAGCATACCGAAACGCGCTTTTGTCCGTTTTGCCCGGTGCGCGAGACCTTCCGCTTTATTACTACACTACCTTAGGCCAGGAGTAAGATCCTTTCGCTTGCGACCACCACGAGATAAGATTGATGAGCAATCATTTAGAAGTTCGGCGATTGAGGCGTCGCGAAAAGCGAAGGAGCGAGCTTGAGCAAAGATCTGGTCTTTTGGGGAGAATGGAGCTTGGCTCTCATGCGTGATGGTCTAGGGATATAAGGAAGATGAGCTCACTGATTTGTTCCCAAACTCTTGTTTAAAATCATCATCCAGCTACTCTAATACCAGACAACACATTACGGACTACTACCGCTGCAGTCCTACACAGTAACCTAATACATGCAAGCAAAATCGCCAAGTCTCAAACAACACATCCATATTTCATCTCCCTAGCCATGTCTAGCGATTCTCAACCAAGTCGGGCGATCCTCGTCACAGGTGCAACCGGCAAGCAAGGCGGCGCCGTGATTGATGCACTTCTGGAGTCAGAGAGCGGCAGCGCCTACAAACTCATTGCCGTTACTCGCAATGCTGCGTCTTCCAAAGCTAAAAGCCTAGTGTCGCGTGGAGCGATCGTCATTCAAGGTGATCTCAACGACGTTCCTGCTATCTTTTCCGACGCCAAAGCAGCTCTGAGCTCTTCGAACGCTGATCTTTGGGGCGTATTTAGCGTACAAGTACGTATTATAGAACCCCTGCGCTAGTCAGATTGTGATGCTAACGGATATTCAGACCGCCATTGGCAAGGGTGCATCAGCAGAACTCGAAGAAGCCCAAGGCAAGGCGCTAGTCGATGCGGCTCTATCCAACAATGTCAAATTCTTCACATACAGCTCCATCGACCGAGGCGGAGACGACTCATACGACAACTACGTTCCTAGTGTAACTCACTTCGTCAGTAAACATCGCATCGAACATCACTTAGTCAACAACGCACGCGGCAAGATGGACTGGACCATCCTTCGACCCGTAGCCTTCATGGAGAATATGGAGCCGGGAATGGGTATCAAGATCATGGCTACATCATGGAAAGTTGCAGTCAAGGAGAAACCTCTACAATTGGTTTCCGTCAAGGATGTAGGAAAAGCCGCCGCGAGGGCTTTCCTTCGCCCTCACGAATTTGCTGGCAAGCAGATTCCTTTGGCTGGTGAAGAGCTTACGCTGGAGGCTGCTAGTGCTATCTTCAAGTCTAAGAAGGGCACAGAAATCCCGGAGACATTTCAGTTCCTGGTCAGATTTTTGCATTGGATGATCCCCGAGTTTGGTGCCATGTATAGATGGTTTTACACCGATGGCTTTGGGGTCGATATCGTGGCCTCGAAGCGAGACAACCCTGGAATGCTGGATTTTGGCTCTTGGATAGAGGAACAATACGATCAGGATGGAAAGCGTGCCTGAATTAGGGCTAGAAATATAGGGGTTAAGGTTTATCGCCGAGGAGAAGAAAAAGGAAAGAGTCTGTTTTGTGCAAGTAGACGTAATTAGAAGACGCGCCTTGATGATTCCGAGATGGATTGGTGCATGGCTTGATTGTCGAATAGGGTGGAGGGAAAAGTAATATCAACTTAGTTGGACTTCATAGCATTAAAGAGAAGCTGAAGTGCTTTTTTGTTTTCAAGATGGACTGAAACATAACCTCCTAAAATAAGCACCTGCGTAAAACTAGTTCTCGCCCTCGAAATCTGAAGCATCCAAAGTCCTCTGTTCTAATATTCGCCCCACATGAGTCTTGTCAATTGACTCGCAGTTTCTCCGTATCTTCATCAGCAAGACTTTCATGAACTGCATCAGAGACTCCCGATCAATGATTTGACTTGGCTGGCTCTTACCCTCGGCGTTTGAGCCCTCCGATTCCAAGGCAAGAAACCGCCGTAAGTCGCGGTACTCATCCATTGATTTGACATAAAGCTGACCCGAGAATAAGTTGATCTCAGTGACAAGTCGAAGAGGGGGCTTCTGAGGAAGCCGTCGATGCGGAATAGTGAAGAGATTCAGATCATCCAAAGGACGAAATCCCAAATTTGGTCGTGGCGCATAGACACGGAGCGAAACAAAGCGGGAAAGTTGTATATGTGACATGAGTTCTTGCGCTTCGTGCGGGCTAATGATGATTGCAGTGTCGATCGCACTAGCCCTCGTGAGAATCCACTGGACAGATCTTTGAAATAGATCCGACCCATACATGTAGCCTTTGCCAAGCGGGATTATTGTTCGAGCAAAGTCTGCAGTTACCAAGAATCCATGTTGCTGTGAAAGCCTGTTGACATCGTAATGTTGAGCGGCGCTGGTCTCTGACAGGGATTGGAAAGCAAACATGAATGCTGCCGAATGTTGATTGAGCACACCGCTGGTCACGAACGCGCGGAGATCTGGGTGTATGTAATGTTCCGCAGGTGAAGCAGGGAGGGCTTTTTGAACTTCCCTCTCCTGCTCGACTTCTGGCGAGAGCTCCCGCTCTTGTTCCTCTCGAAATGTCGCAGCCTCTGCGCTGCGACGGTCAAACTGGAGCAGCCTTTCGGTAATTGCATCGCCAGCGCCATCGTCATCCATTGAGTCGGCTGATGATTGATGACCTGGTCGATATCGAGTCTCGAGATTCTGAGCCTCATCCTCGAGGAATCTCTCTGCGTGATCATCGGTGAGATTCGTTGATCCGTCTACCACGCATTCGTCCCACAAGACTCGATGTTGCTGGTATCGACGACCTTGGTTTGCCCACAACCAAATACCTCGCTCCATATCCACGAGCGTCTCGGATATGGACCACTCTAGAATGTGAGCCACTTCTATCGAAGATTCGTCGACTTTTGATTGCGTAGCAATCTTGTGCTTGATCTCATCCGACACACAGAAAACAACTGACTGGCCCTTGCCCAGCTTTCTCATTCGCATACAGGCTTACAAGAATTGTCAGTGAACACCCAAACGATTGAACGCAACGCTGACTCACCTTGTACTAATCTGTCTTTGGTCAAGTTTGCTCCTAATGTCACTGCTGCCCGATAGCCAGCCGGAAGTTTCAAATCTGTCCCTCTTGTATGAGCCTCGTCAAGGAATACAAGACAGACATCCGTCTGAGTGGCGAATGGGGAAGTTTGAAAGCTTTCTACCCGACCCTTACGATCCACAGCACATATGTTGTCGTGCTCGTCGCAAAAGATAACAGCTTGTGTCGTCTCGTTATCTTCAGTCATCTCAAGCCATCTCTGTGCAACCTCAAAATTTTCTAGCTCCAAAATTTGAGCGCCAACGTCGAGAATTACTCGTGCGGGGGGTTCCAATCCGACAACGATCTCCAAGAGCGTTTCGGCATCGGACTTGGATGTGTTCTTCTTGTCCGCTGCTGGGATCATCGCCACTGAATTCTCGTCCTGAAGTAGATACTCGAGAACCAAAGCATTTGTGTGCTTTTGATCAGGTAGGTCTACCTGCTTGACGCTTAATGGCAAGAAGGCTCTCGAGTCGTTCGTTCCGCTAAAACCAGTTGTGGCATTCGCCGTCCTCTCTCCTATGTCCCATCCTGAGGCAGATAACCTGTGCGGAAATTCCTTCATTTCCTTGGGGAATACAAGGTGTTGAAGAAAGTAGTCAATGACAGCTTTGGCATGTCTCAGACATGGAAATACATGTTTAACGCATTGTGGACGATCTTCCAAGTTGACACCAGGCAGTTGATGGAATGAGTGAGGGAGTCGATAGCTGTCTTGTACCCAGACACGGTACTCCATGTCAGCCTGATCCGAAAGAAAAAGATGCTCAAAACTCAAGAAAAGATCGGAATCGGTCATGCCGCCATAATAATAGCTCAAAGACGTCAGAGTGATGACGACATCTGGATGACTGAACTCAGAGCGGGCGCTTGGGTTGTCTTTTGCTCGGTATGGTACCGATAGCTGTGTACTTGGTCGTCTATTGTGATCCAGGCCGAAATGAACTCTCCAACGCTTTTGACAAAAGACGAAGCTGAGAATCTGGCCGGCAATGAGTCCCCGTAAGAGGAGAAGGCTATTTTGCGTAGTCGGCGACCAGATGTCGGACTTCTCTACCGCGTCAACTTCAACCTGTGTGAGGGTCGTCTTGGAGATGTAGGTGTAAACTGCTTGTTGAATCGAGGCAGGCTGTGTTCCCATCGGAAGTCCACTCAAACCAGCCTCGCTAAGGTGACGGGCCAAAGGATCAAGCAAAGTAGCCTTCGCACCGTCGTCCAAAATTCGCGTTGGCGGGAAGCAGCCAGCCCTTTCTCGACCAATTTCGAACGAGCTAGGGAATTCTTCTTGGACGCCTGGCAGGAGTTTCCGCATGACTTCAAGGACCTGATGTATGCACATCCATCGCTCTGGGCTGTGCTCAACTGGTCGTTGGGTACCCATGGTATAGACTAACTCGAACTTCACATTGAAGTTCTCGTCGCTTTCATCCACTATGTCGCGGGTAAATCTGTCAAGAAAATCCTTGGAACTGGCGAGCATTCGACTGACGCTCACATTCCCGGCAATGGCGGTCTCAATTGCCATAAGCTTGAACGACAGAATGTGTTCTGGTTGGACTAATAGAACCCCTCCAACGTCCATGCACTCCTCAAAGATATGGCGAATAGCACTTGCTTCCGCAGGCCCGACCTTGACGGCCCTGGAAAATGGCATATGGAAAATGCGTCTTTGAAGTAGGCCCCCAAGCTTCGAGTCAAGCATTTCGAGCATTTGCTTCGATTGGGGCCTTGCCACAATAACTCGAACGAGTCGCGTTCCGTCCGCAAGCGCCGCTGCCACGATAGGCACAATAACTGATGACTTTCCTTCGCCCATGTTCAGTTGCATGACGGCATTCTCGTCGTCGGGCGGACTTCTCATGCTTGCCGCGATCTCTTCCTGCACCTCCCTGACTATGAGGCCGCTCTCGACCTCTAGCAGCAGAGTGTCTGGGTACTTGAATGGGGACCAGTTCGTGTGGCCGGGGTTGCGGAGCTCATTCGCCAAGGCAGCTGGGTCTTTGAAGCAACCTAGCATCCGCTTCGCTCGTTGGAACTGAGACAGTGCTATGCCGAAGTGCGTTAATGCCATTTTCCAAGCTGCTGGCGTGAAAACAAGGTTTGAATGATTGAGTCTCTGAAGAAGAGCCGAGGTCGAGATTCTCGGGTACGCGTAAAAGTCGGGCAAAATGCTAGGGAATCTTGAAGGATCCGATCCTTCAGCGCCGAGGAGACAGCCCACAACGAGGTCGTATGTTTCCTGGATGGTTGCTTGCCAGCCGTGAAGGTAGGAAACCAGCAGCTCCGCAGTTTCTTCGGGTGATTGGCGATCGTGATCTTCCGATAGCTGATGACGCTCTAAAGCCTTCATGCTTGAAATCAATGCCTTGACGTAACCCCTCTCGTACTGGCCGGTCTCAGGTTGACCCAGTCGCGAAAGCAATGCGGGCAATCTATAAACTCTCTTGGAACGCTTGCAAACTGCCTTTTGATCCAGAATCGGTAATTCTTCGCTCTGCGGAGGCGGTGAGGAGTTCCTTAAAATAGAAGCTTCTGTCAGAAACCGAGGCTGAATGGTTAAGGGCCAATCTGGTGTTGCTAGCAATGGCTTTGCTAGTTCCAGTGGTTTGACGGCAGTCGGCAAGGAGCAAGCGATCTCTCGAAGATATTTTCGAAATTGAAGGTTGTCGTACCAAATTTTGAAATGTGCCCTGATCCTCACCATCGCGCTATCGACGCGTATATATGTGCGCCAATTGGTCTTCTTTTCATAGCCGGAAGACAGAGTCGGGACGCGGCAGGGCCACTGGGCCGTGATTGTGTCGAGAAAGCCTCGCAAAGCCCCCTCCCTATTCCTTAAAAATTCGATCTCTCGCCTTCTCAAGAATGAATTCTCTTCTTCGTTCGCCAGCTGCTGCATATGCATTTCGGGACAGCAATCGAAAGGCTGGAACTCGGCCTTGGCCTCATTGCTCACTGTTGAGCCCACGAAGCTGGTGCCATTTGAGAGATGAAAGTCATCTGCCCCAGGTGCTGAAAGCTTGTGGATAGTAGTGCTCGTTCTGAACGAAGCCAGAGTCTGGATAACCGCAAAGTCTACACACTCTGCGAAGGCAATTGTTGCCAGCCAAGTTATGAGCTTATATTTGTTGCAGGTCTTCAATGTGGACTGTAGCGTAGTCCAATGCTCTGTGATGAAACGAGAGGGATCCAGCAGGAATTCGGCATTGTATGTGATGTCTGTTATTGGACAAGGTGAATGCGGGCCAAGGACAACAAATGTATCTGAAAGAAACTTCCAGAGATAAGTTTCCATGGAGTCTGGTAATGGCATAGACAGGATCGGCTGATCACAAAGAACCAATTTGGATGCTGAATATGCCCAAAATCCTTGCGATGAGCCCAGTCGATCCCTTGGCTCGTAAAAAGTATCGTGGTCAACGGTATAGCACTCGGCGCCGAATCCTGATACCCGAAACATTGCCGTTCGGATGTTGTCCCGCGCGAGAAGTCGAGAATCCATGGGTTCCAACTCAGGTGACCCGACATACTGTAGCGGTGAAAAGAACTTCGATCGAGTATTTTGCTCGAAGATTGCCTCGACGTATTCGCGGTATAGACCGTGTTGCGATAAAAAGCCGAGTTGCGGGTTCCAGTCAACCTGTTGCATGACCCTTTCATGGGAAGGATAGTAGCCTCTGCCAGGAGCCAGGTGACAAATCTCAGTTAACAGCTTGGCGTTCTCTGTTGTCAGCACATCGAAAGACCTGATTGATGCTGAGCTGAGAATTGACAGAGCCTCTTCGGTACCCGTTCGATGCGTAAGTGGATCCGGAATGGCAAAAGACGTCAAGGCGTGCAAGTAACAAAGGAACAACTTGCTTTGTCGACTGCCATTGCTGACGAGCCTATTCAGCACGATGTCCACTTCGTAGGCATGAACTCTTGATGCAAATCCCTTGCTAACTGTGACCTCAATATGTCCATCCTCTTTCAAAAAAGAAAGATTCCCCTCGAGGACTAAAATCTTGCGCTCGACAGGGAGAGCGGGGTGTGGGGGTTTGTTGACCCTGAGTACCAGCTTGTCCTTGAGGCCGACCAGAGTTCCGACTGCCTGATTTGGGTCTACCGACATGCCTCGATACTGTCTTGACATTATTGAAACTTCCCCTCGCTTGAGTCCAAACTCAAGCATAGCGCGAGGCAGTTCTATGGACACCATTGCAGTATCCACTAGGTGAATGACGTGGATCGAAAATGGATCTTCCAACGGCTTCAGAATCTTTGAGATGAGCTTTGCAGAGCGGCTGTTGATGTTGACTAGGCACGATCCAGTACGCTGTAGCTTCCAAGTTCCCTTGTATTCATCTCTCAGCAGCTTCCAATTGGAAATTGTATGCTTCCAGGGCTTTTCGACGTCGCAGAACTCGACACAACCGTTTTCGTAGTCGTACCATTGAACGAAGTCGTTGACAAACTTAGTTGGGAATAGTCCTTCAAAACAACTCTTCGGGACAAGTTCGAACTCCTTTTGACCCTTCATTGCATTCACTAAAAGATTTCCCTCGCTGCCAAGGCCCAAATTGACAGCATGGCCAGCGTAATGTCGCTTTGAGGAGAATGTCATCCCAGGTTTCGCTGTCGGCAAAATTTCAAGGGAGAACCGCCCAAAAAGACTTTGATACGTCACGTGGGTGAGATATTCCGGAGGCAAATGATCTAGAGGTAG
The DNA here is from genome assembly GCF_030913485.1 of Colletotrichum godetiae. NCBI lineage: Eukaryota > Fungi > Ascomycota > Sordariomycetes > Glomerellales > Glomerellaceae > Colletotrichum > Colletotrichum godetiae. The sequence continues at coordinate 346,098 of NW_026851281.1, read as the reverse complement.
GCCGTTGACAAGGAGCTCGCCAGTGATGAGGTTGAGTTGTACAAACAGGTGACTGGTTGTGGCTGCAGTGAGACTGGTCAACCACGAGCTGTGTGTCGCAGAGACGATCTTCCACTCATGACTGGGCTCGTAGCTTGACCAATTTGCACTGATTGCATGGTCAATCCCAGCGCTACTGCCTGACAAAATTTTCTTCCCTAGATAGCTGTGGTGGAGGTAGGAGGTTCGTTGCCAACGACTGTAAAGGTGATGGACAAATGCGCCCAGAGATCCAAGTAATATCTGGCCCTCTTGAATAGCAATGCAACACTGCAAGAATGTCGAGACGGCAGAGTTTTCGTAAAAAAGGTCATGCTGAAAGTGCTCGTCCATGTTAAAGGTGTCTGCGCAAATTAACAGGACCTCGAACGCCCGGCGTTGAAAATCCAGTTTTTCTTTGTCGTGGGCGTCTTGAGCCTTTTCCCGCAGCTTCTGCGCCCAGCGAAATGTTATGCCTCTCACCTGAGATAGTATTCCGAAGCATTGTTTCTGGATACCGTCGAATGGAGTCAGGCTCAAAAGACGTCGAGTTACGGCTGTGAAAGCTGCCAGCGCAGATGACGACTGCCAATTCTCCTCATAGCGGGCAATGGCTTCGGCCAATCCGCCAAGCAGCTTGTTTCCAAATCTTTCGTCTTGACAAATCGTGTGTGCCCTTCTATACTCTGAGTTGTCACCCGGTCCTGCTTGATGGATGCATTGAAGAATGACCATGGCGGTCTCCCGCTTCTTGAAATCGACCGAAGGAGCGAAGAGTTGCAACAAGATGTTGATCCACTGCAAATTGTATCCCAGTGGAATCGAAGCTAGAGCTCGGTATTCCTCAAGTGACATATCATGAGGACACTCGTGAAGTGTCGCGATGACAGTGTTGGGCGTTGGGCCGTTGGGGCACATTGATGGCCGGAAGAGGAACTTTTGCAAAGCCATCGACGCCGCCGGCAACTCGTAAGTGCATAGCTGAGGAATAATCTCCGATGGTCCGAATGACCGCATGAAGCAATGTCTACGATGATCGTAATATGCGTAATGCAATCCGTTGCTTAAACAGACTTGCTTTTCGGTGGCGGTTGCAATATCCATGCCCTTCCGGTGCGTGACCGTATGTGGCTTGGCCTCGGAAAGCAGGCTGATAAAGTGTGGCGTGAGTCGTTCTTGAAAGAATCCGAACAACCCAGGATATCTCTCTAAGGAGCAAGAATAGCCTTGCACCTTTTCACCCATTTGCGGCGTAACTTTCAAAACTCCAAATAGGAAGAATACGGTCGCTTCACGCCATTGTCCAAACGACACCGGCACCAAAAGCTCAAAGACCACTGACTTCGCTTCAAGATCTCGCCTTGGCAACGGCCATTCATGAATATCGATTCGCAGGCTGTTGGCTTGACTAAGATAAGAATGACGGGAGCAGCCATTGCTGTGACGTTTATCAAGTCTCCCCGTCCACCTGTCAAACACATTGTCATAATCGCAAATGCTGGCGTGATATTTGCGCATGAGGTTGTTGTACTTTTCTTTCTTCTCGTTAAATTCTTTCATTTTCTTCTCTCTATCTTGTCGCGCTTTCGACTCAATTTTCTCCTTTAGGCGCTGATGTTCGCTGGACATCTCAAAATGACGAACCGGAAAACAGTGTCGAGAGCCATAGGTGTAATAGATGCTAGGGGCGGATGCCACTGTCTTGCAGTTTTGATTGCGATCGAGGAGATACTTCTCAGCGTCATGAAGTCTCTTCATCTGGCCTTTGAGCGGAAGAAGCAAGTTCTGTAGAACGCCCGTAGGGACCTCGGGGTTGTAGTCTCTCAGCATCGGGAACAAGTATATAGCAGCTTTGTCACAAGCGATCCATAGTTCCAATATTGTCAGGAGCATAACGGAAACTGACTCGGGGTTCCCAGCGTAAGCTTTGCTGGCGGTAGTGTGATACTCTTCAATGATGCTTCGTATCTTGGCGCATGACCCATCGTAACCTTTGTTGGCCTCGCGTTGTAGCCAAGCCTGTAAATGGCGTTCAACCCATATTTCGAAGACGCTGAGATGCAAATGCAAATGCTCCTTGTCTGGTATTTGCACAGTTGAAGGGAAGGTTTCCGAGTTGTACTTGACCAAAGTCCAAGAGGGAATAAAGTCGAGACCTTCCGAGTGACATCTTCGACTGTCGATAGATGCCAGGAAACTATCAAGAACTGGTAGATGCATGTGCGAGTCTTCATCGAAATCCAACGTTTTGAGATCAGCTAATTCTGTGGCTAGACTAAGCGAGTCTCGCTGTTGGATGCGATCCCAGCGTTTCGCAAGAAGCTGGTTAGACCGTAACATCGCCTGGTGCACACGATCAACAATGGCAGGAATGCGGCCGCTTGAAATCTTCCGCATTCGCCTAGAAAGTTTCGACACCATGACGAGGATGAGATCTGATGGGGTTTCAATGTTCGAGTCGATGCTGTGGCGAAGTACCCTGGCCATGAAAAAAATCATGAACATCTTGTAAAGATTCGTGCCATTGAGACTGCGGCCAAATGCCAGTTGTAAACTCACTCTGACGAGCAACCAAGTCGGGGAACGACGCCATGGAAGAAGAGCATGGCTCCAGTTGACTTCTTCCCGGGTATTTTTCCAGATCCTGGTGCCGTCAAGAGGTTTTCCAATAGCTTGAAAAGACGAAAATAGCAGCTCGGTGACAATTTTTGGACTTGTGGTGTCGCGCTTCTCCTGATGAAGATGCCCAGCTTTCTTTGCTAGTGGTTGGGTTCCTGGCGCGGGCTGGGAGCTCATCGTCGACAAAGCCGCAGTAAGCGCCTCCTGGCACCCCTGTTGGCTGACCTTCTCTAGATCTATGGATATTCCAGTTCCGGGGAAGGTCCTTCGAAGGCGACCCAAGGTTGACATAACTGCCTCATTGGTTGGAGACAGCTCAAACGCCTCCATATGCAGTGCATCGTGGGTCTTAGTGATGAGTACACCAGCATTCTGGGCCCTGACATTGAGAGGAATGATGTCTTCGACAATGTCATTAGCCTTCCATGCTTACTGCCACGAACTATTTCAAGAGAACATACCATTTACGGCCATACTCATTAAACGTTCGAGGAGGCTGTGCTGATCAATGGCAACCGTGTCTCCCAGAGGCCGATGAACGCACATCATGGCTTCCATCAGGCCAATGGCGATCCTCACGGAAGCCTTTTGGCTACTGGGGACGTGCTCGTAGAAATCGGCAACAGAATCTTTGACGAATTGGACCAAAGCGCTCTCATTTTCCGGGCTAAAATCATCGGCTTGGGGCAGTTGAGGTGGCAGAAAAACATGCTGGATAATGTATAGGTCCGTATGGTTGGTCATTTTGTTGTTCTCAACGAGGAACTAACTGGTACGAGTCCTGTGTGAAATGGTTATGATCTCAGATTTGACAAGATTGGTTGAATGGAGCTTGGAATTGAAAGCTGAATTATTTAGAGTCTGAGGGCATTCTTTTGTAAGAAGCGCCAAGTGTAGAATATTTCCCCCAGTCCCGTTCTAAAATCCATTAGCCATCTCGAAATCAACCGACCGGGCTCCCCAGCAATGTCGTCAAATAACACTCTGCCTCGAAACTCTCTCTCAGGAGACAAAATGGTTCACAATGGGATGAAATAGAGTTCAGAGATAGAGTCTGAACAGTTGGGAAACAAGCTCGCGGTCAGGCAGGACAGGTTCTGGTAGACTGAAAGAATGATATTAGTCTTCCGCATGATATGATACATCCGACAAACAACAGGTTTGGACAGCCTTGGGTGGCAGTCTAGAGCGCCCTCACCATTTTAAGGTCGAAGAGACTGTTTGAAACATATAAAACTTAATGCGGGGGGCCCTCCTGCGGAAATGTAAATCAGGCAGCATGCGCGGGTTGATTGGCAGCACCGTAAAGTCAATCTCCAGCTAGTGCTTCCTGTTCACATGCCCGGCGTTCTCGTCCACTTGCCGAGAGATGCGAAGTCCGGGACACGCCAAAACACCATAGTAGGCCTCAACTATGTTATCAGAAATTATGTGAGGTATCCGTGTCTCTCGTCATCGGTTTTCGAAGCTTGGAATATCAACCTAAAAACACGAGATTGATCATAGTTCTCTAGGATTGTCACTTTCTTCCTCAAAGGTAAACCCACGTGCAGATTTTATTGTACCAAGATAGGGTATTACTCCGCTTTATGTACCTTTTGATTTGGAAATCATGGGAGATTATACCGTCAAACCTTGGACCTTGAGAAAGCATTACTACATATGCTGGAGGCCAGACATACGGTCTAATCATATTTCGGGAAGTGACTTGTGTCGACACTGACCACAGCTGGATGATCTAGCATTGTACGGGCATTCAAAATCAATCTCGATAGACAAGTAGACAGCATATACAAAAGGAAGTCGTGCCCGCCCTTAAAAGGGTGTTTTAGCACTCTGAGATATTCTTCGGAACCCTGATAAGTACCCCGTTCTGCCTATCCACAGCAGACCCAGAAACTGTAATCTAGCTTTTCGTCGACCTTGGTAGACTAACGATGGTTCCTTACCATCCAAGTCTGGCACCGTCAAGGTTGAAGAACTTGGGAGTATAGACGGCATACACATACGTGATATGATGTCAACGGCCGACGCTCTGTCATAAGGATATGAAAGTCGGAACGAGGACGGCCCTACATCACAATCCCACATTCACTCATGTGACCTTGGTAATTCAATGAATTCCTTCTCCCCTGACGCATCTTGGTGGAGTTGATCATTGTCGACTCTGATGGTCGCTCAAGATTCTGTTTCCTTGGAGAATACATGTACCTCAATGTACTTAAGAATATCGGCCATTCGCGGAAATGAGTCATTAGAGTCAATGGAAGATATAACATAACACAATGCGGTACAAGCCAGCTATGAAAAGGCTCCTGAAAGGATTTGCAGATGCGGTCACCTTGTGGGTTACGTCTTCGGGTTGTTTCAGCCTCATAGGTATTCAGGGGTACGAAGACATTCATGACTGCGAAACATGTGTCACTGCAATGCCATGTGATTTCAAGACCTCAATAAAAAACTTGAGGAGGCGTGGGACTAGGCTCGGTATGCATAAGACAGCCGGCTTTATGTTTATGTTCGAAGCTGGGAGGGCGTGGTACCCGCATATCACGAAGAACATGTGTTTATTTCATTCAGGCAGGTTGAATATGACTCAATTCGAAAACACTATATAGAGTGCAAAAATTCGTACACGCCCATATCCAATCCCGGGTTCAGATACGCGAGTCTTACGGAGCAACTATAGAGGACCCAATCGAGATATTTGCTTTTTCTTAGCATCCTGAGTAGAGATCGTGAGACCACATGGCCTCAACTTCATCTGCTCACCTAGCGACAAAGAATTTAAGTCGCCCTTTCGCTTCTTTCCCTCTCACCTTCCTTCATCTCATTCACAAACCACCCGTAAATATTTTTATTTTCACTTCAACGCACAATCAATCCTTCCAGTTTTCACTTCCCCAACCATCGCCGTCACAACCCTGGCGGCTTTTTCACCATACCAGGACATCTCATCAGCAGCAGCGCGACGCGAACCAGTCGACATTCAACCTTCGGACTCTCCGTCTACCACGACGACTTCCATGGAGCCACACGCGCAACCAAAACACCACGGCACGAGCCAGGCCCTCGGGCTCTAACTCTCGTCTGACTCTGCGGGAAATCCTCGAGGAAGAGCAGTCATATCTTGCCGCCTGCAATAAGCGACCAGCCGCCGGCTGGCCGCTGAAAAAATACAATGACCTGACGGCGTCCGAAAAGGAAATCTCCGACCGGTGGATGGCAAGATTCTACGAGTGTCAACATTGGGGCAAGCTCGATACGGCGGAAGCGAGAGAGACTGCGACTCTGCGAGAGCCAAGCTGTGGGAGCTGGTATTTTCTACCTGGGACACAGACAGCTCTGTACCGCAACCGGCACGTCTCGTCGCCAGAAAGACAACGGATAGCATATTCAAGATTGGGATGCTGACAGAGGACGTCAAGCCTTCCAAGAAGCGAAATGCCGATGGCTCGAGTGTCCCGGCGCCTGCTTTACGTCCCCATGGACCGCGTTTCCGCGGCGCCGACGTCTTTATCAAGGCCAACATCAACTGGGCAATTGAAGACCTGGGTTTCAGCTTGTGCGACACTAGAGATGCAAACTTTGCCTCCGACATCAAGTTTGAGTGGACGCATGGCTACTATACCGGCTTTGCCATGGTAGAATGCGCAAAAGGTTGGGATCGTGACGAACTCCGCTGAATGTGTCTGGTCAATACCCACCTCATGGTTTACCCCACTGGACTAGGAACGAGCTGCTGTACTCCCTCAAGAACAACTTGGAAGGCCGTGACGAAGCGAGCCTTGCCGAGGCTCGTACTATTTTACTATGGCCCTACTTCCCTACGTGATCGACAAGACGCCCGACAACGCGAATAAACTATTGACAAGCGTGAAGCTCTGAGCCGATATTTAGGGGAAAAGCGTGGAATCTCGCTTGGGCGCTCAGCGCATCGTCACTGCCCATGATCCCGAGGGCTACTTTAGCTTGTGGGAGTTAATGAGTTCGGTTCTAGTTACAAACTTTCAACTAACATATTTCCAGACTAGCCTCTCATTCACTCATTGCCGTCATAGCCTATCGGGGCCCATCTAGGACCGAATGGTACGAGAAGCGAGCTACATGTGGAACGCGGGGATACGGTTGCTCTTTTTGCGCTCTCTCGTGTTGCTCCGGAAGATTCGTTTGCCTTTTGCTATTTCCCGTCAAAGAGGAGTTGATTTCTCTTCCCTACCTTGGCAGCATTCCGTTTGTATACTAGTCTACAGTGGAGAATCTAGAGGGTTCGGGAACTACTTTTGAGAAAGGGCCGATCGCAATGTTTCTCTTGCTTTTAGAACTCAATCCATGATAATCGTCGTCCATCTTCATTAAGCGATTTTGCGATGCAGAAAACTCAACTCTGCCGGGGTGGCAGCAATGATTTTGAGGCCTCACGGCTTTCCACTTGACCCGTAGTTAGATGCCCTCCACAAAGAGGCCCCCGAAAATAAAGCTAGCCCCTGATTGAATCTGTCTTCTTTGTTACAGACAAGCAGCTCGAAGGTCCACATTCCAGATGCTCCACGCCGCTGGTAGTCGTGAGTACCAAAACGTTATCAACATTGGATCCTTCCGAATCCTTCGGGGCCCTCCATGGGCGCCGGGCCGGATCCGATGGTTTCGGATTTACAAGGTAACTTTTGTGTGATAATCCCGATCCGGGTCGGCTTTGGCCTGCGCCGGCCCAAAAAAGTTGCGCATTCCCGACCCGCTGCCGGATCAAGCCAAGACTTTGGGTCGATCGCTCAGTTGGAGCCTGCTCTGTGGCTTCAGGCAATGCAAAGCCTTGCGCGGTCATGCCTGAAAGTTGGGGCTGTAGTTCTCAAGACGGTATTCCAAACTTACGAGGGAGGACAGACTTAGTAGATACATAAGTCGCCCGGTGCAGCGATGAGAGAGACTGGGTCATTATATAGACTCAATCTTCGGGATTTCGTGAGGCAGGAGCAATGCAGTTCAACATCGCAGCACCGGAAAATTCAGCCAAGAACCAGATTCAATCTCCCGCGTTACGCTAGAGCTGCCAAGGTTGATCCCGATTCTAGTACCTTATCCATAATCCATAATGTTGAATCGCAACATGAACCAGCTTTTTCCACCCAAGCCAGCTTTCACAGACCAGAATCTGTCGGACCAAGCAGAAAGAGTGCGCCCTGCTATACCACAGACCCTCAACATCGGAAGTTAACAAAACTCAGGTCTTTATTATTACAGGCGGGGCATCCGGCATTGGATTAGAACTTTGCAAGATCCTCTACGCAGCCAACGCAACGATATATATCGCAACACGTTCGAGTGAGAAGATAGCCACGGCGATCAAAACCATCAAGACCCTACACCCCTCAAGCAATGGCCAACTCGAGCCACTCATCCTCGACCTCGCAGATCTGAAAACAATCAAGCCAGCAGTCGAAAATTTCCTTACCAAAGAGACGAGACTGGATGTACTAGTACACAACGCCGGCGTCATGATGCCGCCTCAAGGCAGCAAAACCGCCCAGGGCCACGAATTACAGATCGGCACAAACGCGCTTGGCCCGTATCTCCTAACGCGGTGCCTGGGGGAGAGATTACAGGCTACCGCTCGGCTCGAAGCGATGCCGAGAGGAAGCGTAAGAGTTGTCTGGGTCGCGAGTATGATATCGCTTGGAGCACCCAAAGGTGGTGTCATCTGGGATGACGCTAAGGGTGCGCCAAAGCTGTCTGGAGATTCTATGAGCGATTACATGCAGGGCAAAGTCGGCTGCATTTTTCTTGCGGATGAGTTTGCAAGGCGAGTGGAAGCAGATGGCATCATCTCTACGGTAAGTTTGGTTCTCAACCCATCCCGCTCGACCACGGGCAACGATGGCTGACTTGAAGAACAGAGCGTGAATCCAGGACTAGTCAAGACAGAGTTGCAAAGACACGCTCCCGCAGCAATGAGGGTCTTAATGGTATGTGCAATATCTGACATTGAGGTTTTCGTCACAAAGCTAATCGGGTTCAAGGGTGTCGTTTTCAAAGGGCCTAAATACGGCGCTTATAGCGAGCTCTTTGCAGCTTGTTCACCAGATGTCTCCGCAGAGAAGTCTGGTTCGTACATTATCCCGTGGGGAAGATTCGGGTGTATCCCGGAAGACATCGCCGAGGGAATGAAGCCGGGATCAAGCGGGGAGAAGTCTCTAGGAAAGAAGTTTTGGGACTGGTGTGAGAGGGAAACCTTGTCTTATCCATGAGAGGAGTTGAGTACATGTAGCGTTGATGACATATATAATCCACAATCAACTCCTTTGTTTTCTTTGCATTACTTTGACAGTCTTTCGACGTTGATCGGCTCTGTCTTTGCAGTAGGTGATAAGATCAAGACCTACTCTCCGTCACTGTAAGGCAAGCAGCATTACTGTTCTTTTCCCTAGCAAAACATGCCCTAGGCATATTATCTATGTAACATGCATCAAAAGATGTTAGATAGGTGATAGAATGCCTTCTCCAACCACTCTGTCCAACTCCTACATGTATAGTAGGTCTAATAGTCTATACAAAGACCTGACTCCTGCAAAGAAGGCCACACCAGAGATATGGGTGGAACCATTTATAGATTGCATCCGGATGCCCGAATTTGACGATGGAGAGGAGCTCAATGAGTCAAGTACATCAAGCGACTGTAGGAGCTCGTCTTTTCGCGCTGGGATATCAACACGGCAGTTCGCCTCCCAGCGCCAGAGGCAAAAAGACAAGCCGGCGAGTCGACGAGACAGGTTGATATCTTGACAGAGGATGCGAGCGTGTCTTCGCCAATAAACAAAAGACAAATCTGGGATAGTGGCGCCACAGAGGAGCGCACATCTTCCATGAAGTCAACATTAACTAGCAGGTCAGTGACTAAATGTTCCATTTCGTCGATGTCAAGGGATCTACCTTTTAGGCTAGCATTCAATATAACCCATGAGAGAACCTCTAAGTCAACCACGCAAAGCGATCGATCGCCGGGACACAACAGAGTTTGAGCGGATCGGAAAGGTAAACGCCAATCTTATGGCAAATGCCAGTCTCATCATATACTGGTGCCGGAATGCACTCTTGAAGTCTCTCCGCTATAAGTGAGACTTCTAGGAACCGATGCCAGCCTCGCCGCAACCCGGATGCGTGGAAGAAAGAACCCAGCTCGCAGGGCTGGGCAGCATGGGGTGATAATCGACGAGAACCAGGCCGAGTTCTCGAAGCTTATGCACATCGACTTCTGCAAACACGTCTAGAGCGCGATGATGCGGGAGATGATGGGCTTTATATAGGAGTATCAGAAGGGAGTTCACGGAGGGGCAACTAAAGCATAAATACTATTCATTATAACTACTAGTAGTCAGTGAAAGAACAGCCTACCACTTAAACAAGCCTGACTCCGAGCCATACTGCCCGTGCTGCTACTTTTCCTCGTCGTGTTATATCCAGTGAAGAATAGATGCGAAGCACCTAGGCAAGATAGTCCTATTAACGAGCATAGTAGAGATAAGACATCGGGGGGAAATTATATCGCAATCGACGAAATTTCATGTCACCCACTTGCTAGGGCTCTAGATTAAAGATGCTTTCCTGCCCCCCATCTCATCACCGTGGGGGTGGGACTTGCTCGCGAGAAGTCTTACTAAAGTCAAGTTGGACGAGATCCGAATATGCCGACGTTCAGTACATACACCCCTTGTATCTGCTAAAAACTCCTGTGCGGAGTACCATATGGTGTGAAGATACAACTCCATAGTCTGCAGCAAGAAATCAATGCTTTTCGTATTTTCATTGCTCGCTAGGCATCATAGGTATGTACGGAATAATATGTCCATGAAGTTTCCACACGGCTGCTGCCACCCCATTAGGAATGTCAATGTTCTCTCCTTTCTTGCTCCTCTAGCAAGTAGTCGCTCCGTTGCCGGTGAATGAGCCGGATTGATAGGCGCCGCTGGCATCATCAAGACATTCAGCTAATAACCACGTTAGTTGCGAATCCCAATAGTTAATCAGAAGATTTTACTCACCAACAGTAACCAGCTTCAGGTTGTTCGACTTCGCCCAGTTGATCAACCACGGCGTCAAAGTCTGCACCGTGGTGGCGTAGGTCTCGTGCATGAGAGGAATATGTCCGTTGCCGCTCGCGCCGGCAGCGGTAAACTTGGCCTCGCTCTGCGCAGGCGTCTGCCCGTTCCAGTCGCCCGAGTCAACGTCGTCCGTAATGACCTTGTACCCCAGCGTCTTCATCGTCGAGAGCACGGATCCGCCGGTGGCGAGGTATGGCGGGCGCATATAGGCAGGCTTCTTGCCGATGATATTGACCATTGCTTGCTCGAGCTTCTGCATCTCGGTCGTGAGCTGCGCCGTGGTCAGGCTTCCAAAGGTCGAAGGGTGAGTCCAGGTATGCGAGGCAATCTGGTGGCCGGAGTCAAAGGCCTTCTTGACGGCGGTGCGCTGGTTGTAGATGCAGCCGTACAGGGTGCCCGTCATGAAGAAAGTAGCCTTTGCGCCGCCGTTGTTGAGGATGTCGACGAGCTGCGAGGTGTATTGGTACGGGCCGTCGTCATAGGCGAGAGCGAAGACGCCGGACTTGGCGCACTTTTGGATCACGACGCCTGCGCTAGGGGCGCGCTTGATGAGTTCTATGGGGTTCTCGATGGGGATGGCAGCCGCGCTGGCGGCCATCAGGAGACCGGTGACGATGGTGTCGAGAAGCATGATGGGCGAATCGGGACGTTCGTTGAAGAGGGTAGAGTATTGAAGGAACTGGTGATGGGTGTGGACACCAAGCTTTCGGAAACAGGAATGACCTGGCCGGAAAACCGTCTATATATGCTTATTTGGCGCGCTGGACAGACGATGATGAGCCCACACGAACCACTTCAATCTCGTCACGACTAGAGGACGAAAAAGACGGGAAACCCTCCTTTGTGGGGTTATTGAACATGGGGTGAACGGCCGGATGCGACCTCTTCGGGAGTTCGCTTCGTGGCTCGAGGCGAACCTTGCTTCTCACAGGGGCAAGATTTAAGAGTACCACGGCGCGAGGCCGGCAGTGAGGGGCCTCTAGGGGCTCGATTCGACTACATCAGGTCAAGAGCAATCTAGATGAGTGTGCGGAAGGGGACGGGGTGACAGCATTGATTGAGCAGTCTCATTTAGGCTCTTCTCCTGGTCGCGGGGTGCTTAATCTGGAACGGAGGGTGACGGTCAAAAGGGAGAATTTTTGGCGGGGATCTAATGTCCACCCCGGTCGGGTTGACTGCGGGTATATCAGGGCGGCTGCTATTCAGACGACGATGGTTTCTCCGCATATTGAAGGGAACCAGACTTTTCAGCTCTTTGGATGCCGGGAAAGACGTCCACGTGCGTTCTTTGCGCGGATGAATCGGCATAGCGGCAATAAGTATGCCAAGGATGAGATCTTCCGGAACTTGGGGAAGAGGTGCATCTCTGGGGAAGAAGTGATTCTTAACCAAAGGAAGTTGGTGATGTTGCACTACGACTAATTGTACCGGCTAAAAGTTGCGATCCAAATGCTGAGCTAACGCGCCTACAAGACACCGGCCAATCAAAGATGGCGACTTATCAAAAATGAGGCGATCTCAGCTGATCAATGGCGCCCTTCGCGTGTCAGACCTGAACATTCACATCGCGGCGGCTGCGGAAGCTTGTATTTTTTTTCATTCGTATTCACTTTCGCCATTGACAGAAGATATAGCCGATATTCGACTTCGGTCAACAGCATCGTCATAGCTCTACATCTGTAGATTCGACTGGACGTAACCGAGCACCAGACTTTTCGCTCAACATGGACGTCGAGTGTCAATGCGGCACGGTTACGTTCAAGACCCCAGCACCAGAGCCACTCGATATCTACTGCTGCCACTGCTTGCAGTGCCGCAAGCAATCCGCTTCAACATTCGGTACATCGGCAATCTTCCCCGCCAATGGCCTCTTCCCTCTCTCGGGGGATCTCAAATCAAAGCTCCAAGTCTGGACTCGTCCTACAAAGAGCGGCGGGTACATGGATTGCTACTTCTGCCGGCTATGCGGGACCCGGGTCTTCCATCGCACTCACAATGAGAAGGGAGTACCTAATTCGACGGTCAGTATCAAAGGGGGGTTGATCTCGGGACTCGAGATGGATAGTGGAAAGCATATCTGGACGAGCGGCGCGGTCATGAAGGTTCCCGATGGTGCCGAGAAGTACGACGAATCTCCGCCTGCAACGCCCCACAGCAAGGGTTCAAAGGCTTAGGAAACCTCAAGGTATGAGTATTTGTTGGCAGTCCTCATTCGACTTTGTAAAGACGCTCACCTGCTCGGATAGAGAATGTCCTTGGATCTAGGGTACACAGCGTATTGGCTGCTGGTTTAATCGTCTTGTCGTTGGGAATAGATTGGACGTGACACAAACCGAGTGCCGTGCAATATCATTCATGCACGCCCCTGTTAGTGATCCTTTGATTGCCTGTCCTTCATCTTCTTACTCTCGGCCATCACTTGAGAGTGGGCGTCAGGGTGCCTTTCCACGTTGATGGCAAAGGCCGCAGCCAATTTTGTTACTAGGCGACCTTCGGAGACAAGAAGCAGAAGTCCAGAGTCTTTCCGACCACACAGCAGAAGGCCAATAGTGCAACATATTCATGTATTTGCTTTCAAGGCATCGCGGAGACAAATCAACGCAGTTTAAGGCTTAAAAGAAAATACGATAAAGAACTGAATAAACAGGCAACCAAGTGACTATCCTTGATGAGGAGGTCGAGGTACTGGACGAGGAGGTTGAGGTACTGGACGAGGAGTCTGAAGTACTGGACGAGAAACTTGAGCTGCTGGGCAAAAAGCTCAAACTGGTGGTAGTCGGCAGGCTTGGAGTTGTAATGGATGAAGTGGAGGATAGACTGTTTGTTAGCGAGGTGCTTGAAGAAGTGTCAGACATGCTCGCCGAAAATGATGATGTCTCGGCAGTTGTAAAATTGGAAAAGCGCATCGAGGTGGAAGATCTTGATTCTGCCATCGCAGAAGTCTGGGTGAGCAAGGTCGTTGTTGATGACGGCGAGGGGGACAACGAGAGTGATGAGGACGGCGGAGGCAACAAGAACGAGGAAGGTGACGGGGGCGTTGACGATGGTGATAGTGTCGATGGCGAAAAGCATGAAGGGTCGTGTCCGATAATGTAGAAGAGTCTTGAACTAACCCGCTCGACATACTTGGGGTGGAACGACTGGTGACGCTGGCTGAGACTCCCATCGAATTTGCACTTGCTACAGTCGATGTCGCGATACCCTGACTAGACAAGCCAGGAAGTTGTATTTAGCCATTCCGACACAGATCAACTATTCCACGAGTGTTAGCTTCCGGGCCCGCAAAGTAGTGAAGCCATGAACTTTACCTTTGTATGCTAAGAGAGATACCGTCTCTCAATCAGGCGGACGGGACGTAAAGGCAACGTGGACCCGTCCAGTGGTATCCTGACAGAAGCCTGCCGGGTTACTAGGGAGGGATGGATGATAAAATCGAAGAGCCCCCTCGAAAACGTCGAATGTGGTTGTGATGGCGTTGTTCGGTGGCGTCCCCATAGCAATGATAGGTTTGAAGTTCTCACCTGGGGAGTAATGCACTGGAACGCCGCCGTCGAGTAGTTGGCCAGCGACCAAGAAAAACACCGTTGCGGTGTCGCATCTTTGACGATTTGCATTGGTGTTTTGGTTCACAAATCCGCCCGGCATTCTTTTCTGCAGATTTCGTCTAATATTAGTAGGCGGACCTGGAGCAACGAAGAGGATCACAGGTTGAACAACTTGCGCAGACGTTGATGTAGAGGGACCAGAGCTAGTGGTGGTGGTCGGGACTTGTCTGTTCGAGGTCAGACTGGCAGACTAAGATGTGGTTAATGGAATGGATGAAGTATCAGATCCAGCGGCTGACAACGAGGAAGGATCTGAGGACGAAGTAGGTTTTGTCAACGGTGTTGCCGTTGTAGCAGTCTGTTGAGCAGATCGTGATACTGACAGGCCAGTGGCTGAGAGTGAAGTGCCGAGAGAGGAGGTGGGCGTTCCGGAAAGCCGAAAGGTGGGATTTGTGGAAAGATTGATGTTTGTTTCCGTTGACAAGGGTGCATCAGCGGATGAAGTCGAGTTCGTTGTTGTCTCGAGCCCTGTCGGACCAGCCGTGATCGTCGTAAGCTCCAGATAAGTCGAGGTACCTGAAGCACCACGTCGCTGGCGAATCACCCTCATGGTCGAAGGGCGACACAGACGCTGAAACTATCTGTGGTAGGAAGGACAGAACTTTAGTATAGAACGAGGATTCATGATGGCAATGATGATGGTGAGGATGGGGATGACGTGTGAAGTAAGTTATGGAACAGCGAAAGCTCGTCAACACAACAGCAAGCAGACAACTTTATTCCCAGATACATATACATCAAGGTCTAACGGTGAGGTGCAGAATCCAATAAAGGGTCGCTCGTGTTTGAAACAATCAGAACAATGAGAAGATGCTCCATAATATTAAAACAAGATATCACATCTTATTCCAACGAGACATTAACTCTTATTCAAACGAGACATGAAACCTCAGCATTTAAACCATGGACTGATTATAATTGGGAAAATACTGGGTTAGAACGCTATGAAACGTGAAGCGCGATGTAGGTATGCAGCTAGATCGAGAATAGCCTCACAAAACGCCACGATGTTGGGCTGAGGTGGTTGACACCCCGCCATCGCGGCTGAATCTGGAATGTCCACTGAAATAAAAGTTCAGATTTCAGCCCGCCACGAGGCGGCTCCCACACTGGTTCGGTGCAAACGTCGTCGAGTCTAGGGGCTGTGTAAGGTAAGCAATATTAAACAAGAGACACACACATTCGTTAGTAGGTTCGCCACTATACGTATTCCCCAAGCCAGTCTGTCAAGTCTGATTACCGTCCTCTCACTACTCGTACAAAGATAAACTGTTTTTTATTTCTCAGCCATCATTGAACTCGGACGCCTCAACTTAGCAACAGACGACATCTTTCTTCGTTCTTCTCCACATTGATCATCATTACAACAATGGAATCCTCCCGAACGACTGTCCTTGCGTGTCGTACTGCGACTATCGTCCAGTGCTTCACCCAACAGCCATTAGCTCCGTTGTGCGGGAGCTGCATGCCGACTCCTGTTGTCCACCTACCAGCCGGCACGAGACAACCCATCACCGTTCAAGTACAGGCTCCAAATTGCAACAGATGCGGATGCGATACTTGCGTGCATACAGTCTCGTAAACAACCGAATATGATGCTTTCTATTCCCCAGGCCTCATCCAGCAAGTGTATGCTGTCACGGAGACATATCGTGGGATGGCTTCGAAACCTACTGTGGCATCTACCGATGTCCCTTTCGGGTTTACGAAAGAGGTCCAAACTTGCACGACGTGTGGTCCAACTCCGGTCGTCGCAACAATTACACGTCCAGTGTCAGAGGTGGTGCAGGATA
The DNA here is from genome assembly GCF_030913485.1 of Colletotrichum godetiae. Taxonomy (NCBI): domain Eukaryota; kingdom Fungi; phylum Ascomycota; class Sordariomycetes; order Glomerellales; family Glomerellaceae; genus Colletotrichum; species Colletotrichum godetiae. The sequence continues at coordinate 329,967 of NW_026851281.1, read as the reverse complement.
TCAGGGCGTTTGGCGTGATCACCATACCCGCTGGCATAGACCCTCAATACTCTCTGTTCAGCATGACCGATTTCCCAAGCGCAGCACCGCCATTGGAGTCTACACATGTTGCGGCAGCCCAACACCGTCAATGATTGGTTTTGCGGTCCGGCTCGGCCCCCGTCGAAAATCTGCCTCTGAGCAAAGACACGTCCCTGACAGCGAGCCTTCACGGAACAGTGACGGTGCACGAATCGCATCCAGAAAAGACTCCAGCTGTGAAACGCTTAGTTCGAGGTTACTGTCCCAGGTTCCCACAATCACTTCACGTGAGTATTATACCTAACTTGCCGTAATTATCTTCTCGATGAGGCTGACAGGCAGAGTAGTTCCCATTGCAAATGTAGTGAGCGGTTCCACAATACAGCACGGCCCAGTCTTCGGTTAGAAGTTTATGATAGTTGCTGGACTAGCCCTCATGAAAGCTCTTATGGGATGAGGCACACACACATGCGATAAGCAGACTGGGAATTGTACCAGCCTTTGGCTATGGGTGAGCAATATCAGGTAGTCTGAAGATGTCATCTGAGCAGAAAGGCGGTTTGACATGTGTCCTTTCATTTAGATCCAGAATGAAATAAGACTGCTACTTGATGTAAATTTAATTATAATTGCTCGAGTGTGCTCAAAGACCTATAGGAATGCACAGTTTACACTAATAACAAGTCCCAGTACTTCCTGTTCGTCACGCGAAACGGCTCTGCAGGCAGAAACTCAGCCCTTGCTATCTAATGGCTTGGAATGCGACTTCTGCGGGGTTACCCCTTTTAGCAATCAAGTCACAGATCTCATCTGTACTTTAAAACAAGCTTCAATAAATGGAATGATGAGGCTGAGACCACGGGTACCTTTCCTGATTGTTCCACCGCAAATCCGACGTTGCACAGCCTGAATGCTCCAAGAGAAAGTCGATGATATCAATACAAGTCACTGTCGTAGAAATGACTCGACGTGTCTTTTTGGTCATCATTACTAGTACTTCAAACCAAGGTCTCTCTTCATCATCATCCATCCGCACTCAACATGTATAACCTAGTATATGTACATGAAGCTCAATATTGTACACGAGAGTAAGAACGACTTTTGGACATATCATGTTCCCCTTCAAAACGATGGACAGCAATGCCACCGAGGGGCCCAGGTTTTGTGACTTGTCATAGTCTACCTAAGTAATGAGGACATGGCATCTTTCTTAGGCACGACGAGACTGGGAGCGCTGGCCAATGCTGCGCTTAGCGCTCATCATCTTGACGCTCTCGTCGTAGTCGGAGGTCCCTTTGTTGGGATCGGCGTCCTTCTATAATGACATTAGCCCCTATTCCCCGATTTTGTCTCAGCAGAACATAGGGAAACTTACCGCGTTCTCGGCGCCACACTTGGAACCAGCATTGTATTTCCCGTCAGGTCCATCGACACCAGCAAACTCGCGCTTGCTGTTCGCCTTGAGCATGTTGGTAGCAGCCTCGGGCAACCACCCATTGATAAAGTCACCGTGCGAGCAAAATGAGTTACCGCACGCAAGCTCAAAAGGCGGCGTGCCATTCCATCCGTCAGGAAGCACCTTGCGGAGATCGTAGCGGATCGAGAACCGAAGCTGCGGCTGGCGCTTCATGCCCTCGGGGCACCGGTTCGCGGGCTTGAAGCCGTCCTTCCAGTTCTGGGTGCCTGAGTAGGCCGACTCGAGCGTCTGCTCGTTGACGCAGTCGTGGAAGAGAAGGAGGGTCTGCAAGTGCGTGGAGCACGTCTTTGTCGGCCAGGCCGCGACGTCTTTGCCCTCTTCGGCGGGGTCGCCTTCGCAGAACCATTGAATGCCGGCGAGGTCCTCGACGTCGGCTTGTGTTGTGCCCTTGGAATTTCCGGCGACGGTTTTGTAGTTTTGGGGGATGGCGACCTCGGCGCTTTCGATGGCGACATAGTAGGCGCTGAAGCGGGAGAAGGGGACGGGAGTCATGCCGGTGTCATTTTTGACATACAGAGTTGGGACCCCTTTCGCGCCCAAGTCAGCTAAAGAACGTCTCATGGTAGAAGAACTGGCTATCACTTCCAGTTCACCCAAAAGCTGGGCTTGAGCTTACAGTAAGAAGAATAGTCATTGGGGTTCTCGGCAGTTGAGCAACCTGCCTGGAGCTCGGCAGAGGTGTTCGTGTTGAGAGTGACGGCGTCTGAGCCAAAGAAGGTGTGCATGTGGCTCTTGTACTGGCCCGGAATGACGACGGGATCGATGTTCTTGCGCATGAAGGGCTCGGCCACAGCAATGGTGTATGCGTTGGCGATGCCAGCACCGGCAAGCAGGAGAGAAGTAGTAGGAAGCATCTTGAATCGGCCTTTGGCGAAGAAGAAGAGAAGTAGATGGAAACGAATGAAAATCAGCAAACCTGTCAAAGAGAGAGACACGGATTTGGGACTGAACAAAGGAAGGACAAGCTCGAGTCAAAGCACGAAATAAAAAAGTCTTCCACCAAAGGAGATCATCGGCGTTTCTTTAGTATTAACCACCTCTACTCCCTCGAGCCGCCCGATCTCAACGTTTGTTCATCCCATCGCTGCCGCCTCCGCCGTCCCTGCAGACCCACCTTACATCCCGGGGGCTATCGATCCCAAGAAGCTCTATCTTTCAAGGGTGAGGATGCACCTATTCTGCGGGTTCGGGCAGCTGAAACACAGTGACCGGCTGGGCTGCGAACTACGGCTGCCTTCAGCGAATTGAAGGGCTATTTAGATGCGGTAGCGCGACTGGGATGGGGACAGTACAGGCGTCGCACGACCATGACTTTAATTTCGATTCGAAACGTGCGTGACAGGGTGATAGGCATGCCGATTTAGTCTTAGGCCTTGTCACGCTGTCAGCAATGAGGGCCAACCGCTGCACGGAGCCATCCAGCTTCCTGGTTTGCATCAATGGACAAAGTAGAACGGCATGTCGGACATTGTGCCGTCTTATCAAGTTTGTTTTATGGTTGGTGGCAATGAGCGTAACTCAGAATGTAAGTAACTTTGTTTCCACTGCCGACAAGTTTGGTTTTTAGACTCCAACGGGGGCAATCAACTGCTGACACCGACAACTGTTAAGCTGTTCGGACCTCGTTCGTGCCCCCTTACCTCGGAATCGAGCCATAACGACACTGCGTGTAGCATCACGCTGCACAGGGTTCATAGTAAAGACTTACCTTAGGCCCAGTCTGAGAGAGAGGCCTTCGGTATACCCCTTGGTACTTAATGAACCACAATACGTACTGATACTCATTTTGGGAAGAATTTCTTCATAGGAAAATCCACAATACGTGAACCCGAAGGTATGCCAGTAGTTCGGTCTCGCTCCTCAGAAGGAGCCGGTAATCTTAAGATTGGTAGCGCACGTCTTTTGGACAGGGGAGAGCCCCTGTATCGCAGAGTCAAGCCCTGTAACCTCCACTACACTACATACGTACGTGTACAGGAGGACTACTGGGTTCTCTCCTTTGCGCCGTTCTCCTCCTTATGTTAACAGGAATCAATATACGCCAGGTCAGCTCCATTGGTAGATTTTTCAACGTCACAAATTTACAGAGTTTTCTCCGATTATCGTAGCCAAGATGTCTGAGTTAGGTGAGATATTTCACAGTCCGTGAGAGATACGCATCACACGTTTCTTCCCGGAGCACTAAATCGGGCCGCCTTCTCGCTGAGAGGGCCACAGAACTCTCCATGTGAGATACCCGTAGTGGATGCATGGAAGACTTGCACAGGGAATTTCTGCTCACAGACTTGTTCCGTCACTCGATGACAAGTATGTGAGCGTCATTTAAACAACCATTCTCCTTTTCTCTGGTTCCAATGGACATCCCTGCGCAGTGGAGGAATGGGCCAATCTGTCTGACGTTTGACAGGTCTCCATCCACATCAATCCCACGCAGGGTCAACCTAGACGGTCTACCGCATGACGTAGATGTTGATTCTAGGAGTGTGATTTCCGAACCTTTTTCAGCATTCATGCAACCTTGTTCGTATGAGTTCAATATCGGTAGAGCCCATTAGACCTGCATGCTTTATGTACAATGCATTCAGCCGTCTCTCCATTTCCGCGATGATCACAATGCTTATTAACCCATCAAATATATTAGCAGCTCATGGCTTCTTTTCAAGGTGATCGACATACACGACAACGACAATAAGCATTCAGGACCAGATACAGCCCTCAGGATACAGGCTATTATCTATGAGCTATCCACACTGGTAGACAGGCGTCTCAGTGTTCCAGTACGCATACAAGTTCTTATTCCCCTTCCGGTCAATCTTGCCTTGGCGGCGGCGTTCCTCCTTCTGCACCTTTTCCTCGTTCCTGTGCTGCACCACCAGTAGTGAGCGCTGCTGTGACGCGGACAAGTGCATCAGGGCACTTCGATCGTTCGCTCTCATGTTTGCCAGCTCATGGATAACCAATGCTCTCTCTCGCTTTTCTCTTTTCGACAGGGTTTGTGTCTGATCTGTGTGTAGCTGGTCCTCACTGGACTCCTCTTTTTCGGACTCTACCCGGGCATATTCCAGCTGTGAAGGTGGGGACCGGATTCGACGTCGTAGGTTGTTGATAGATGGTCCCGTTTGTTCCGAGGACCGCTTGGATATGATCTTGCCTGACGGCAACCGAAGGAAGTCCTCATCACCCTGTAACGGCTGTCGACTTGGGCTTGCTGGCACATTTTGCGCATCGCACTCTTCTTCGCCACTCTCAAAGTCATCTGCGCTCTCTTCCTTGTATTCCGCTTCAGATAGAGTGAAGTCGTAGAAATCGGTGAATTCGGAGTCTTGTTCTGCTGGATCAAACCTGCAGTGACCCTTGCCGATCATGTGCTGCTGTACGGCTTGTACCGTTGTCCTCTCTGTCCCGCAGTGCAGACATTCCCGGTAATCGAATATGACTAGGTGCAGGTACTTGAAGAGAGTTTCCAGGTCGACGACTAGATTTTGCCGGTGTGGGATGAACAGGCCGTGCGACTTTTGCATATGGGCTACACTGGCATGGAAGCTTGGCAAGAGATTGGGGCAGAAAAGGCACTGCCCAGGAGTAAATGATTGCATGGCCGCGTCGTGGGAATCCAAAGATGCTTGTGAGGAAGTCGTTGTGACAATGCTCTTCTGTTTCAAGAGCGAGTCCGTTGAATTTAAAAGCGGCGTGGTTGTTGCTGTGTTCGTTGCCGTAGTTGCACCCGGCATTTGTTAGAGGTAGTCGGTAGTGTGGAGGGGCTTCCGGTCTAAGTTGTAGAAAGTGGCGGGGGGAAATCCTGTAGTTCTAATGAAGAATCGAAGTTCTGTTGTTGACTGAATTAAGGAACAGACTGATTTCTTCAGTATACTGTCTAGGGTTATATAATGACATGCGACGACAGAAACTCAAGGTATTGAGACTACCTCGACCAGACGGCTCTGCGAGCACCAACAGCTCTCAAGACCGTCGAGAAGTCTAAGCCGCTAGACTAAGCCCATATAGGCCTCGCATGCGCGCCATGATTGACCGTTCCACTATAACTCTGGGACTCTGCCAATGAATATCGCTGGCGAGGTATGATTCATAATGAACGATGCAGCCACATTCAGTGTTCTACCAATCAGCTATGCGTTGACTCATCCAAGAACATGAGACAAACGCAGAATATCGGGGACCCTGAAACCTTTCTTTCTCTCTTCTCGCATGCTGACATGCGACTCAACTGAGCATTGTCATTAGAAGACTGAGAAGTCAAGAGCCGCGACAGGCCGAGAGTAGCCGAGAGTCTGGAGAAGAGATACCCCCCCACTGCACTCAACTCATATCCAGCACAAGCAACACAAAGACCATTACTACTGTCACAAGCTGAGAGGTGCTGCTTAGAGCCATCAGTGCATCTGGTATTGAATACATTCATTTCCCCTATGTGATTGTCTCTTCGATGGAGTTGGAACAGTGCGGAACACCAATTATCGTCCACATTGACCAGCGACAATCTGGCTGGACAGCTCATTGGGTGGGATTTCCAATCCACAGCGACCATTTGCGGAGCAAGTTCCTTTGAAGGTCCCATCAGTGCAGGCCTGACCTGCGACGCCACCACCCTTCTTTTGGGGAGCTTTCGGCAGCAATGTTAGCACGCAGTTGCAATTAGAGATCTCGCAGCAAAGAACAGGAGAACTTACATGCAAAGGCAGAGGCAGTCAGCCCCAAGATCAAGATAGCGGCGTTGGCGAAGAACTCCATTTTGATGTGCGTTGACGAAGTGAATGATTGAATTATGTGTTTCGTCAGGGACCGTAATAAGCACTCAGGGAGCAGAGCAAAAGGAAGTCGAAATGATTGGGTAAGAGAGTTGCGAATCCAGCGCGAGTTAATAGATATGCTTGATGAATTGTTAACCTAAACGGCTTTAACGCTTGAGATGTACTCTGCTATTTAACCAACTTTCTAGCCTTGAGAATATCACCTATCTACGGAGTAATCCTGATCGGTATAGACGAGATCTTTACTCAGTCGCTTTCGGTCTCGATAGGTTTTACTTCGCTTACAGCGACCTGCGACATCACAGGTTTGGATGGCATCCAAGTTGGCACCACTCACTCTTTCGGACGAAACCCCGCCCACGTTAATTGAGTCAGTCAGCCCGAATTTTAGCATTTAATGTGCCATCTGACCCGAGCAAATGGAAGCAAGTTGCGTCTGATCGACGTATAGGAAACGAAACCATGCAGCAATAAAAGCTCAATATCGAGGCTTCCAGAAGTTGAGTTTTTAGGTGATTTTCACCTCGCGATGGCCCCACGTAGAGGCAACTGGGCACCTGTAGCTTAACAGATTGCCTTTTCAATGAACCTAGGCCGAGTAAGCAAGTAGACTCAACATACTTGCCTAATGGCTTGTGCGATGGGCCCCTTGAATTGCTATTGAATTTCGGGCCGAGACTAACCCAACGTTACGGCGTGTAGTTTGACTATCACTTGTGTAAACCAAGATTTGAATGTATCTCGTTGAAATTTTGGAACTCCCTGCTTCAACCTTTTTGCCTTTTCCGTTTCAATTTCGACTAAGCACTCATCCTATTCTTACAAGATGCCGCAAGCCTTTCCAATACGCCCAAGTGCCATTCAAACTCCTTCACGCTAATGCTGAATCGCCGCAGATTCCGCGTTCCTACGAATATTGCCCCCTCGATATCCTCTGGCAGGATATCTCTGAAGACCGTGCACATCGTCGCCACTCGAAGGATGATGACCATGGTAAAGGTCCTGTGGAGATGTCAGAAAAGGGTCTTTACAAGAAAAGAGCTCTGCAGCAATGGCGTTCACACTTACACCATCCCACTGGCGAACAAGCCAGTAAGACTGTTAGCAGGGTCAATGTCGAAAACATTGATGAACCCTTTGCAGCCCTCCAAGCAGAGTCGACACCGCTCTAATATCGCCTCTCGACACGGGTGCGTCTCAAAATGCGCCATGTTCAACATCACGTACTCGATAAAAGGGCGATGAATGATGTACTGTCCGGCATAATACCGGCCCTTGAGCCTAAGCACGTTCCACGGATTATTCCCCAATTCCTCAACTCTGATGATACCCGGCGTCATGGGCGAGCTCGCATTCTCCAGTTGCTGCCCGGGCGTCCTTCTAGGCTGACTCGTGAGTAAGAAATCAGGCAGGTTGCGATACAGCGCGCCGTGGTATGACCAGAGATCCTCCGTGATACGCAGTAGCCAGTTTGCGTAGTCAGTCCGGGTCATACGGAACTGGTCTTTGCTGTCAAAGACTACGCTGTTGACCCGATTGAGGAAACGCCTGATGGCCGCGTTGGTACTGATCTGGAAGGCGACTAGTTCCTCGGTTCTGTAGAGGGACGTCGAAGCCGGACTCGTCACTTCGGCTTCCGGTGTCGTCTGGGCCATGTTGAAGTCTTTGTGCTGTTTGGGTGTTTCTGGGGCTGGGTAGGGCACGACATCTTCATATCTCGCTATACCTGATGGTAATGTAATCGATATCTCAGACACAAAGTCCCCCTCGTAAATCAAAGCAACCCAGAAGAGTCTGCGGAATGCATCTGGGAATCTCTCGCTGTTGTCCCCGGCTATGGCAGCTCTGTCTTGTGTCAGTAAAGACTCTCTTCCTATGATGCAATCGGGCCTCTCTCAAACTACCTTCTCGTTAGGGCCTCGCACTTCACGGCGGTTGCATGTGCCCAATGGAAAGAGTCTGCCACTCTACCTTTCGCATTCATATGTAAACTGTAGACTGTCAGTTTCGATAAATAATTTTTTCAGAATGTGGGCGCGCTTCTGACCTTGCCAACATTGTACATTGTGCTGCTTCGAGGCTGATTTCAGACGATATGAACCCTAACAACAGCCGCGCTTTCCGCCACAGCTGTTCATCGATCCCTGGAAAGTCCCCAATGATGCTGGAGCTCACGGATCTTTGACGAAGACCTCCTTCTCGGCCTGCTCTTTCATCTAATGAGATACAGTATTCCTCAGTGCAGACAAATGACCCCATGCATAGGACCAGCAATAGTAAGCAGTACCGAGACGGCGCAGTAAGGGGTATGACTACACTTCCAGTCTTCTCCGACGCGACTATCTCGTTGAAAGTCTGAATAATATCCTCTGGGGAGAGAAGAGGAAAGAAGATGTTCACTTCGGCAAAGTACTCGTGAATCACCTCTCGATATCGATCAGCGGCATCGATGGAGACTGGGAGACTTCGATCTTGGAACAATCTCCATGACTCTGGAGGAAAGGTTGCAGAGTCTGTAGTTGCCTTTTCGCAGAAGAAGATGTCAGTTGCTTCCGCTGAGCGCAGTCCTCCTGGAAACGCTGGCCGTACTGGTGGTGGTTCCATTTCCGTTTCTGATAGCAACTGCTTTACTATCGGCCACTCAAAAACGTGATTCGCATTCGCTGTATGGGATAGAGGAATTGGAATTTGAGCATCTCCCTCGGGGTTCCTCGTATGAACTGCACCCACTTGATCTCTCAAAGACGTCGAATCGAGAGCTGCATCGGGCTGTGTACGAGGCCCCGATCCCGGAGTAGTCGCATGCCGTGTAACCTGAGGTGACGGCGTATCTAAAGACGGCCGCGAATCTTGCTGGATCTGCTGCTGCTGTTGTCCAGAAAACACTGGCGAAGAAAGCAAACGATCTTCCAGCATCTGGATACGCTCTAACAAGATCCTGGTATTCTGCTCGATGCGCGGCTGGTTCGAGTCGCGGTAGACGCATTCCACGTTCTGGGTCACGCAGAGGCTGCACTTCGGCTTGGCAGCGTCGCATCGCGTCTTACGGGCCCGGCAATTGGTGCATGCCTGCCACACTCGGCGCCGTGCCGGGAAGTAATGGGCCGCGGAGAAGGAAGAGGAGGGCACGGAGTCGTCCATGATCGGCCGCCCGCCGGAACACTCCGAGGTGAGTTATGCGATTTGCGGAGATGGAACTGGGAGGTGTGAAAAGGGGAATTTTTGGCCGGGTTTAACTGGTTGGGGCCACAGTTTAAGTGACTTCAGGGGGCATTGCGTGGGAAATTTCCCCGCTACTCCCCGGCTGTCCTAGCGCCGCCGAGCCCGGGATCTTGCCGGAGGTCTGTCCGAACTATCGGGACTAGGGCCAGGCCTCTGTCGCGTGAGAATTCATCTGGGGATGATGAACCGCTTAAAGTAGGTACTGTAGTCTGTGGAAGTGATGGACGGTTTCGGTAAAGAATCATGTTCCAATGAGCGAGGACCTTGTCTTGGAAGCCGCCGATAGAGTCTGATTTCGAGGTTTGCAAGCAGAGAAGACCTCAGTCTTGAGTTCAAGTAGCTGATGCATCCGATATGAGAGACACTATATGTGAATCGAAAGAAAGCGAAGCTATGTTAATCATTCTATGGAATCAAACAACGCCAGTTTATGCAATCCAGACACCCGTATCTCTGTGACTTCAAGGGTTTTGAAGGTATCGTGATCATGAGGCAACAGCAATGGGAGTTGCAGTAGCCTGAGCTAGACTCTTCTTCTTTTCATCCGGCGCCAGCTCAAAAACGCCAACTCCAGACACCGTCTCTTTGGGCTTTCCTAATTCCTTCTCAACCTCTGAGGGAATCACCTTACCATCCAACCTCTTGTCTCCAGGCGCCATGGGCGCATAGAGACTCAACAGCTCATTCAGCCTCTCGCGCTGAACGCAGTTCTCGTACTTCCAGCTGGCAGCAAGCTCATCAAGCTCCTCGAATGTCTTGTTCTTGAAATAATCGGCCCATTCAGGAATCATGTACTCCGTCATGGTGATGCCGCGGATACCGCGGAACACGTGCATGTGCATGCGCCACTGCCACGGGTACTTCTTGTTGTATTCTGCGGGGACATTGTCTTCGAACCACTTGTGCAGGGGGCCGAAGAGATTGGGTTGGAGATGTGCGTCGTCGTATGCCCAGCTGTCGACGGCGAGGTCGCGCTTCTTGCGGATAATTGGGCCGAGGAGCCTCAGCCAGGCGGAGTCGGGTGATAGGTAGGTCATGCCCATGACGTTGACGTCCTTGTAGGCCCAGATACTCCATGCTGTGAATAAAGCAGTTAGCAAACGTTTACAGAACGCGCGTCATGAGTTGTCTCACCAATGCCTTCGTCGGTATAGATGGCCATTTGCTTGTCGAGCATCTTGTACCGTTCCTCGTTGTGCTCCTCGAAATCCGGATTATACTCCTTCCGTTCGTAAATCGGACCAAATTCACCTAGATCCTGATAGTCAGTAGCTTATCTGTCAGGGCCAAAGGTTCTCCATACCGTTCCAGATCGGCACATTATGCTCCTTCATGAATGCAACCTTACGGTCGTACATTTGGCGAATATAGGCATCCTGATCTTGCAAGCCTTGATACCTGCCAATGCGGTTCGGGAAGCCAAATCCACAGTAATCGTGGACCGCGTAGACAGAGTTATCAAACACCTTTGTGAAGCCGGAGAAGTCCATGCTGAAAGTGTTGCCCTCCAGCCAGAGAATGTGTTCGGGGTCAATATCGCGGATGGCGGGGACGATGCGGTCGTAGAAGGCGAGCAGACGTGTCCACTCGACATCTGCGGGTTCGTTGAGGGGGTTGTATCCTGCAATCCACGGGTTTCCCTTGTATCGCTTCGCAATCACCTGCCACAGGTTGATGACCCTGTCTTGAAAATGCTTGTGATCCCAGAAGGCGGCGTAACCGGTCGGGTTGTCGGAGTGCCAGTCCTGGTTTTGACCGCCAGGGGCAGAGTGGAGGTCGAGAATTGTGTAGATGTTATATTTAGCGCACTACGAGTAGAGAGATTTGTCAGGGAGAAGAAGGATGGGAGAAGCATGGGAGCACCGTACAATTTCAATAGCGCGATCAAGATGCTTGAAGCCCTCCTCCTTGATCACGAAGGGATTCATGTCATCTTCGAAATGGTGATAGTTGAAGGACAAGCGAATGCAGTTGAATCCAATTGAGGCAAGAAACTCGGCGTCCTTCTCGGTGAAGAAGTATTCAAGGAATTTGTCGAAAAAGAAGTCACACTTCTCCTTGCCTAGCACCTTCAACAAAGCGGCTCGAATTTGGTGTTCACGGCCGGGAAAGCCGTTCATGAAGTTCTCCATCAGCATCCAGCCACCGAGGGCCGTCTGTTTTGCCATCAACAGTCAGTATTTGGCCTTCGGGCGCTTGCATGCAGGAAATCAAGTCGGGGTCACTTACGCCGCGGAGAAGGACGGGCTTGCCCTCAGCATCAATAATGCTGGAGCCTGACGTTCTCAGGATTCCGTTTGACATTGTTGCAGTCAGATGAGTGCCTCAGCTATCGTGAAGTTGAACAAAACTGAGCTAGGATGGCAGCAACAAGGGACAGAGACCAGACAATCCCAAGGGTAACTCTAGCATCTAAATAGGACCGTTCACATGTGCTCAACAACACCAAGCCAGAACTTCGTTGGGTCCATCGCTCGCAATGCGGAGTATGCGCATCAGGTCCACAGTCTGTAAGTTCCCATGACGTCCCATAATCGTCTTTGAGCAGCTCGTAGATACGTGTCGCCGAAATAAGAAACGCGACCGAAAGTGCCCCGCGTTGTCGGGGCAGACTTCGACGCTCCCCCGGTCCCCACGTTCCCGACTCGGGGGACTCATTTGGCAGCCCCGTATAGCCTAGACGACGGACGACATCAGCCGGAGGTCTCAAATGACGCTAGGGGCAAGGTTTTGAATGCCCCGAAGATGGTCAGACCAGGTCGGGGCAAGCATGTAGTTCCCCCGAGGTCCTATGATTTGTCAATCTTGGTAGAAAAGAGGACCCAAGAATCTCATGTATTCTCCACACTATCATCGGCCGACGCTACACAACTTGTGTTGTTCCGACTACCTTAGTTTACACGGTTTCACTGCCCTCCATTTTATGGAAACAATCAGACGAGTCAGGCGAGCTTGACTTCATCCGCAACTCCTAATTGTTCGTTTCCCCATGGACACACGTCCAGACACCTTCATCTCGTGATGCCCCGGATGTGGGGACCGAGTTTGCTTTTACCCCAACCCCCGGATCTTCTCCGCATCCCATCATCCGACCTGCCAACCCCTGTCTTTGTCTCGATAGTTCTCAAGCCCTCCTCGGCAGGCAGAGCCTTCGCGTCCCAGGCGTACGGTCCTACCATCATTATCATGAGTGGGTGTGAAGGGCTAGCTTCCCGCGCCAATAATAATATTGCTCGATCGGAATTCTTCTTCGCCTAAGCCCATATGCCGACCTCGTAACGCCGTCATTTAACCAGACTGCTTTTCACCAACCCAACGAGCAGAACCTGACAAAGTCTCACAGCGTTCCAGGAGAGTTGTTGACATCGTTCCACCACGGCAGGTCATTCTGGCCGCGCGCATATAAGGAGACGCAAGATCCCAACTCTCTGGTTTCGGTTGTCAATTCAGAAGTTCATCTCCACTGTTGAGCCAACCTTGCCACCTTTCTCCTGGCCGAGCTTTTGTCAACTTCTCTGTTACTCTACGGCAGTGTCAAAATGAACTTTCTCCGCCAACGCCTTCCTGCCCCGAGGCAAGATCAGCAAGCCCGACGAGCTCGCCAGCAAGGCGGACCGGAGGCGGCGAGCGAGAGCTACCAACCCTCGCGCATCGCGCAACTCGCCCAGGAGTCTCCGACCTGGTACAAGTCCGCCGCCCGCCGAAAGCTCTACTTGCTCCTCTTCCCCGCCGCTGTCGTCTCGTACGCCACGAGCGGCTACGATGGCTCGATGATGAACTCCCTCCAAACGGTATCCTACTTTGACGACTTCTTCGACAACCCGCGCGGCGCGGTCCTCGGCTTGATGAGCGCCATCATGGCTCTGGGGAGCATCTGCTCCACGCCAATCGCTCCCTGGGTCGCTGATAAGTTTGGACGACGATGGGGTATCACGACGGGAAGCTGTATCATGATCATTGGTGCGATTTTGCAGTGCGAGAGTACCGCGTTTGCCATGTTTGTCGTGAGCAGATTCATCCTTGGATTCGGGTTATCGTTCGCGACGACTTCGGCGCCGAGCTTGGTTAGTGAGCTGTCGCATCCTAAGGATCGAGTCACCATTACAGCTATCTGCAACACCTGGTATGTCCTGTCCATATTGATGTGTTGAAAACGATGAACATCAGGGACTGATTGTGTGAACTTGACAGTTGGTACATCGGTAGCATTGCGGCAGCTTGGATCACATTTGGCACTCGAAACATCCCAAGCACCTGGTCCTGGCGAATCCCGTCTCTTCTTCAAATGGCACCTAGTGTGGTTCAGCTCGCGGCCATTTGGTTTGTTCCCGAGTCTCCACGCTGGCTCATTTCACATGATCGTGGAGATGAAGCGATGGAGGCTTTGAAACAATACCACGGTGAAGGCGAGGAGACGGAGTTAGTCAGATTGGAGTTTGAAGAGATCAGAGCGGCTATTGATAATGAGAAGAGTAAGCCAACGAAGCCCCTGAATCATTATGGCACCTACTAATCGCGTTGAAGGGCTTGGAAGCACTACTTGGGCATCCATGGTCAAGACCAAAGGCAACAGATACCGCATGTTCCTTGTTGTTTGTAAGTGACCTAAATCCGGAGTCTTTGGTGTCGCCTGATAGTGATACTTACATTTGACATAGGCATGGGATTCTTCTCTCAGTGGTCCGGTAATGGACTGATTGCTTATTGTGAGTACCTTCGCACTCTCTTTCCCTACCCTATCGCAGTGTCTGGAAACTAAGTAGATCAGACCTTTCGAGAATCATGGATACAGTCGGCATAACAAACAAGAACACCCAAGCTCTGGTAAACGGCCTCCTCAACATCTGGAACTTCGGCCTCGCCCTGACCACTGCATTCTTCGTCGAACGTATTGGCCGCCGACCTCTCTTCCGTATCTCGACCTGCGGCATGCTCGTAGTCTTCATAGGCTGGACCATCGCCTCGGCCCGTTTTGCCGAGACTAGTGCCAGCTCTGCCGGCATCGCCGTCATGGCCCTAATCTTCATCTACCAAATCTTCTACTGCATCGCCTTCTCGCCCTTGCCGGTCGCATACTCCGTCGAGGTTCTTCCGTACTCCATTCGCGCCAAGGGCATGGCAACATATGTCTTCTCAACCAAGGCTGCCGTCTTCGTCAACCAGTACGTCAACCCCATTGGCATTCAAAATATTGGGTGGCGCTTCTATATCGTCTATGTTTGTATCTTGGCTGTGGAGGCTTGCATCGCGTATGGTTGGTTCTTGGAGACTAAAGGCAAAGCTTTGGAGGAGATTGCTGTCATCTTTGATGGCGAGCAGGCCAATGTTCGAATTGCTGAGAATGGGAAGGGGGACGGGCCCATTGACGTTGAGGAAACCGAGCATGCAACTTCAAAGGTTTGATATGAGTAAAGTACCTTTAGGTGTGGGCACATGATAAGTCTTAAAGGATCACGAAAAGGATAGGTATCAGGTGACAAGGAGGTCACAAGCAGAGGACCTTACAACATATGAAATGCTCTGAATGATTGTGCTCTTAAATTCTCCCGTGACTTATCGACTTGAGCTGAGAGAGTGATGTGAGCTTCAAACGCCCAGATTGGTCAAACACGGAATTAGTCACATGAACTTGAAGCCATCCACCTGGCTACTGGGAATGTAGGTAAGGCTGTGTACGGGCAACGTTCGGATCTTAGGCTTCGGCTTTCTCCATAGCTCGCAGCTGTCTCTGTCGAAGCCTACATTCAGGCCCTTTTGGGAAACAAACCAGCTAGTAAAGTAGAGGGTCAATCTCCCATCAAGTAGATCTCTTATGATTAGTTGGTTATTGGCATTTCTCTTCCAAAAGTGCCTCGGGGTTAGTCAGCTCTAGATCGAAGTGCAAGAAAAGGGTAGGGATAAGCTGTTAGATCATATTGTTACCAGTCAACATAACTAAAAGCCATTAGGTATCAGACCTTGGCCATCTCCATCCAACTTATATCTACGCCCAAAATTCAGTAAAACAGTTGATCTGGCTACGCGTGGGTTCACTTACTCCGGCCAAGACATACCCGAGCTCCGGATCCGAATGCGAAGAAGAACAATCTGTATATGATTTCATTAGTACTCGTAGATGTAAAATCGGCTGATTGGGAAGACATACGCATGTCGCCATTGTCCTCTTTGAGCCATCTCTCGGGGCGGAAGGAATAGACGTCTTGGCCATATACCTCCTTGCTACGGTGGACAGCCCAAGGGTTGACTTCAACGACAGACTAAATGCCCTCTAGTCAGCAACGGCACGAGGGCTTCAAAATTATGGTCTTAATCGGTCATCAAGAAGCACATGAAGAAATTACTAACACCGGCGGGCATATGGTAGCCGCAAATATCATAGCCACCTTGGGGAACTACACGAGGTAGAGTCATGCCGACGGCAGGGTGGACCTAACTTCTCTAATCACGTCTGCAAAGACGTATCTTCAGTAAACCAGGCTTGAAGAGAGGTTTTAGGAAGCAAACGCACCAAAAGCGTAGAGTTGAACCCAGTTGCCTAAACCCACCGTTCTTCCAAGCATATCGTCAAGTTTCTCGAGTAACACCTGGATGGCGCTGTCCACGTATGGCTCGAGCTCTTTCAACGATGTCATCGCATACGGGCGACTGACGAGACGCCGCTGGGCCGAATGGACTCGATCATCGCGTTCAGGTAACAGGTCAGATTTGCGCCTTCCCTGCCAGACGCTGTAGAAGTCGGACTGGCGGGACTTGGACCCTGGGCCTAAATGCAGTCACATGTAATGTTGACCCCTACACGGACATCGTCCGGCTCCTACTGTAGATTGTCTTGATGGACGTGAGATCTGATATGCTCCTGCTATAGGAGGCCCCAAAATTTAGCTTTGAATTTGGAACTCTACACCATCTATTGCCTGCGATACTCACACTTCGCTTGACGCAATGTGCACAACCTTGCCCTGAACCTCATGCAGGCGCATCGTCATAACGTGAAGATCGCCAGTATATGAGTGGTACGCAAGCCATACTCTCGAAAGACTGGCCCAGCAGGGCTCGGAGACTTTGGTGAATGGTCATAGGACACGCTGGTAGAGGAACCAAGAGAGTAACAAGACTACCGGTGCTATTTGAAAGGCCACCAGTAGATACCCTGACTGTTTCTGGTAGTTTAAGATGCTCATGGTGTAAGATTCTACTACGGAACGGCCGAAATCAATCCCACTGATGGCAGGAAGATGAACTAGTAGATATTATATCAAATGGCTCGGGCCTCTCCTGCACTTCCCGACTTGACATCGATGCACGTGAACGGCTACAGGCAGGTTAGAGTTTGGATGTCGCACATCTTTCTCGGGTTATCCGGTGGCTCCCCACAGAGCGTTCATGCTCTACGAGGGCGATCGCGGTGATATCTTGCGGGGTAAAGCGTGTCGCACCGAAGAGACGGAAGAGATGGAAACACTAGCAAACCAAAAGGGTTGTCCGAGTACATCGCGACACATGGGCACGGGAAGCTGGACAACAGCTATACTTATTACTCCGGTCTTCTTCCGTGCCGGCCCCGCCCCATCTTAAACTGTGCCGGGCCAGACCTCTTCAACAATGGCAAGCAAATGGGATATTGACAAGGTAAATACAGTAACAAGATGTATCTTTGTCGAACTTCATGGCCAATGGAGAATGGTACAAAACAATACAGATGCCTACAATACCAACGTGCTGAGGACATCCACCATTGAAGATCAAGACCAATCTTGACCATTAACGACACAGTATGGTGCTAGTGCTCCCTCACCAATCTCCCCAGCTTCACATGGCTTGACACAGCCCTCATAGCGTGTGCAAATGACCCCAATCTTTGCGAGACAGTAGTTGGATAGAGTGGCAGTGTCACCATAGTTCTGATTGACTCCCACTGATATACGTTAGCATCGTAGACTTTGAAAGATGTGCTTGTATCATAGCTTGAAACTATTATTGAATATGACTTACTAACTACTCCTTGTATCCCCACAAAGTTGGTAATGTTGACGTGTCGCTGGAACTGCTGGCTACAGTTGCCACATGAGCGGTAGAACTTTCCGAACTTGTTGGCGTAAAAGCCATCGATGTGCAGCCATCCCTCACCTATGAGTCAAAGGAATTAGTGTTTTGGAAATTAGGTGAAGTATTTTGAATCTTGGTTGTTTGCACCCACCGTTGTGCTGAAAGACTTTGTCACTGGCCTCTTTCGCCCCTCCGCCCCTGACGTATCTTGGGCCGGTGCCCTTGAACGTCGCCGCATCCTCACAAACATCCTCCCACCAAACATTCTCGATATTACAGGGGCCGCGGCAATGTACACCCTCAGCTTGAGCGGGGCCAATGATGGCATTTCTTAATGTCGCCCCGCTCTCCAAGATGAAGACGGCAGCAGCCTCATCTTGTTCGGCTTGGCCTTTGCAGTCGCCAGAGCTACCTTTGCGATCAAAAGAGCCATCTTGCCGTCGAAAACCGCGTTGACTGGGATCAACGAGGCAGTTGGGAATGAGGTGCTTCCGGTCGCTGTGGGCCATTTCGTGTTGACCGACGGATGTGGGCATGATACGCCTCCAGAGGCTTGCCATTTTATGGTGCTTGTTAAAGTCGTTCGCGTCGAGGTAGTTTTGGTAGACTGAGCAGATGCAAGTCCAATGGCCAGTACCAGCCCGGAAATGGTGTTTGAAAGCATGCTGGTTGGTCTTGTCTTGGTACGTGGATTGAAGTCTAAAAAGATTTCAAGTCTGTGATGATGGCGAATCTCAGCTTCACTATTTATAATCATCAACTGATCAGAATTCTACAACAAGAAATCTATGAAGTGCGACTATGTCATGAGTGGGAAGTTGGTGGCAATGCCTTGCGTTTTTCAATGAATTCTAGTCGTGGTAAATCCAGCATGAGTTTCTCCGCCAAGACTTGCAGACGCCCTATAAATCCAAGAGCTCACTTCCAACTTTTTGCTGCATCGATGGCTGCCGAGACTCTATGCAGCATCTAGCTGAACTCCCATCTCCTGACGGCCTAGCTTGTTCCACCAATCCCACCCAGATTAGGAAGCTGGGGGAAACCCAACGCAGCGCTGAAGCAATGTCTTGCATGTTATGTCCATGCAGACAAAAGGCTTGTTTGATCGCTTCAATGGAAGAGCGGAACATTGCGGATGGGTTTAATTACATGTCACTAGAAGGCCGATTGAGGTCCTGCTTGTCTAAGTGTCTTTACAGAGCCTTGCCATACTCGACTAATCTTGTATGCTATTTTTGTCATACTCGTTCTATGCTGTTGTTACATCGTTCATCTGAAGGCTGCATCAGACCACGCATTCCAATGCTCAAAATTGAGGAAATTCCAGACAACATTCGGGTCCACCAAATTTGCATCGAAGTCCCCAGGAATCATGGCGTCTCCAAGCTCGGTATCCCCAGGATGAAGACCCATACCATCTGACATGAAGGCTGGGGAAGTCTGCATTAGTTGGCTAACATCTTCATGCATCCTTAGAGTAGTCTCGGCTTCCGTAGTCACGCTCGTCTGACGCTGCTGTACGGAATGAGTCTTTGCCGCGACGTTGAGCAATTCTTTAACGATATCGGCGCATCGTCTGGCTACTGCGAGCATCTTCATTGCTTTAAAGATGTCCAGACTCAGCTCGATGTTTTCCATGACCTCTTCGGCGGGGAATGGGCAGATGTTGGAGATGAGGACATGGAGGAGGACCATGCAGGCATCGAGTAGGTACATGCAGTTGTACCACCTACTTTTGATTAGCTGTCTCCAGGTTTGAGGTCCAATAGGAGCGAAGGTGTTACCATGTCCTGAAGTATGGTCGATGTAGATAGCTCGTGTGCATAAACTTGATGGTCTCGGTGGCAGCTTTGACGCACGACGTAACGTGTCGCGAGACCGTGTTCCGGTCCGCTTCTTGTGTCTTTGATATGATGAACTGTCGATGGAGAAGAATCCTGGCGTTCAGGAACCCTGTCCACGCGTATTAGTATCGTGATTCGGCTTGGTGAGATCGCGAAGCATACGTAGCTTGAGAACGGTCTTTTGCTTCATGGCAAATTCGCTGTCTTCCAGGGATGATGTATCAAAACGGAGCTGTCTTGGTAACCCAGACTTCCAGTCATCCAACTCTCGATCCAGGTTGAGTGCAGTCTGTGATAGCCTTTGGAAGGATGTATGACTACTGTGCAGACCCAAGTTGTCCGTCATCCACATGAGAATCTTGGCTAGGTCAACCATAGGGTTGATGAGACAGTACGCCGAATTGGGGAAATGCTTCACTACAGTTCAGTTGCATGCAACTAATCTTCTGAGAAGAGTCTGAACTCACAGATGTCTTTGGGAACGGTATCGAGTAGGAGCTTGGAGCACGTAGTCCTGATTGGCGACCAGCAGAAAAGCACATTTCGCTAAATGGTCAGCGTCCGGACTCAAGTAACCAAGCAAGGTGCGCAACTTACATCTCGTGTGAGTAGAGCGACCTAAATACGTTAGCACTAGGCACAGAGCGTCTTTATGGTCACCCACCACCAAAGCAAGCTTTCTGGGCTTGTCTCAGAACGGGTATTAGTCGGGATACCCATGGCCGACGCAGTTCTTATCGCCATGCCGCTATACATGTAGCAGCTGTGAGGTTTCAGCGCGTTTTGACCG
The DNA here is from genome assembly GCF_030913485.1 of Colletotrichum godetiae. NCBI lineage: Eukaryota > Fungi > Ascomycota > Sordariomycetes > Glomerellales > Glomerellaceae > Colletotrichum > Colletotrichum godetiae. Next base: position 309,798 of record NW_026851281.1, on the reverse strand, counting down.
AATACCGACTATAGTATAGAAGTCAGTCAACTGGCTCCGAAGACCTCCATGTTATCAAATTGCCCAGAACTGACCATGAGAAACAGTGTCTGCGCAGTTTCAAGCGAACTCGACTCGCAAATATCTTCAAGGTGAAGCCTCGACCTTTCAAAGAATCTTCTTGCCAGACGAATAGGTGGGTAGAGTGCCTCTTCGTCGCTGGTTTGTCCAGTGCGATCCAAGAACTCTTTGGTGTGGTCTTCCATGAGTAAGGACGTCTCACCGGCGGTGATGGCCCCGATAGCAATGACAACATTATAAAGTGCCAAGAACCTTGCCTCACGGCGCATTTGCGAAGAGATCATTATATCTGGCCTTGAAAGCCTCGACCATATTTCTTCCTCGCATCTCTTGAGAAAGGTCATCTGTTCAAGGATTGGGTGGATGTTGTGCAGATTTTGGAAGTACAGTCGAACACATTCCCGCTCAACCTCCGTCGCGAACGCGGCATCCACCGCGCTGAGAAAGACGTCGGCAACAACTCCTTGCTGGTACGACTCCCTTCTGCCGCCATTACTCTGCGGACTTGCCTTTGCAAATTGGTTCTGGCCGAGGATGCGAGAGTCCGGGGGCGTCGAGTAATCCGAACTGTGCAGGAGATTTACAATGGAGCTTTGCTTCCGATGCGTGCCGATTTCCGGTTGTTTCTGTGTGTTCGCCCGAGAGCGAAGCCGGGCGAGGAAGTAAAAAGTTCCCGTTGGTCCGTAAAACTCGGCACCCTCGGTGTGCTCGTTGACCTGACCAAGACCGTCCACCTCTTGTTCCGAAGATGTTGATGAGCCTCTGTCCATGCGGCTAGGCTCCTGTGGGTTCAGCTGAATTGGGTTCTCGTGCTTGATTGGTTCATCTAGGCTAACTGGCGACGGATGAAGATGCTCAGGCAATGACGGCTGTGGCTGGGGTATCAGCTGAGGTTGAGGCTGCAAACGTTGTTGCAGGCGGCCGGTGGGATCGTATGAGGATGACCTCTTACTCGGTCTGTGGGATGAGTTAGCCCCAATCAGGACTCATTCTGGTCCTATTACATACGAGTCTTCCGGTCCTTCTTTGTACGAGCACGAGAATTCGTGTCCTTTGGGGGGCCATTTGTCAATCATCAACAGGTTCTATCCTAAGGAAAACGACACACTCACGAACACAGTTGGAGCATGGCGAACTACCATCACACTGAAGGAGATTAAGTCAACATGGCTGTTCGTTGAAGACATCATTAGAGCTTTACCGACCTTGACTTTACGAGCTCGACATGTACCACAAGCTATCGGCGCACGAGGCCTTCGCTTCCTCTTGAGATTATTACCAGAGTTCGGGTTGTCCGAGGATCCAACGGCTGTAGTGGGGATTTCCGTCTCCATTTTGATAAGAGCACGAAAGCGCAGAGATTTTGGAACTTTTGGTGAACGTTGAGAGAGGAAACTACAAAAAAAGAAACGCGAACCATGAGCGGGGCTTCGGGGCTATGAAGCTACAGCTCACTAGCACTGCGGGCTGAGCGGAACGATCATCTGGGACAAGCCATGCAGGGGGTTGGTCTTTGAGGGGTGTTTGTGAGACAAGGAAGCTTCGGTCAGAGTTTCTGAGCAGTGAGAGGATCGCAGCGCGTCATGAACGTCGATGTTGCTCGGACGCTACCCCAGAAAATTGGACGAATCGGAATGACTCGTTCGGAGCCAACGTTTCCAGCGAATAGGAGGCCGTCCGTCGGAAACCGTTGCACTTCGGGATGAAGCCTCCCAGCATATCCCATCGGCGTTCATCCGCAATAAAGACGACCATATTGTCGTCTTCCCCCATTTATTTAGCAGACATAGTTCTGTCTTTTTAACAAACAGTCTGGTTGGCGGCAATGATGCTTGAAATTGCCCAGCCATCGCGCCCTGAGGGCGCTTACAAGGTTGACTTCTCATCTTGTGATTTGAAACCAGACAACGTTCAAGTGGGAGATGTTTCAGTCGAGGTACCTGTTCTCATTGCAGGTGGTGGTCCGACTGGTCTGTTCACAGCATACATGTTGTCTAAACATGGTGGTAAGTGATAATACGGAGGCCTGTGCATCTGTGGGCTCTCTTAATCCGACGGCGTAGAAAGCTAACAGGTCACAGTGAAATCGCTTCTCATTGAGAAGTATCCTGAAAGGCTGGCTGCTCCTAAAGCCCATGCGTTGAGCCCCAGAACCCTTGAGATATGTAGACAGTATGGACTGGATACGAGAGCGATACGCAAATTAGGTTCGCCTCGTGATGATGCCTACTGGGTCAATTTCTTGACCAATCTCACTGGTGAGAAGATTGGGGTTCTGCCGTACGAGCGGATGGATCCTGGTGTCCTAGATAGTACACCTGAGGTATGAAAGCAATTGGGTGCTCGTCTCTCATATGTTGTCTTCGAGGTCACGCTAACAGGCCTTATATTGAAGATGATCCACAACATTCCGCAGCCAGATTTTGAAAAGTTCATCGCACAACGTTTAGAACATGACCCGAACGTTGAAATTCGCAGGGGTGTTGGTTTCGTTTCGTGTGAGCAGGTGAGATCACCAAGATCAATGGTTGCGGGAGCCCCATGCGCGAGATAATACTAATCGCTCTGCAGCGAGATGACAAGTTGACCACCGTTGTTGAAGAGCGCGCCACGAGACGTCGTTGGACAATCAACTCGAGGCACGTTATTGGCTGCGATGGAGCAAAGAGCCAGGTTCGTCGATTTCTTGGGATTGAGACTGAAGGAGAAGATGGATGTGAGTGTTCGCCCGCTGTCTTTGTCAATCAGTTGGGCTTACAAAGAGAATTTTAGACGAGACCATGATGACGATACACTTCAATGCAAATCTTCGGCCAATCGTGAAGAATGGCGTTGGCATGCTGCATTGGATAGCTGATCCTGCTTGCTCTGGTTTCATCATCGCATATGATCTTGATGGAAACCAAGTTTTGATTAGCAACTTCGATGTGAGTCTGAGCACTTTCGTGATTCCAATGGCTGCTTTGTTTGCTGACAATGTCTGAACCAGTCGAAGAGACACCCTGTAGAATCATGGACAGAAGAACTCGCACATGCCACAGTGTCGGCTGCGATAGGACAAGATATACCGATCCAGATTATGAGTTTCAGACCATGGGTTTTGAGTCGCAAGGTTGCGAAGGAGTATCGTCGTGGAAACGTGTTCTTGTACGTGGCATCTTCGAGCTTCCCTGTATATCAACAATGCATTAGAACTAACTATGATCGGCACAGAGTCGGCGATGCTGCACATTCCTTCCCTCCAACTGGTGGCTTGGGTCTCAACTCTGGGCTAGCAGACGCGCACAACCTTGCTTACAAGGTCGCCGCAGTGCACCAGGGTTGGGCAAACCCACGCATTCTCGACACTTATGAGACTGATAGACGGCCCATTGCCGTCATTGCAGCAGCTCAGAGTGTCAAGAATGGAAAATCAATCTTTTCTTTCCTTAAGGCCATCGGAACAGCAGATGTAGAAGACCTTGACGAGGCCCGAAAACGGATGTACGAAGCTATCCACGATCCGGCCAAGCAGGACTTGATAGCCGAAAAGGTCGAGGGTCAACGTGAACACTTTGACAATGTAAGTCCGACGAAGCCCACAGGTATCTCTGTGCAGTAGCTCACAAGATTCTTCACAGCTTGAAATTCACATTGGGTATGTGTACGGCGACAAGAAGCCGCCTGCGAACGCATCGGATTTCATACCCAAGTTCATGGTCGGAGCCAGATTACCACATGCCTGGATCAAATTTACCGGATCAAATGATTCATACGAGCTTCTTCAGCAACCTATCGACACATCATATGTGAAGGAACTATCATATGAGCGAATCGAGGCTCAACGATTCTCCACACTCGACCTGGCGAAGGCGGGTACCTTTGCTCTCATCGCGCCTTACCGCGCAGGCTGGAGCCAACGTTTTGAGCATTGCAGAGAAATTCTTGGAACGGGTTTGGCTTCTCGTCTCCAACTTTGGGGCGCCGATAGCGATTTCAGCTTTTCTTACGACAATCACCGAAGACTTTTCGAAGCACAAGGTGGATTCTCCCAGGGCAGGGCGGTCTTAGTAAGACCGGATCAGCATATCTTGGGCTGTTTGGGATCAGATGCCTCAGCAGAAGACATCATTAGTCTCATTGCAAGCCATCTCGACATAGAGCTTTAGAAGAACATATGATGAATAGCCTTAGTCCAATCACTGGTTAGATCGGATAAAATTACGCACAACGAGAATGCTGCAACGGCTGTTGGGGATCGCTCCTTATACTGCATGCTTGAGTTATGGAGCTACAATCAAGATTTGTTTATTTGAGATGACTTTAGATCATCACTGTTGGACTCGTTCATTTGGTACATCGAAGTGTTCTGCCCTGGGTATCCAACTGCCAACAGATATCATACTCGCTGAGCATGTGTAAGGAGTAAGCTAGCTTGTATTCTTGCACTGCGATATTCGCGATATTCCAGTAACTGTTCGTACATTCTGACCAAACAGACGTCGAATTAGATGCGATTGGCGGTTGACCAGCGGACAGCTGGTGCCGTTAGTTAACTTCCGACTTCAACGACTGGCATATCTCCAAGCGTCGATGAGCTCGCCTGTGAATCAAAGGAGCGTCTGTTATTTGAGCGCTGAGCTATTACTCGCTTCGTTGCCTTGGGAGCAGGAGAAAGCGAGCAAGAGAAGCGTCTGTTTGAGCTGTAAGATTATGTTGGTCAGCCTGAGTCTCACCAAGTAACCTGGGCATGATCCGTTGCACAAGACCTACGTGGGTGCCATAATTCTGATAGTTAATTTGTCTATTTCAAGATTAAGTTGATAGGTCGGAATTGGGAGCCATGGATACTTTTGATATTGGGTGCTTGTATTGACCATGTCCGAAATTTGTGAAGTGTGGGATCTGCTTGTGAGAACTGGAGCCAAGGGAGTCTATGAGAAGCTAAGTCAGGACTGCCTTACGACGTCACAAGCGGAAGACAGACATCATCAACGTCATCTCAAGCTTCCAACAAGAAGTAATCGTGAACATCACTTCCCCCACTGGAGCTTTTGCCTGGTCTTGGATGTTCGCTGACTGAAGATCAAGTCACCGAACGTCGTGACGCCTCGTCGCTCTTCCAGCCAAAGATGCCCACCTCAAGCCAGGCCTTATCACGAGAATGACCCAATACGACTTGCGCCTCTGAGAATGACGCGGGTTGAGCGATTTTCGGGCGGTAGTGGTGGGAGGTTCATAAGGATCATGTTTACACGGTACGGCGCAGTCCAATCACAAACACCACAACCAGGCTGATCGTCAGACCCCAGACTATTTAGGACCCTTTCTGCATCAGTCTGTCGATCACTGCACACTTATGCTTCTCATCCTAATGGTAACCCCGCCATCTTTATATTCAAATGAAGTTTACGACAAGCGGCGGGAAATCCTTCGCGACTGGGCAATTAGGCGGAACTCGCTGGAAAATTCGGAAACGATGTTGGATAACCATGTTCACATTCTTCTATTGCTGCTTCGATTGTGCTTAGCCACTTGAATCTTTCATGGTGAACTTTTGACATCATCGTGTCAGCAGACAGAACTGAATGGGGAAGCCAATTGTCAGGTGTCTCTACTGATCATTTCCCATTCAGTGCAACCTGGACTGGGAAAAGCCGAGTCCGGAGAGGGTTCCGGCGACTAGAGCACTTCACAACAATTTCAAGTTTAACTGTGTTTGACGGAATGGTGCTGTATCTGCCTCGTCTCTTTGTAGGATGCAGACTGAGAGCGATACACTTGCTGCCGTGTCTGTCTTGCCGGCCTTCCTAGACCCACATCGGACCGCCTCCGGTATTCTTCGGTCCCGATGACCCCACATTTTCTTCGCCTTTCGAATTAGTCATCCCTGAAAACTTTGCAGGCGCTTTCTAGTCCGAGAGTCCCTGCCTCGCTTCTTAGACCGGGCAACGAGAATTGAACTACAACACGGACAATAGCTTACAACACGTAACTTCTTGCACGAGAATAACTTCAAAATCGGCCATGGACCCTAAAGCTTCTACCTCGGCACCTGCCGCACCAGCGCTACCCCCAAACGTCACAATCTTCTCGCCATCCAAGCCCAGCACAGCAAAAGCCATCCTCAACGGCAGCATCTTTACACGACTCACAGCCAACGCCCAGGCCGAGCCCTCAAAGCTCGAGGCCGCTCTCAGAGACGTCGCTCGTCCCCAAGTCAACGACAGCTTCTGCTTCAGCCACCGCAATGTTGTCTTGATCTTTGACGGCGATAAGGACGGTGAGGATGCGACGGATCGGCATCACGAGCACTTCCGCCTCGTCTGCTTGGCGCTGAAGGACGCCGACATCAGCCTGGATGTCGCCGGTTGCATTTTCGATGCCCCTGAAGTCTTGCAGGCTGGCTTCCAGTTGGACACGCTCAACTCGGGCTCCGTTCTGGTTATCGACTTGATGGGCGGAGATGATGACGATGACGATTCGGACGAGGACGACGAGGCAGCCGCTGAGAGGTTGCTCATGAGTGGAGACTCGGGTGCCACGATGTCCTGAGCACAGGGTCACTGAATCAGGGAAGATGAAGCTGATGATTCGAGAGCTGCACGACGGCTTCCGGTAAACCATTCGATCTAGCTGCAAGCCTGCAATCAGATTCACGGCACCAGGGTCTAGGATCACTGGAACTTCTGTGGAAATGTTCATTGTTCCCACCTTGGCTCTTAAGACATAGTCGAAAGCATAGCTCTTATGCCGTTGGTACCGGAAACAGGCACCATCAACTCGAATATCTGAGGCATACTACGAGGCCAGCAATCGGCTAGGTCACGAACCAGCTATGCTGGCAAGCCTGGCAAAAATGGGCAGGTCCTGGGAAAGCTAGCAAGACCGACGACAACTTGAACCATTCTGATGCAGGCTCTAGCCTCCAGATTTGCTAGTCGGGCTCAAAATCGCGTCTTTCTAGAGCGTCTACTAGAATGGAGTTTACCTCAATAGACCAACCCATGTCAAATCGCAGATCCCAGTATCGGCCAGGGGATCGAGTGTGCCCTTGAGACATTGAGCCATTCTCTCCGTCTTAGGAGACAGTCAATCCACGATGCCAGTCACGGCTCAGTGCATAGCCAGTCAACTCAGATGGCGCAAAATTGGTGTCTTTTCTCAAGCAAGGTGCAACTTGTAGATGCACGTCATCCCAAACAAACGAATCTCGTGTCTCATGGAAGCTCGAATTACTCCCTTGGAGGTAATATCAGTGAACGGATGCAACGGACTTTTTCATCGTATTACGGATACGGTGCATGCTACACGGGGTTCTGGCCGGACCAGTGGCATCATGCCCGGCGCGGCACTGAATCAAAGTTCCCAGTCTAAGCCGATGCGGTTGTTCAAGCCACCAACCAGATACTGAGCGAGAACCAGAAACAGTAAGAAGGGGGGCGGCACAACCGCCTGGCTTGCAGCATTCAGAAGGCTATCCAAGCATTTACGGATACCACTTGTTCGGAGAAGCGGAAAAGATTTATAATCGCGAGCACAACTTCGTGAAGAGTTCGCGTTCGGGCCAAGGACGCCAAGCTCGGCGGACGGCGTTCAAGACATTCTGTACGGATATACTGGGGAAAGGAAAAAATCTTCGATCTTGGCAAAACGCCACCCTCGTCCCAAGTTCCTGGGCGACATCTTCTTTTGACATGCATGGGGAAGACCTACCTATGCTACCCCAGGCGCCCAGACCAGAGCTCAATGTTGCGGCGAGGATCTCAACCAAGTCCTCGGTCGGAAACCACGTTTTGTGGTGTCAGAGAAAATGGCACTGAAACGTCATCCTCAGGAACGTAGACAAGATATGCGACCACGTGAGTTGGTGGTTGCTTGGATGCTTAATGTTCCCCCTGGTGTTTTGCCTGGGCTTTGAAGTCTTGACAGCATCTGGGCAGCAGACCTCGGAAAAGGCAGGAGATTTCGAACATTTCGAAACGGGCTCGCTCACGTCACTATCGTTTAAACTCCGCAAGACTCCGCGCCCCGTCGTTGGTCGAACGCAACCCTTGCCGGTCACACATCCCGGAAAAGAGCTAGAGCACCGATAATCTTAACCGTAATGAGACAAGTCGTGCTCAGTCGGTGAAGAGTTCATTGGACGATTCCATTCGGACCTTTCCCCACGATGCCCACTTTGTATGTCTCCTCATCCCCCAATCCCCGTCTCACCACGCCTGCGGCCTGCGGAGAAAGATGCTTGAGTGCTTGAGTCTTTTCCAACGCCAGCCAGACGCAAGGCGATGGATCTCAACCGGCACTTGTCGCGAATTGGTGGCCAGCTAGCGGGACCATCCGGTGGAAACCTCGGTCCTACCTCAAATCAAAGACATTTTACCTCCAAAGTCGCGCGACTTTGGTTCTTCTCCCACTTTGAACCAAAGCCAAGAGCCAAGAGCAGAAACTGTGGGATCCCCTCGGGGTGAAAGCTGGAGACTGGAGTATGGGCAAGAAAAAGTTGGGGGAGCGCTATTATCTCAAAGATTCCACTTCGGGGCCCTCCAGAACTCCAGCTGACCGTCAAATCCCGGAAGTTTGGGGGCAACGGGGCAATTGGAAGCTGGTTTGACGGGTTCGTCACCCCCGGGATGCAAGGTGACGTTCCCCGCGGACGGAGGCGAGAACGAGCTCCGTGTATCGCGCGCGCGCGCGCTCTCTCTATTCGAGGTTCTCGAGTTGTCAATCTCAACCACCCCAAGAGTCCAAGTCACTCGCCCCCCCCCCCCCCCCCCGTTAACCCCGACCTGAACTTCCCCATGGATGGGCTTATCCTCCCCACGTCATCCTGGTGCGGCCGAAGAAGCTCCATGTCCAATGCAGCAGCTTTCGCGTTCCAAGCCTGCCGCAATTCTGGGCCGAGATTCTGGACTGCGACCGAATTGGGGACTGGAAACTCGTACCAGATCCCGGCCCATTTTCTAAAATTCTTACCTCTCACGCGCGTAGACTCTTAATGTGATGGGTGAAGCAGGTTTCACCCCACATAAAAATGTTGTTGAGGGGCGGTGGTTAAGTGTTTCCCCGCGACGATCGGGACTTGTCCGAAGCCTGTCACCGCTTTATAACTAATTGCTTTCCCATCGTCCTTCTCCCCGACTTAATCTCGGGTTCAATCCAGACGATCTCTTGATTCCTTCTTCCCGTCTCCCATCCCTCCCTCTCGTCCTCCCTCCTCACCACCGCTCCTCAGTTGTGTAGTGATCCGACAGGACAGTCGCAAAGATGGACTCGGCACAGAATGACAAGATCACCCAAGGCGCCGATTTCAAGGGCGCCGATGTCGATAATGTCGAGAACAACTACACCGACCCCAACGCGCCCCGGACTATGAGCCCCGAGCGTCGTGCAGCAGTTGAGAAGAGCATGAAGCGCAAGCTTGACATGCGATGCTCTCTGTTCGTGCTCATCTACATCATGAGTATGTTTCACTCACTGAGATCTTACCTCACTTGACCACAAGCTAATATAGCAATCCTCCAGACTACCTCGACAGAAACAACATCGCTGCTGCCCGTCTCCGCGGTCTGCAAGATGACCTGCAGCTGGACAATAACGAATACGCCACCTGCCTTAGTATTCTGTACGTCGGCTACATTCTCATGCAGATTCCCTCCAACATGGTCATCAACAAGATCTCCCGCCCCTCCTGGTACATCGCCGCCGCCATGCTGATCTGGGGCATGATCTCGACCCTGTCCGGCGTCACTACGAACTTCGGAGGCATGGTCGCCACCCGTTTCTGCCTGGGCTTCATCGAGGCCGCTTTCCTGCCCGGTGCCCTCATGATTCTGTCAAAGTGGTACACCCGCCGCGAGCTCACCACCCGCAACGCCATCCTCTTCTGCGGTAACCTCATCTCCAACGCCTTCTCCGCCCTCATCGGCGCCGGTGTTCTTTCCAACATGCAGGGCGTTCTCGGCCACGCTGCCTGGCGCTGGCTCTTCTGGATCGAGGGTGCCGTCACCATGGGTGTCGCGATCTCCGCCGCCTTCATCCTTCCCGACTTGCCTACCAACTCCCGCGGCTTCACCGAGGAGGAGCTCTACGTCGCCCAGCTGCGCATGACTGAGGATGTCGGTGAGGCTGACGCTGACTCGGATGACATGGGCCCTCTCGACGGTCTCATCATGGCTGTCAAGGACGTCAAGATCTACATCATGATGCTGACCTTCACCGCCTACGTCGTCGGTCTCTCCTTCAACGCATTCTTCCCTACCCTCACCCAGACCCTGGGCTTCGGCTACGTCCCCACCCTGCTCATGAGCTCTCCTCCCTGGGCCTTCTCCTGCATCATCTCTCTCATCAACGCCTGGCACGCCGATCGCACCCAGGAGCGTTTCTGGCATATTGTCGGCCCCATTTGCGTCGGCCTGGTTGGTTTCGTCATCTCCATGTCGACTCTCAACGTCGCCGCCCGCTACGTCGCTCTGTTCCTCCAGGCCAGCTCGTACGCCGGTTTCATCGTCTTCTACTCCTGGATCTCCTCCTCATTCCCGCGTCCCCCCGCCAAGCGTGCCGTCGCCATCGCCATGATCAACGCTTTCTCCCAGCTCGGCAACGTCGCCGGATCCTACGTCTGGAACCTCAAGGAGAACGGTTTCCGCCAGAGCTACGGCATCGTTACTGCCATGTTCGGTATTACCATCATCGGTTGCTACATCTTCAAGGTCATTCTTGACAGGCTGAACAAGGAGCTCGAGCAGAGTGAGACGGCTGACACTGCCAATGCCACCAACACGGAGGAGACTGCGGCTTCGCACAAGTTGGGCAAGGGTTTCAGATACCTTGTTTAAGCGCTACGAGTTGTTATGTGAAGTTGAAACCATGCGGTTTGATACCCAAAAGAGCGGATTGTACATTAGGACCTCCACCTTGCCATTTCTTTCGGGGCTCGTGTCAATCACGGGATGTGGCAAGACTCTTAGTTTTGTTGGTAGAATGGATTAATGCCGTAATGAAATGAATCGCAAGAAGCGAATCAGACCCAAATCGCCATTGAACACACAATTTTCTTGTTCACTATCATGAATCCATCCTAGTCTCCTACGTGAAATCCGCTCTAGGAAGTTGAGCACTCCAGCCATAGGCTACGCCGCGAGAATTAAGTCGCAAAGGGGGGGCAGAATTGGAGTAGTTCCCCAACCTGCCGGAAGAAGAAACCCTAGGAGCAAGGAACTAAGGTGGAGAAGAGAAAAGTTCAACTCTGCCAAGTATCGTATGGCCAACTTCTTTCGTGTCAGCATTAACTCCGACCACATTTTACTTCCGAGAGATTAAGAACCAATCTCGCGATTCCCACCAATTTCCACTCCTCACCCGGCCAATCCCCGCGTTTTCCAGATCCCGCACTTTCTCTTGACTAAAATACGGATACCTGGGGGAAGATTCCGGAGTCGGCCTTCACTCGGCCCTCCACGCCCTCCACACCGCCCCGCGTCTTGGATTCGGACTGTGACCGAGCACGAAAACCGGACGGTTGTCTCAGAGCAAGGATTTGGCTACGGATAGACTAATAGATGGATCTTTTCGCCCCGCCATCTCCTCTTCCCCAAAATCCCACTTTTCAGTTCCACTTGGATTGAGGTTCGGTTGAAAATCCTTGGTTAACCGCGGGACTCGGGAGGCTGAAGCCCTGTCGAACCTCCACAACCCTAGATAGGAGTTATGATAGCCGGATGCGCATGTTCGAGTTGGATGCCAACAAAGCTTCTAGTCATAACATGCCATCCACTGAATTGCCCTTGCGAACTTCGGTTACAGTTTCCCATGTTTGTTTGTTGAGACTCCTCGAGGATATCTGATGCCATTGATGAACTTTCCTTCCAGAGTGAAGTAGCATCAACTCAAGACAAATCTTGCCATTGTAATCGACTTAACCCAAACAAAGTGAAAAACTTGACCCTAACTATGGAGTATTCGTGGGCTGCATCCATATCGTAGCTCAACATCACCCTTGGCTGTTCTCAATAAACGCAATGAGCAGGCCCTCAAATTCTGCGTGCACCGTTGAATGTGAACTGTGCTAAAACTAAGCTTTTTCATATTTCAAGGGCTAGTCTTCCGCCTCCAAGGCACCGGGTCGGGAACCAAGCCACCAAAAGGCACCTTGTCTTGTGCCATCCAACCAACGCTGTTTCAACCCCGGGATTTTGAGAGGTTCAGGGCCATTGGCTTGCATGCTGCACGACCATCCTGCCGGCATTGGCTGACGTAGATCATCTTAGTATAGAGGTTCCTAGGGCAAATAGCCGATTCTCGGGGACTGGGATGCTCTACCCCTCTTTGCTACATGAACGGGAGTATCCGTAGAAGGTCTTGATAGATGATCGATCATGCGGCTCACCTTCCTTATTAAACAGAGAAGTCACATGCTGCGGTTCACTTGCAAATAAGCGTCGCTCTAGATGGCGCCTTGGCTAGTTCAGCTTAGTCCTTGGCTGAACTTCGCTTTATTGGCTCGCTCAACAGCGTTTCGGCATCGCTCAATTTTGTCGAATGTTAGTGGGAACGTCCGATGGAATCGCAATTGATTGATCTTATGCGACTGAAATATGAGTAAAGGTAGCACGTGCCAAAACAAGAGCATATTGTGAGGGGAAGGGTTGTTATCTTTCCCTGGCAACGAGCAGTATCATTGGCATCTAGTATGATGGTATGAACCACGCCAGAGTTTTGGCGTTTACACAACTTCCCCCTTACTTGGAGCGTCTTCAAACTCTGCAGATATGTCGTCACTAACTCATCACACTTGACCGAATCCAGGGCCCTCTAGCAATGAGCAATTTTGGTCATTTCCGAAACCGGGAAATATGTGTCAGATCCGGGATCAACATGTAGCCAATTTTATGATATGAGGGCCACATCATTGTCCTCGGTCTAGAATGACCCGAAGACCTATCCGCTCTCTTGCTTCTCAACTGGGGCTCGATTCGTGTACGACCAGGGGTTTGCCCCCACATTACGATGGTTTCTACGTTGAAGTGCTCGCTAGTGAGAGAGATGGTGAGGCGTTTGGCTTCGATGTTGTAAGAATCTGTCAACTGGTTCCGAGAAATATGGCATGTATCATATATGGTGAATATGGCCCGATAAATTCACCTCGCTTAGGTTCTTAGCTTGCAAACGTTACTTGTATGCGCTGAATCATTGTTGGAGCTTGTGAGCTCATGTTCTCCTTTTTGGCTGATTCTACCGTGAAAAGATGCGACCTCCTTGGTGTATCAAAACAAGATCGTACATGGCAAAGAAAGACATTGAATTTGTTTCCTGCTATTTATTCCCGCACTCGAGGCTAATCTAGGTAGGTGCTGGATAAATGTCTGTGGCAGGTCTGGTTCGCGGACAAACGCCATTGCAAAGTCCAAGCACTGCCATCTATTCCTTCAATCGGTTGCCGACGATAATGAGGCGGTGGCTTTGGCCATCACTGACAAGATTTCGGCTGATGTGCGCGTCACCTGAACTTTTGATCGCCGACGAGGGAATTACTAGCAGCGAGCATGATGCTTCTGAGCCCTACCAGCATGCATGCAGCAACACTTGGATCTGTATCTTGCCAAACAAGGTTTTAATTCTGTCTTTATATCTTCAAAGCTTCTACATAACTCAAGATTGCCACTGCCTTCAAGCCACCCGGCCGAGATTCACTACAACTTTCTGACGCCTCTTCTCCACCGAGCTTCACATTTCCCATAACCAAGCACCTCAGTTAGAGGCAGACAACTGAACAGGAAAAGTGAAGACTTGGCTCATTGCGTTCAGTTTGGATTACACGCCATTGCCTAGTCGTAGAATTCGCATTCCGCGAGTTGAGACCGGGGAAAGTGTCTAGTAGTCCCCGAAAAAGTGTCAATGCTCATACGACGGCCAATCGGTCATGATAGTAACTCCACATCTAACGGCATTCTAATATTGCGCCGTTGGTAAGTGATGAGCTGTAAGGAGGTAGTTCGGACGACGCACGCTATGACTTGAGGCAAGACCTCGCCATACGCACTCGCTCGAGGCTTGAGCGTGTGGCTATATAACTTCAGCTCCCGTTAGGTCACAGAGCTCAGACAGAGCTCGCCGTTATTTGCGAAAATCCAACTGCACCGAATTGCTTTAGATATTTTCCGCTGTAGGAACAACGACCTGACTTCTTTCAGCCAACGGCTTTTCACAAAGTTCCCGCCTAAAGAAATGAAGGCCCTCTCAACTCTGCTTTTCTTCGTGGTCGCAACCACTCAAATCTATGCCGCACCAGCAGCCGATGCCAAAAACATCGTGTCAGAATCAAGTCTCAGAGCAGAATACCACACATCATGGGTAGAAGACCCAGCCGTAAGGAACCCTTACCCTGACGCTCAGTTCCATGAACGTCCAAGTCGCAGTTCGCTGATGTACCATAGCAACCATGGCTTCGAAAGAGAGCAAGAGGGCAAGGAGACCCTTGCGATCCTGGCAGAGGCGAATGTGTGACAGGCCTTGGATGTTACGGGTGTAGTGGACACTCGCCAGTGTGTCAGCGTGGGCCTGGGTCCAATCTGTGTTGTCATCGAGATAACCAAGCTTCGGTGGCCATATGCGACAGAACACAAGGATAAGAGTGTTACCAGTGTTCAGATGGAAGCAAATTTGGTTGCGATATGTTCACGTTTATAATTATTGCACATCCTGATGGAAATAGTCCACGATTGTAGAAAAGTAGTACGATTATGTAAATACAGATATTCTGCTTCATGAAACATTCCAGGCATGGAATTATGTTCTGTTAGTTACTAGAAGGGGAATTTCCAGTGTGGTATGTTATATTATGCCGTATTAGTAGATATCTGTGGGAGTGAGCACATTTATCAACACAGCAAGGGTGAGTCACATTCCCTTCAATTTCTTTTTGTATATGTACACAGAATCTACCTAGCATCATTCACCTTGTCCTTTTGCGGTTTCAATCGAATGATGGAGCATATTTGTCAAGACCATTGACTGACAATGTTCATTGAGACCAGCCCTAATCGTAGTGCGTTCGCGCCGAGCGAGGTCAAGTCAGGGCCATGATCCATTTATGTCCCAATTTCTTTATTTTGGGGGGCGTCTGGGCCTTCCGTTGGGTCTCCCGTTCGGTCTTCCGTTGGGCCTTCGGTTATTGTTGTTGTTGTTGTTATTGGGGCGGCGAGGAGGTGGCTTGCCACCACCACCACCACCACGGGCCTCGATGGTATCGCCGAGTCCCTGTAATGGTGAAATTAGTGGGTGTTTCAACATTACATGTGCCTTGATCCATAGCTTACAGCAACTACATCAAACTTGGGCGGTTCCTATGATGAAGCTAGTCAGCTGAGGGCACCAGTAGAGAACTTAGCCAGGGCAGAATCGCAGGATACTCACAAGAGCCTCGCTCCTCTAATCATGCAGATTCGTCAGCATCCGTATTATCACAACTTGACGGACAACTCAACGACTCACCTCGGACAAGTCTTGAATGTCAGCCCCCATTTGGACGTTGGGAACCGCAAGTGAGACGGTGGCATAGAAAGCAACACCAAGGGTGACGATGGTCTTAACGGACGGAACGAGCATGTTGAAAGACAGATAGCAGAATCTTGATTGATGTCCTTGTGTTCGTAGTAGCGTAGACTGCTGGTGTCTGCAGGTGATGGGTTATTGGTGCGGCTCTCAGTCTGATATTTATAGACAGCACTTACTCTGATCTCTGCAGAAGACGGGACTATGAGTTTGTTGCTTTCAACGCCGTTCCATTCATGTGAACGTTCAAAACTCATGGCCCATCACCAACGAGGCCAGATGCTCCGGCCAGAGCGACATAGACTTTTACCCGCAAGTTTCAACAAGAAGTCTCGAAGGCCAAGACTGCACGACGATGGGGACATTGGAGAGGGGTTCGGCGAGGCACCAATATGCGATCCCCCGAAAACGACATGGAGTCACGGCATCCATCAACTGAACCAACAGCACTGTTTATGCATGTGCGTGAACGATCCACGAACGCGGAGGTCCTGAAGTCAGGATTTCGTATGCGACGAAGTCTGTTTTGGTGCTGCTGCTGGCGGCACACCTAAGAATAGTCCCGCGGGCCTCCCACCCATCCCGTCTTTGACGAAACATCTGCCTTGATCGAGACTGAAGGGCAGGGATTCTTCGTTTGAGGCTCGGCAAAAGTCGACTCTTTTTAGTGATTGGGGATCTTCTGGCCCCATGTTCCGTTTCGTTCGGAACAATGGCACGGTTGATGATCGCCGCTGTCAGGAACTGCTCTTAAGTGGATCAGTATGATTTCCATCAACGGCACTCCAGCACAAGAGGCAATTTTGAACATGCTCATCTCTACGCTTTCCATTGAAATGTCATTGAAGAACTTGGAATAAGACTTCTACGTGATAGCTCACGCTTTAGCTCCCTCATTTGCCTTAACTTCCCGCTTCCTGCGCGGAACCAAAACTTGTTTGGACTCTATCCCGCCTCTCCCGCAAAGAGGCTCTTTTGACCCAAACTCAACTGTCTGCCCGCCCAGTACCACCTCATGCTCATGGATAGAAAGTTTGTGATGTTTGACAAGAAGTGTTTTGTTTGTCAGGTTTTATTCAGATGAGCCTCGGCTGGAGAATCCCTCATTGTCGCCGATCCCAAAGTCTCAAAAGTCTTGGCCTTCAGATCGACACGAGTAAATCAACACGACAGCACGGTGGAGCGATCCATGAAACGAGTCACTGGGAGGGGAAACATAGAATCCAGTCCTGCCAAGAGCGCCTGGACTGATGTAGAAGGATAATGAGGCGGACATTAGACCCTGGTTAAAGTTGACGAGAACGATCACGTTGAGAGGGGCATTGAGGGGCTATAAACATTGCATCAATGCATTCGTTATAAGGCGGGTGGGAACCGCGCGCGCGGGGAGCTGAGGCCAAGTTCGATGCCGAGCTTTGATCTCCCGGCCCGCCAGGCCGCCTAAAACTGCTTCCGACGGCTAAAGTTTCTGGTCTGGACTGGGATGTTGGACGAGCTCCCAAGGCAGTCTGTCCAATGTCTGTCCGACCAGCTAAAGTGTCAGTAAGGATATGGACGCTGCGTGACGGTATATGTCAGTAAAGTAAGCTGCCTGCCGATGGCCAACGTTCTTCCACTAGTAACCGATGAACACGTGCAATTTGAGTAAGACTTTGCACGTCTTATTTTGAGGCTCCAGTCCGATCTGAAGGAAACTTACCAAGGAGACATTCGTAATAAGGTCCAATAAGATCGGCGGAATCGTCTAGCACCGGAAAGTTATACATAGTTGCCCCGCAATCCATCGAGTTGCCACGCTTTCAACTTCTGAGTAATAAGCAAGTGGGGTGAGCTCCGAGCTTTTCAGAAGGCCGAGCCGAAGGTGTGGTGATCCAAGGAGTATGGCGGTGACCATCGAACATTCCTTGTAGGGCCATCAGATAATTCTCGAACATCTGTTGGTGACAGATGTCTGAGCTGGATATCTGGTTATTTGTTCGTAGCGGAGCTCCACCTGCAAGTATCTCCGTCGTTATCACATGCAGGTACTAGGTAATAGGTACCGGATAAGAATGGAGTTGACTAGGGTATCGTATTTTGTGATGGAGCAATCGAACGAGGTATCTAACATCTGAGCTGGCGATGAAATGGCCAACCACAAGCTCAGTTTGAGCAGCAAAAAACGAAGCGGACCTGTCAATATCTAGCTCTTGAGATAATCTCTAGAACCATAACCTCTACTTGTGGTTCTTGTGTAAGGCCCAGACGAGGTGCGGACATCAGAGGTTTTCTTTCTTCCGCTTCTTTCTCTTCTTTTCCGCATCACCCAGTACCGCTGACACAGTGTGATTTACACTGAAAACCCGAGGTGATGCAGGTACTGTGAGCTGCTTGGCTTTCCGAAGCAACGCTACCAACGTGTACTCGGAAATTTCTAGCAGGTCTAGGAACTTCTCCTTCCATAGGGCTCAAAGGGAAACAGAGCGGACACGCCGGCCATGACTCCAAATAGCGCCGCGCAGACATACAATGGAACCGATGTTGCTGTATTACCACTGCTCGCAACAAAAGCAGACACGATACCCATGAGGCGATTGAAGGCGACAGCGATACCGTTGCCCGTGGCCCGATGGGCTGAGGGGAAAACCTCGACAGTGTATGCGTACAATGTACCGTAGTAAATGTTGATTGCACAAGCTGAGTCCGCAAGTTAGCTGGAAATGCTCTCAAATCTGGGGGGCGAGGAACAAGTTACTTACCAATCGCGCAACTGAGGCCGATGTTCTGGTCAGCGGTCGACACCGCCGTGTAACCGAAGAAGAACGCCATGGAGAGTAAAGCGCCGATGGCCATCGTGTACTTGCGGCCGATGCGAGGAATATTGGCCAGGTAACCAGCGATAATTGGGCCGGGAATACCAGAAATGTTGGTCAACGTATAATTTCGCCACGTCTCGAATGGAGTCTCGGTGTTATCCGGCACTCTCGACGCAAGGTACGATCTGGTGCTATCAGTCAATTTCCATGATATTCTTCAAAGCCTTTTGGAAACTTACGGCAGGAAAACATAAAACAGGGGATAAGCCAGTCCAATCAGTGTCCACGAAAACCAAACCAAGACAGTGCTAAGCGTCATTCTCTTAGTGTAAAAGAGGCCCTTGACGTGAGCGCCCAGCTCGCGAATCACAAACTTCAAGTTGTTTCTGCTCTGGCCGGCGTTCTTGATCTGCCCACACGCCGTCAACTTCTCCAACGTGAGCGAACAGGGCCGGTTGTACTTTTGCGCCATCTTTTGGTAGTTGCGCACCAGATCGGCATCACGGCCGACGCTGAGGAGGTACTTTGGTGTCTCCTGAAGGCGCATAACGGTCACTCGTGCAACGGACGCTACGAAGACGAATGCTCCCGAGGTGAAAGATACGTAACGCCAGCCGGGGTTGTTGGACCAGTTACAGTCCATACCCTCGGTACAGTTCCATCGTTCCTGAGCTGAATAAACAGTCAGCATCTCATCAGCAGCAAGCCGGGAAAGCCATCACGTCTTACTCAAGAAGCCCCACGCAATGAAGCCCACTAACGCCTGCCCGAAACCCCACCACAATGCGAGCGCTGTTACCGTCCACTGCTTATTACTCGGGAGGAATTCGAGAAAGACTGTCGGATCGAGCACCAAATTACCGCCAGCTCCAAATGCCGATAGCGCGGTGAAGAAACCCCACGATTCAATATTGGGACTCGCACCCGAAACGATTGTCGCGAGAGACGTGATGAGCAGCGTGACATTAAACGCGATCCTCCGCCCAATGATATCCGCGCCGAATCCCCAGAAAAGCGCCCCGATGAGCAAACCGACGTAGAGCGAAACAGTGCCCGCGTTTGAGTACGTTGACGGCTTCCCGAGTTCAAGCATCGCACCCGCGTTGGTGACAGACTGGACCAAGGCAATGAGCGAGTCGACGGCGTAGCCGAAGCCGTTGAGGACGAAGAGCTTCCAGTGGAAGTTTGTCCAGCCAATTTCATCGTTTGCCTGGGTTAGTTAGTTCTGTAGTTAAGCGTTAAGCGTTGCATGAGAGCTGTGATGGCGGCGAACGTGTCTGGGTGAGAGACCGTGAGCCCAGACTCTAGAAGCTTTTTTTGGTTGGTTTGTGAAGGTTCATACGTCATTGACGAGGTGCATTTTCATTGCGAGCACGGGGTCCTCGCCCTCATTTTCCAGAATGTCTTTAGCCGAGCTGACGGAGGTGTCTTCAATGTCGGAGGCCGGAGCCCCGGAGTCGACAGTCTTTTTCTGCGTCGCCGGGTCGAACATCTTTGCGTCCGGTTCGTGATGCACCATGCACTTTGATGCTTGGTGGTTGAGAGGGAGAGGGAAAAGACGAGGACGGGGAGAAGCGGAGCGGCAAAATTGAGAGAGAGGGAGAGAGAGAGGGATGATGGGCGTAACGAAAGCAGAAAAGTAAGAAAAAGTAAAATTCAGACGATTTAAAAAGGTCCAAGTTGCCTTCTCTGCGGGGTGGTTTTGTGAGAGAGGAACGAGCCTCAACCAATGTTACACGGCCAAGGGAAATTGGCGCAGGGCGAAGTGTTCCACTATTGTACTTTTGGGATCATGTCGTTGAAGCTATCCTGTTCGTCGTCTGCCGGACCGCTTCCTATCTCATTCGCTTGGCCCATTTCGTAGCGCGATTAAGCTGCATGCCGTAATGGCATGGTTCTCTTGCGGCTACCATGTTCAAACGCGGCGTGTATTTCCCCGAGTAGAGTAGAAAGCAAGGCACCAACCACACCGAGAGGACAGTGGAGACCTGGGCGAGCTACCGGTATCTGATCCATCATAGGATAGAACCGCGAAAAGCCGGGGCCGTCTTCGCCTCCAAAGGTTCAAAGACGAACTTAAGGAGGTTACGAGAGCGTAGACCAACGATATGGACGAGATCTCATTGGATACAGAACCGGTCGAAGCATCGCTTTACACCACTCTTGATGAAACGTTTCCGTTAGTGGTGCTTTGGCGGGAGAGCCATTCGCCAATGACGTGCACGAACATCACCCCACGTGCGAGGCGAGATTGGAGCTCCCGTCGAGGTTGGGAGCGGATCAGCGGGGAGGACACTTTGGAGAAGGCACAGGCACGCAGGAGAGCACCGCGTTGGCCGCCACACGCCGCGGCATCCTTGCGGGTCGGGATGAGCCTGTCCTCGATAAGAGAGGAGGCTTCGCGGGCCGTCCAGGTCCCAAGAGTAAGCTGTCAACATGCAAGTTCTGGCTGAAGTCATGTGACTTGCCATCTTATTCCCGCACTTGGGTACGGAGTAGAGCCAACACTAACGAGCGGAGAGAGGAGGAAAGTGTGTTCCATAGTCGGGGAGATTAGTGAGCTCAAGGGACGAATATGATTGGTGGATAGGCCGTATCTTGCCCCCTCCCCGTTCCGTCCCCATAATTCCCTTGCTCCATCCTCGGCCGTTCTCCACCCGGTCCGTTCCGGATTGCTCCGGATTATTCCGGCGCTTATCGTCCGGAGGGGCGGTCCGCTTCCGTCATTCCAACATAAAACTCGCTGGTGTAAGACGGATCACTCCGGCAGACGTCTTTGCAAGTGATACCCCTTGCTACTGATTTGCGTCTCATTGCTGTTCGGCAGTTGTTAACCTTTGTTGAGATAAAGAGACTGACGCAAGCCTGAGATAACAACCCCCATTTGAGATACCTGTCTGAAGATATGCGTACTGGGATGGTGGTGGAGGATGGGGTCTTTATCTAGGAGAAATTGGCGAATGTTAGGCTGAGATATCCTTCTTAACGCCGTCAGCCTCGCCTACAGGCTATCTGAGTAGCTTGCCGTAGGTATTCCATCAACCGCTAGATGGCGCCAGTACATTGCCTTACGGTGTAATCGTAAACAATGCGTTAATCCGTCTCTATCTGATGCCCGCATGTCAAATAGTTGTGAAGGACTTCACTATCTCTAAGGTATTACACGATTTCCAAAGGCAACCCCAAATATAGCTCTTCCCGCCACTTTCATACGTGAGATTTCCGAGACAAGATACTTACTCCGGAGCCCAGAATGAGCCAGTGCAGTCTTGAGTTTCCTCTCCAAGCGGCTCAAAGGGCCATTAGTTTGTGATTATCTTTGGTTTTATATTCGTTGGAACACTAGGCTCAAACGGCGATCCACCCATAATAACTAACATCAAGCCTTACTATACCTTGGTACTTTCTATCTCTAATTCTTGCGACTACATACGATCGCGGGGGCGACGCAGAATGCGTAGATTTATGCTGATGAGCACGCGAGGGCGGGTGTTTTTAAATGATTGACCGGCCTGACCTAGAACTACTGACATATCCCGGTGAAGCGATTCTTGCGGTTACTTCACTCGCGGATAGGATTGGATTTCTCACTTCAATAATTACCAATGATTTCATTGCTGGCCGAAATTTACAACACATGGGAGCATATGGAATTCATGTGGAAAGGTAGAATAATTCTACCGATACAGTCACACAGGAACACTTTGCCGCAATATTGAGTTATTCGATTCTCAACCAAGCCTGCAGATCTAGTACGGGAGGAACATCATCGGAATATTTCCGAAAGTGTCGAAGTAGGTCTGATTGTGTGTTGTGTTGCCCAGCAACGCTTAGTGTTTATGTCCTCCTTTGGTCACATCGACCATGCAGTTAGGAAAGCAAGTTTGCAGCGCCAACAACGAGCTGTTAGGGCCGTAGGCAGTTTCCATTCATCTCGTCGCCGGTCCGAAATCCGAGTACTAATTGCGATAGAACATGACTTGTACGAAGTATGAATGTACAGATATGCTCAGCAGATCGCCGGACCGAAGATTTTATCAAGTACGGAAAACATATTTGACACGTCGCCGACCTCAATGCTTGGCCGAAATTCTATCCAGTCTTCGGCAGTCGCTCGAGTCCTGGTGAATAGGAGTAATGAATGCGACGTCACACAGAGACGGAGCCGAACATGCACAGCGCGAGTTCTCTATTTCCCGAGATGATGACTTGGCGATACCAAGTCCACAAGGGTTCTTGGAATGCGATCAAGATCGAAAGCAGAATATCCCCCGTGATCCTGTACAGCTTCCGTACGGCAAAGTTTGAGGCTTGAAAGGCAACTATGGATATGTCGTGAGTAGTGCAAAACCTTACACTTAAAACTTCAATTTCATTCCGGAGACCTCTTCGTTAGCTGGTATCCGTTGGGAACACCCGTTCGCAAGTAAAGTTTGTGATACGTGCAACTAAGGGTCCCACTTACTCACCGACGTCTCCTCCAAGCTCCAAAGCTCAGCCTATCCTTAAATGAAACCCTTGGTTCTCTCATCGCAGCTCAGTCTTATGGAAAGTATCGTATAGTCGTCTACTCCTTTTGGCTTCATTTCTTCAAACATTAGGATTCACGACTTTGTTTTGTGGGGCGTTTGCGGGCTCGGTCAAGCTAAATCAGACACAAACGCCAGACAATTCCCGGTGGGCGCGACACTTCGCTGGCACCGGGTGTAGCCGAGTTGGAGGCGCAGGCACGAGATCTGGGGGCACAAAGAACGACCTTCGGGCGCTGTGGTTGCCGAAAATTGTGGCTGAGAACACTGCCTTCGCTTCAATCTGACATTAGAACACTTCGGATGGAGATATGCCTATGGAATGGAAAACCTCGTGTAATCTTTTCGACGGTTGCAATGAGGATGCGAGGCCTAGAAGAGCTGACAAGCAGAACCAAAGTGGCAGAGATGCACAGTAAGAGTAAGCACCTGTGCCGCTGCGCGGCAGGCAGTTGCGGCAAAAGATGTCGATCATTGAACGATGGGGGCCAGGGGGCCATTTGCAAAACCCCAAAGGATCAATCCAGACATGATCAACCTATTCAGGCTTTTATCAGGAGTCAAAAACGAGAGACAGAGCCTGCAGGGAAGATCATGACCGGCATGGGCAGCATTGGGCAGCCTACGGAGTACTGTCAGACTGACAGTGCCCTTACTGCACGTAATTTTGCGAAACGCAGATCATCCCGTCTTGCCCGTTCGTCTAGTCACGAGGTCGTGAGACATCCAGTCTAATAATGTTCTGGCTGTCTGACGGATGCGCTGCAGGTTTGCGGCAACCCACAGGAGCTGGAAGCGATGCTACCACAGCCCTGATTACGTCGATTTTGGCCCATTCGTGTTCCCAACACGGTCTAGGTGAAATGGGCTTCCACAAGAGCTTTAGGTGAAGTGAATGCTCGTGCGTACCCAGCTCCCCCATCGCCCCATCGCCTCATCGCCTCATCGCCGGGGGACTGGCGGCGAGCGGAGCTCTCGAGACGGACGGAGCTTCGACCCAAGTGCCCCGAGGGAAATCAATCTGTCAACAACCCTGCCATCGATGGGCTGGGTAGCGGGCTGGCTGAGATTTCGTTCTGCCAGCTTGACAGCTCTGCTACGGACAGCCAGTCTCTGCCAAGTTCTGGACCGATTCTGCCATCCGATTGTGCGGGCTGCATCGAGGGTGAACGCTAGGACTCGAAGAAGACCTGAGCCCAATTTTGGGTTCGAGACGGGTTCGACAAGCGGCCAAGCGCCCATGCCAACCACCCGAAGTCGGGCTTTAGACTGAACTCAAAGAGACGCCGAGGGGAGGAAGGGCGGTTAATTACGAGGTCTGTCAACCGATGGAAAGAGAGAGGCAGGGACGCCGTTGTGTGCCGTCGGGCGGACATGTTTTTATCACCATTGTGTATAGGTTCACAAATCAAACTTTCCTCTTTGAATCGGCATACCGAGAATCTCTCACAGGGACCCCCAGAAGTCTCACGGAAAGGCGAGACATTGCTTCTCCGTACCATTCTGTCCGCCACCTGAGACTTCTGAGAGGGCGAGAAAAGTCTTCATTTCGACATCCGGTTCCCCGTTACGAAAGCGAATCACCAACGGCGCTTGGCTACATGGGTGTCCCCATGCATCTCCATGCGGGGAAATTGGAACCATCGACTTGTTTAGCAGCTTAGGGCCCCGACAACCCGAGTGAAGGGCAGCAGAGCGGTGGAGGAGCGTGCCAGAGTGCCAGAGTCCCAGGAGCTGAGCAGCTCGCGTCGTCACAGTGGCGTACACCAAGTTCTTCGTACTAACTACGAGTAGTTACAGACAGACAGGCAAGCGTGACAGGGCCCCTTGGTCTTCACCGTCACGACGAGTGGTCTGTCTTGTCATTCGTTCCATGTTCCCCTTGCAAAAACAATGCTGGTTGGCGACCCTTTACCGTTCCCCCGGGCCATCGCGCGAATCACACCTCATGGACCGCATTCTCGGATCATCAATGACCTTTTCCCTAAAGTTTAGCTGCATGCAAACTCGGCAACCATTTATCTCCCCTCAAAATACACAACTCGTCCGCCCCCTTCTTCCGATTCTCCTCGCCGGCTCTTTTTGCCCTTCCTCCTTCTCACTTCTTCGCCTCCTCTGTGCCTCTCTAGAGACACATCTAGCGTATCCATACCCTCCCTCCCTTGCGTCCCTCCCGCGCCTTTCCCAGATCGAATCAAGTCGAACCCCGCGCGGTAATCCAACAGAAGCTAGAATAAAGACGGCTTGGCATTGGGCTGGGGTGGGTGCCGGGTGGTAGTAGCTGACTCAGAATCCACGTCCCTACTTTTGCGAATCCCACTCCGTCCTCCCTTTTCCAACCCATTCCTCGGCGGCTCTTCTTTCAGCGACGGCCTTTTTGTGGTTGTTTCTTGCTCCGCCCCGTCCTTCTCTTTAAACATCTGGCTGTGCCCTTTCTGGCCTTGTCAAGTTCGTCCCATCTGCGTTTCCCTTTTCCCCACACTTTGAACGTCAAAACGTTTCCCAAAAAAGAGCAACCACTTCAGAATCCGTCCCTTATTCAGCGCACTGGGGATCCCGAGACCTTGGGACCATCGGCCGTTTTCAGCCAAAGGGCAACTGCGCAGTTCAAGTCTTGTCAAAGAAGAGCTATCAAGATCACATTGGGACACGGATATAGCAACCTGCGAAAAGAAGGGCCAGAACAACAGGGAACTCGCTCGGGGAGGGAAAGAGGCGTTTCGACAAAACGTACAAGAACCAACAATGTCAGCACCAGCATAACGGCCTTCGTTGCCGCCGCGCCAGCAGCCAGACACCGCAACCGAAACCCGACGACAACATTACCAATACAGAAATGTCGGCAGATGTGACGTTCGACATCGTCACGGCCAGTATCTGCGCCCTCCTCATCATTGTTCGCTGCGGCTACCGCATCCTTTTACGATGTAAAGTTCACGATACCTGCCACCGAATGTGGCACGTCGACGATGCCTACATGGCCTTTGCGCTCCTCCCGCTCATAGGCCGCACGACATGCATCTCGCTCTCCTTCTACCTCAACCCTACGCACACCTACGATGCCGCCACCGAGGAAGCAGCCGCGGCGCGCAATCTCAGTGTTGAGAAATTGGCAGAGTATTACATCATCTCACACAAACTGCTTATTCCAGCTCGCATATTCTATGCATTATTGTATGTCGCTTACACCTACGCCGTGCTATCCCGCCTCGCCCTCACTTTGGTGGTGGTGGCGGACTGCAAGTCAAGGCGGTGTGTCTAACGTGGCTCATTACTGACCGTGCCGTGTCTTTCGTGTAGCTTGTGGTCGTTGAAGCTCTGCCTGCTCAACTTTTACTCTCGCTTTGTGGACATCTTTGGATGGGGCAAAGCTGTCACGAATGCTCTTTGGTGGTTTATTGTTGTTACGTTTTTTGTTATCTTGATACCCACTCTAACGGAATGTCGGCCACTTCACTTGTAAGTCATTGCCTCTACTTGCCAACCGGGCACAACGGAACACACTCCTAGGCTTTGGGTCCATCTAACACGGTCATCCATAGCATGTGGTCCCCTGATCCTACCGGCGCAAACACCTGTCATCGAGCCCTCGGAAACCTCGTCACAATGGCTGTCTTCAATATCATTACCGATATCGCGCTCATCATCTTCCCCTTTCCCATCTTTCGCCATGTGAAACTCGACAGCAAAGTGTTTGTTTTCCCCACTCAATGTCTCAATGCGTGATTGTCTAAGGACTAACGCCTCCTCTATAGTAAGGTGCAGCTCGTGCTCTTATTCAGCATCGCCGGCGTTGTTGTCGTCATCACCATCCTGCGACTGCCCATGATACTGAACCAGGCAGTATCACAAAGATCTCGCTCAATGGTAGGTTTTCAGCCAGTACATCTCGAAACTCGACGATCGCCTGCTAACGAGCTCTATGCAGTGGGCATCCATAGAGATACTTTGCGCCTGTATCGTCGCAAATACAGCATTCTTTTACGCGTTATTAAAAGACTACCAGCGAGGTCACGATAGTCGCGGTGCAGGCTCGACCTACGCGCAACAGCCCGATTATTACATGCAAGCGAGCCCATCGCCAGAGTTGCGGAGGGGGTCCTCGGCGCGCTCCGACGGCCTGGAGGTGCCGGACCATTGGTCAAGGGAGAGCAGATCAAGTAGATCTAGTAACATTCCTATCATAGCATGAATGACGAGACGATGGCGTGCCAGTTGAATCTGTCTACCATCCCCGCGATGTCTCTAGGTTGCGACTAGAAACCCAGTCTGTCCGCTAACGCGGAAGACATGTGAATGTTTGGTCCAAAGGGGATTAGTGCTGACTTTGACGTATTGACGTAAGGGGTAAATCAGCCAAATATGGAATGTCACTGGTATTACAGGCCACCATCTGCATCACCAGCTTCATCACCAGTCCTTCAACTAGACTCTACCCCCGCTTGGCACCCGCCCTCGTCAACCCGCACCCTATCAATCTCGACTTATCGAGGCCAGACACGATGGCTGACCTTTCTACACTCTCAACCCTGCCATCCTACACTTTTGGCGGGCTCTGCGTCATCTCCGCCCTCCCATTCATCGGCATTCCATTCCCCAACCGCCGCGCCGCAGACTACTACGCCGGTAAAAGTGAATGGATGTCACAAATATTTGGCCGGCGCCTCAGCCCGCGACAAGCCGGATACTTTGGGGCAGCTTTACGCATCGCAGTAGGCGCGGCCGTCGTCGCCCCCGAGACGAGGGAGCCCGCGCTGATCTTCAACGGGGCTGTAGTCACGTACGGGACCATCAGGGCTTATGTAGATGGGCGACCTATGCTTCCGCAGTGGGGAATGCTGGCGGCGATTGCGGTTTGTCTAGGCTTTGGGCGTTTTTCGCAGGTTACCGGTGGAGGCTTGCCTCGCGACTGAGGGAGCGTTCTTACTTTGGAATGATGCTTGACTCAGATTCCAGAAGTTCGGGAGTATGATTGTTCATTGTTGCATGATGGGTGAAGTGGTTGGGAGTGCATGTGATCCCGGCCTTGGATTCAATTGCCACCAGGCATGAACAGCTTCACTTTTCAAGATTGTTCTAGGCAATGTGTCATTGTATTACAAGACTCAATATCATTTCGAACTCAATATCAGAACTCCGAGAGCATACCGTCAGCTGTTTTACACTTTCCCACGACCCAAGTACGCTTTAACCGCACTATCCGCCTGCGCTGGATTGACTACATGCACCAGTACACGATGATCCGGCCTCACAATGATCCCCTTACCCCCCTTGATATCCGGGACCACGCTAAACCAACTCTCAGGCAAACCAAGGCCTGCCAGATCTACAGCCCAGTCGCACGACGCGAATGCTGGATTCGCGCAGTGCAGCACGGTAAATCGATTGTAGGGCACAAGATCTAAGAGAGATAGCCCATCATTCGTGGTTCCATGCGGCAGCCTCGCCCCAGGACACGCTCGCGGCAGGTAGACCGTCGGGTCATCAAGCAAAGCTTTGGTAGAGGAAGGATCGTCGTAGATGAATCCGAGCTGGAGGGCAAGCGAGTCAAAGTGCTTGCTCGCCTCTGTGACAGCTCCGCCCGCCGCCGCGGAAACGGCGAGCCGTTGGAGAAATTTGTCCATGGTGAGCTCCGAACCCGGCGCTTCTTGCGCCCTTGCTTCTTGGAACTGGATCGCGAGGCCAACGAGAGAGGTACTGACGGAGTAGAAAGCCGCCTCACTGCCCTTGGAGTACTCAAGATTCGCGAGTGCGACAGGTCTGCGCTCGCGGGTGAAGCTGGCGAGAAGGCTTTGAGTGCCTTTTCCATTGATGACGGAAGCTAGCTTCCATACCAGGTTATGTGCGTCCGCGATGCCCGTGTTGAGACCAAGACCACCCTGAGGCGGCAAGCTGTGAGCGGCATCGCCGACGACAAATACACGGTGCGCCGTATCGCTATATGAGGATGCCACGCGCGGAGCTGTCTCCCAGGTGGTTCGAAGGACCTCCGAGTACTGCAGACCTGGGAGACAGGCCTCAATTGGTGGTGCCTCTGACGAGGAGCCCATGACGGGCGTAACGTGGACGAAGGAGGCGTCAAGGTCGTGTGCAATGAATTCGCTGGGGTGCTCTGGATGGAAGCAGAAGTAGAGCATGGCCTCACGACCTGGTGGAAGCGCCGCGCGGAGACTGCCTTTGCAGACGATGGACTGGTAGACGTGCCCTGGTCCCATGGATTCAAAGTCGATACCGGCCATCTTGTCTCGCACAGTCGAGTTTACGCCGTCGGCCCCAATGACAAAATCAGCCTGGATGCTATGTCGCGTTGTTTTCCCGTTATTTTCTCGTCCAGTGAGACTGCTGCAACAGACGACGCAGCCAGATTCCTGTGAGTCGTTGATGTCGACAGCATCAACCTGCCATCCCCTCCTGATTTGAACGAGACTTGTCTCAATGACAGCTTTCTCGAGCAGGCGTTCTAATTCCGGCTGTGGCCAATTCACCAAGGGCTCAGCTGTCAAGTTGTGCATCTCATCATCCTGGCGCTCATATGGAAAGCAGCCAATTTCGGCATCGGCCAGGCCATAGACGAGCCGCACCGATCCGGCATCTTTGGGCTTGGCTGCTTGTTGCCGGATATAAGTCACATCTAAGCCAGCCTGGCGGAATATTTCGAGCGTCAACGGGTTGATTGTGTGGGCTTTGGGGTGCTCTGATACGTTTTGGCGTCTCTCGAGGATGATACACTCGATGTTTTGGCGGGCGAGGAGATAGGCTGTAAATAAGCCTACCGGTCCTGCCCCTGCGATGACAACGCGCGTCTTTTCCATCTTGTGCGTGTGTATCAGTGCAAAAAAGAAGAAAAAAAAACCCCCCCTGCTTGTGATATCACGAATGGTTGGCGATGATCACCTAATGCCAAAAATGAGTATGGGGAGAATGGAATCTCAGCTATGTGACCATCGCCAAGACATGGTGATGTGGGATATCCGAATATGTCTTTAAATGACTGAGCGTCTGATCTCCCTTTGGTTACCTTGGCTGCAGCTCACAGGTCTGTGCTTTCTTTCCTCTTTCTGCTTCCGCTGAGATCAAACTAAGTGAACTTTTATCTGCATGACATTCAATGTTGTAGCATAACCCTTGCCTACTCACTTTATACTCCGTCATCCGAGTGAGGTCCTTGCGACAGATTTCCCTATTATGATTGGATAAGATTACATGGGCCTCAGGTAAGTCTGGCTTCTCGAGTTCACAGCACCAGATAGCCCTTCTGTGCTGTGATAGTCCGTTTTCTTGAGTTCACTGGTGACTTCCGAGTGGCACACAATGGTCGACAGGATGCTGAAAGACATCGGTCACTATTACTCATATAGGTTTGGCGTACTAAAGAGTTTAGGCTGTCATCATGAACTTAGGCGGCCGGTTCTGCGTCTCGGGAACGTCAAACAGACCGGTTGCCGTTTACTTCGTCAGTGCTCCAAGAGTTCAATCAGTTTCTAGGTCGACGGGTTGCCATGATGTCAAGACAGCCTTTCGCTCCCGTATCCGTACCCCCCCTCTTTGTTGACGTTTAAGCTCAGAGCGAGTTCAAATAAGGTTTGTTGCGCGTTGATTGCGAGCGCGAAAGCTCTATGCGGCTCACACTGTTTGCTTTCATGTGCCGGGCCATCCGTTCAACGGACGGGCCGGAAATTCTATTCGAATACTCCGTACTCGCATCCATTTCCCCCCGGCTGCTTACACATAATTCCAACCTTATACTTAGACACCCAAACTATAGTCGACTGCTTTTCTTTCCGTTTTAGGTTGGTTAAACTTCCACACCACTCGGAGCCACTCCCGACGCTGGATGATAGGGAGCGGGCTTAGACGCGAATTCCCGTCCCTCCGTGCAGTCTGCAGCCGTTGCAGTTTGCTGCCACACCTCAGCGATCCATCCCATCTTAACAGTCCTATCTGAGCAGTTACTTCGGCATGGTCCAGAACATGTAGGAGAATACTTAATGATAGATAGTTGCAGACATTTACGTGCCTGGCGCGTATGCCTCCAATAAAATGTGGTAGCGGTGACTGTATATTCAGAATAATTCATCAAAAGCAATTCAACGTATCGAAGGGCGACATTGCAACGCACTCTAGGCTTCACTTTGATCCCACATTTAACACTTTGGAGAGTCGAGGTCGAACCAAGTGAACTTCAACAACACCGTTTTGCCAGACAGGCTTTAGCGGCTGAGCGTATATACATCTGGGTCAATTGCAACCATGCCTGCCACACTCTCTACCGATAACAAGGCAGAGATAGAGGGGCCGATATTGCAACCTTCGCGTCCGTCTCGCCATCGTGCCTCTCTTCTTAGCTTTCCCGGCGCCCCACCTCCCAGTGACGATCGGCCCAGGTCCGTACACATATCTGCGGACGAATACAAGGCCATCACAGATCTCGTCGATCTAGCAAAGTCTTTCCTCGAGAAGCAACAACAAAATGGCGACGTCTCGACATCATCAACTCAAAGCGACTCTGTTCTCGACGTCTCGAAGGCGCCGAAGCAGAATGGACCCCTCGACCCCTTTGGCGACAACTTTGATGCCCGGGAATGGGCCAAATCCTTTTATCGCCTCCGCTCCGACAGCTGCGAGGTACGTAAGGCCGGCGTCGCTTTTCGCAAGTTAAACGTGTCGGGCTACGGGTCCGATACTGCGTTCCAGACTACGGTGGGCAACGCGTGGTGGCTCAAGGCCGCGGGGGCCATGCGTGGCCTACTACGTATCAAGCGTCAACAGGTGCGCATCCTGCATGATATCGAGGGAGTCGTCAATGACGGTGAGATGCTTTGCGTTCTGGGTCCGCCAGGCAGTGGCTGCTCGACCTTTTTGCGTACGATGGCAGGAGATACGCAAGGCACGCAGGTGGGGGAGGATTCTCATCTCAACTACCGCGGCGTGAGTGCCGATGAGATGAAGCGTTACTTCAAGGGCGACGCCATTTACACCGCTGAAGAGGACGTTCACTTCCCAGCACTCTCAGTAGCGGACACACTCTTCTTCGCAGCCCGCGCAAGAGCACCCAGGACCCGGCCCGCGGGGCTCTCGGCGGACGAGTATGCGACGTGGGTGCGCGACGTCACCATGGCCATGCTGGGGATCCAACACACGATGCAGACACCCGTAGGCGGGACCGACGGCGACACAGTACGCGGTGTATCTGGAGGCGAGCGCAAGCGTGTGAGCATCGCCGAGGCGGCGCTGAGCTTCGCCCCGATCCAGTGCTGGGACAACAGCACACGCGGACTCGACAGCGCCGCGACAGTCGATCTTTGCAAGACTTTACGCGTCCAGAGTGATATCATGGGCATGGTGAGCGCGGTAGCCATCTATCAAGCTCCAGAAGAGGCCTACGAGCTGTTTGACAAAGTCCTGGTTCTCTACGAGGGGAGACAGATCTACTTTGGAAAGACGACAGAAGCCAAGCGTTACTTCCAGCGGCTGGGATTTGTTTGCCCCAAGATTCAGACGACGCCTGACTTCCTGACGTCCATGACTAGTCCGGCCGAGCGTGAGGGCATCGTGAAGCCTGGGTACGAACAAAAGGTTCCACGTACCCCCGATGAATTCGCCGAGGCATGGCGGACGAGTAGTCACCGCCGTCAAGTCGAAGAGGAACTGGACACATACGACGCATCCTTTTCTCTGAACAGCAGTGGCCCGCGAAGCTCGCGCACACACTTTGCCGAGTTCCTGGAGAGCAAGAAGAGCGATCAGTCGTCTATGCAGCGATGGAAGTCTCCTTACACCCTCTCATACCCACGCCAAGTTCTTCTATGCCTGTGGCGCTCCCTAGCGCTGCTCAAGGCCTCGCCGCAGATGACGGTGATGATGCTCGTCCTCAACCTCTTCCAGACGCTCATCGTTGCCAGCGTCTTCTTCAGGCTGCCCGACACGGCTGATTCCATGAAGTCGCGCAGCACGTTGCTGTTCACGGCAGCGCTGGTCAACGCCTTTGGTTGCGTACTCGAGGTGCCGACCTTGTACGCCAAACGGTCCATAGTCGAGAAGCATGTCAGATATGCATTATATCACGCTTCTGCCGAGGCCACCGCCGATTTGGTCATGAGTTTGCCTTACAAGCTGCTCAACGCCATCACGGTCAACACACTGTTCTACTGGATGTGCAATATGCGCAACGAAGCTGGGTCATTTTTATACTTCGTGCTGGTCCAGTTCGCCATGACTCTGGCCGTGAGCTTACTCTTCCGGCTCGTTGCTTCCGTCACAAAGAGCCACACGGCGGCTATGGCGCCATCGACTATTGTGCTGCTCACGCTGGCGCTGTACACGGGGTTCGCGGTCCCGCCCATGTATTACAAGCCGTACGCTTCTTGGATCGCCACGCTCAGCCCCGTGTCGTATGGGTTTGAGGCCCTCATGATTAACGAATTCGGCAATGGACGCAAGTTTCCTTGCAAAACCTTTCTTCCGGCTGGCCCAAGCTACGACATGGATGCTGCGAGCATGAGTATGATGGCACGGACGCGCGTGTGTGCCTCGCAGGGAGGTACGCCGGGCGAGACATTCATCAACGGCAGCGCGTACATCACTGGCGCGTTTCGATATGCGGACAGCCACCGATGGCGAAATGTCGGCATCGTCTTTGCATTCGCAGTGGCCTATTTCGTGTTGCATCTCATTGCCACGGAGATGGTGAGCAGCTCAAAGAGCAAAGGAGAGATGCTTGTCTTCCCTAGAGGTAAAGTCCCGACGAGGCGGACTGGGGAGCCGACACGAGATGTGGAAGACCAGATCACAAAGGGGAAGACAGAAGCACCGGACCGTAGCGGCGGCCATGATGGTGATGATGAGGGTGAATTAACCATCGACCGTCAGACGGCTATCTTCCATTGGAGCAACGTCTGTTACGAAGTCAAGATCAAGAAGAAGGAAACGAAGCGCATTTTAGACGGTGTAGACGGGTGGTGCAAACCGGGAACGCTCACTGCCCTCATGGGCGTCTCGGGCGCCGGCAAGACCACCCTTCTCGACGCCCTCGCCTCGCGCCTGTCAGTTGGTGTGGTGACGGGCGAGATGCTTGTTGATGGGTCCCCCCGAGATGCCTCCTTTCAACAAAAGACAGGTTACGTCAAGCAGCAGGACCAGCACCTCCTCACGTCGACGGTGCGCGAGGCTCTGACTTTCAGTGCCGTTCTCCGCCAGCCGGCCCGATTTTCCCACAAGCAGAAGATTGCATACGTTGACAAGGTGATTGAAATTCTGGGTATGGAAGAATACGCTGATGCCGTTGTCGGCGTCCCCGGGGAGGGTCTCAATGTTGAGCAGCGTAAGAAGCTTACGATCGGTGTTGAGCTCGCTGCTCGTCCTGCACTTCTTTTGTTCTTGGATGAGCCTACCTCGGGCTTGGATTCTCAGACAAGCTTGTCGATTTGTACTTTGCTCGAGACACTGAGGCAAAATGGGCAAGCCATCTTGTGTACAATCCATCAGCCGTCAGCGATTGTAAGTTCCAGCCTCTCCTTTTCATACTTACGCACTTCTTTCTTCCCCAATCCGCTCGCATTTGTAAGACTTCTAACATGGAACAACAGCTCTTTGAGCGGTTCGACAGACTTCTCCTTCTTGCTCGAGGGGGAAGAACCGTCTACTTCGGGCAGATTGGGCGCAATGCCAAGGTTTTGGTGGACTATTTCGTCCGCAATGGCGGACCGCGACCCAAAAAGGGCAAAAATCCAGCCGAGTACATCCTCGAACAAGTCAAAGCCAGCGGGAGCGGGAAAAGCGATGTGGACTGGCCCGAAGTATGGCGACAAAGCACCGAGTATGAAGAGGTCAAGGCTCATTTGGCCAAACTCAAAGAAACAAAACACCAAGATGCAACGCAGCAGCAGCAGCTACAAGATGATCCCCCCTTCGCCGCTCCCACAATCACCCAGTTTTTCGAGGTGACCAGGCGTTTGTCCAGACATTACTGGCGCACTCCGAGTTACATTTACGCAAAGATTCTCTTGACTTTTGGCTCGGCTCTCTTCATCGGCCTCTCCCTGCTCAACCTACCAAACACGCAGGTGGGCATTACGATCCAGACCATCGCCATCTTCATGTTCCTCACAACGCACCTCAACCTGATGCAACAGATAGTCCCCATATTCGTGTCTCAGCGCACACTCTACGAGGGTCGTGAGCAGCCTTCACGTACATACTCATGGGCCGCCTTTATGGGCGCGCAAATGATCGTCGAGATGGCCTACAACGCGCTCATGGCCCCGCCGGCGTTTGTGGCGTGGTACTACCTCGTCGGGTTACAGCGTAATGCAGCAGAGACAAACGACACCGCCGCACGCGGTGGGCTAGCTGTGCTGTTTATGCTCGTCTTCTTTTTGCAAGCAAGTACTTTTGCGCACATGATCGGGGCCGCTTTTGACCTCGCCGACCAGGCCGCCGGCATCGGAAATCTCTTGTTTGTCATGATGTTCATTTTCAACGGCATCCTTGGGACGCCTCCTAAGTTCTGGGTTTGGGTGTACCGTGTTAACCCCTTCACCTATCTCGTCGAGGGATTATTGGGCACAGGGCTCGCGAATGCCAAGATCCACTGCGCCGAGAATGAGTTTTTACTCGTGAATCCGCCTCTTGGACAGACGTGTGGCGAGTACTTGCAGCCCTTCATCGCCATGGCAGGCGGATATCTCGATGATCCGTCTGTCCTGGACAACTGCAAGTATTGCACAACGAACAATACGAATCAGGTCTTAGCAGGGGTGCATGTTGAATTTAGCAATCGCTGGCGCGACTTGGGTATTTTGTTTGCGTACATCTTCTTCAACGCTATCGCTGCTTTTGGGATATACTATATCCGCGTGCCTAAGCCCAAGAAAGATAAAGCCAAAGCATCACCATCACCACCACCACCATCATCATCACACCAAGATGGCAGCAATTCAGAACCTCCGCCCAAGTTCCCGCTGGAAGAGTCAGAGAAACAAGCGGACAGGTCTCTGCAGATCACGCGGGCCGGCAAGGTTTTTGGCTCAATTCGCTCGTCTATTCATGGAGGCATACAGGGGCTTGGAGGCAGTGGAAAGAGATACTGGGATGATGACATGGAGAACGCCGACGACGCTCAAATAATTGGCAAGGAAGCAGAGTTGGGATATTTGAGTGAGGGCGAAGAGGGGAACC
Source organism: Colletotrichum godetiae (assembly GCF_030913485.1). Taxonomy (NCBI): domain Eukaryota; kingdom Fungi; phylum Ascomycota; class Sordariomycetes; order Glomerellales; family Glomerellaceae; genus Colletotrichum; species Colletotrichum godetiae. The sequence continues at coordinate 273,707 of NW_026851281.1, read as the reverse complement.
AGGAGGTCGATATTCGTGATTTCACTATGCAAAGGTCACCTGTGACTCCTCAATATTGGATTTAATGGCAGGAGATTAATGCGTTTGATTGGAGTAATAGCCTAAATTGTACCATCATCTTGAAAGGCATATCTTGAGATAGTTATTCTTATTTGGATTGAGTACCGATGATACAACTTACACATACTAGCTAATAGTTTTCTGGTCCATCATTACCACACGTGAATAAAACCTCACAAGGTACTGGGACTTGGAAATATTAGCACAGGGGAGTCATCGTTTGGAAGAATACTACACGCAACACCGAGATCATCGCAGGGAGATGTTCGCGTGTCTGATGTCGAAAGCACATATGAAGAACTTGCATGGACGTGTTTTGAAACGAAAAAGCGAGAAGATAGGTTCATCAGATCTGGTACCTGCTTAAAGTATTAATGACTACTCTCCGTGCCAGTTACACGGTCCTCCTTCAACCGACACTCAATCACATTCCCCAGACCACGGCAGATCCACACCTTGACAATCTTCAATCCAGACGCCTTGACAACCTTACCCAAGTCTTGAAAGGTCCTCTGGCGACCGTTGGGACTAGCAGTTAAGACAAACCCTGCAATGAGCCCCATGGCCTGGAATTCACCGTAATTCTTCAACAACGGGGCAGGCGCATCGGGAAGCAGAGCATCGCCGCACGTCGGGTGCATCATGTACTCGCCAATAAGCAGACGCGACTTTTCAGGCGCCATAGCGTTCCTGATGTGCGTAAACATGGTGGTCAAGTCTTCATCCTGCCAGTCTACAATGACCGACCGGAACCAGTACACGTCGGCGCCCTTGACGGGATTCTCATTGAAGAAGTTGTGAGGGGTGAGCTTGACCGCGCCCGAGGTCAACGCCTGCGGATCCGTCTTGTTCCAGTGTGCCGTGGCGTGTGCGATCATGCCAGGCTGGTCCTGGACGATGCCGACGAAGTCATTCTTCTGACTAGGGAAATTTGTACGCAAGGCCTGGATCGAGCTGCCGAGTCCACCGCCAACGTCGACGATCACGGCGCCGTTCCGGAGGGTAGAGTCCCAGGGGTACCCCCGTACGTCGGTCAGCCCATGAAGATACTCTCCCAGCGAAGCGAGCCAGAGGTCGAAGCAGTCACGCCACTCAGGGTGCGCGTTGAGGTATTCGAACTGGCCCATGCCCTTGCCGATGCTTTTGGCAAACGCCGAGTCTCGCGGCGCGTAGCTCGCACAGAGGACGGGATCCATGAGCAGGCCAGGCAACACATTGGCCGTCGGAAAGAGGAAGGAGGCGTAGCGGACAGAATTGGCGAGGCGTTCATTAGTAGCAAGGGCCGTGGACGCCTCGTCGTTTGCAAAGACGTTAAGAGCCGTCTCGGCAAAGATGTGATGGGAGCAGAGGGTCCGCATTACAAAGCCCAGCTTGCTCGCATCGACGATACCCGTCTTGGAAGCGAGAGCTTCGAGCGTCATGGGGCCATTGCTTGCCAGAAGCTGGGGTATCCCCCACTCGACAGCCATGTGTAGCGCGCGAGATACAAAGTAGCTATGAGCCAGGTGGCCGAGACGCCATTGAGGTGTCAAGACGGCCGCCTCCAGGGATGCTGTGGCGGCAATTATGCGCTTGCGGGCTTCTTCCGCCTTGGCGGTTTTCGGGATTCGAGCATCTGCATGATTTGTCGTGGTTCCATGTCCGTTGCTTACTGTAGACTTACAAGCCGAAGAGGATGCGAGCTCGGCGATGAGGTCATTAGTTGAAGTGGTTAAGACGGCCAGAACCGAGCGGAGGTATGTGATTTGTTCATTCTGTTCTGCGATGCCGATGGCCATGTTGACTGGGGATGACGATTGTCGTTTCCTTTTACTTGCTGACGTATTAGTATTGCGTATCACGCTTTTGTTTTCCCTTTCACCTGCTTCCCTCTTAATGCTGGGGTACTACTTGCAATTGGGTCTGTAAGTTGAGGTATTATAGGTCAGGGGTGGTGTTGATAGGAAGTCCTACGGGTTTCGGGCTCAGCACTGCTTGTGCTCTGATATAAATGACGTTTTTTTGAGAGGGATATGAGTAACTGCCCCGGGCTTGGCTGATTTCATTGCAGGGGGCCTTGGGCTTTGAATATTATAAAGGGCTGTGATGGTTGCGATAAAGGACTTTGAGTCAGTTCCTTAAGCTTCGTATTCGTGCCCGTTGGTCGGTTATCATACGAGCTCGGTTACCATACGAGAGTCGAGATGACAGCGGTCCTGCTGTAAGAGCCGATTGTCCGAACGCAAAGTCTATTGGATTTACTGTTTTTACACGGTGTTCTCACGAATCCTTCTTCACTGTGCTCTGGTTGTGCCCATTACGCCATGGCCTTGTCAAAGTTGTCATGTCTCTAAATCTTCATGTTGGGAGAAGATCAAAATGGCATATCGCTCCAATACTCCAATGCTTCACGTTGTTGAAAGGGCCGCGCGGGCAGATTATCTCTTTCAGTCCGCCGGCCAAGGCGTTATGAAAAGCGGACTCCGCCGCCGTCGGGGCCGATTACTCAAGGCATTTCCGTAGGAGACCTGCCTTACGGGGAGATCCCCGCCTTGCATGAGGAAAGCGTTCTCACATGCATCAAGGTTAGGGCCCGTGGACCCGTCACGCCCGTCAACCTTACAAACTAGATACTTCCCAAACTCTAAGCGTACATCCCACCAGTTCGTCGAGATGGCCCGGCCGCCCGAACAAGAATCTTACCTTCCGCGTGTTCCGCATGAAACATGTAGTTTAAACTTCAAGTCCAGCCCTGTCAGGAATCACGTCATATCGAGATTGCCCATCATCCAGCCTTGATTTCCCATGTCTAGAACAGCCCTTCACCCTTCACCTCACACCTCAGGAACCCAAATGTATCTGATCAATAATAGGTTTGGCTATACCGCGCAAACTGTACGCTTTCGCATTCGCTTTCCGAAAACGACCTAGCCTCTATGGAGCGTTGGTTTATCTCAACTACAACGACCGATTGAGATTCCTAAACAGGCAATCCATTGTCAACTTAAGCATTCGACACATACAGGCCCAGAAAAAAGTGACTCAAGTAAACTCCAACGTAGGAGCTTTGGTGACTCGAGGCCCCCAAAGAGCAGAAGTGACCATCAAAGCGGGAAAAGGCAACTTTAGTACGGATAAACGCCAGACTCTGAGTTAGGATACCAAATTTGGACTTCAATTAGTTTCAACATGGAGATTCACCACCCAACGATGGCCCATCAAGCCAATGGAACCGCTAAGAGGAACATTTACAACGAAGTTGACGCTCCCGATGCTTCTTTTACTTCCACTTCCAAAGGAGGTCCTCTCATCTCCTCATGGCTCCCCACTCTCCGTAACACGCTTTCCTCACTCCTACACTGGACAGGCTCCTACTCAGCCCACATTCAGGACGCCCATCTCGCCTTTGTGCGTGCAGCCGTGGTCCCCCGCCTCAAACAGCCACCCACCGCGGCTGACAGGCAGCACTACATATTGACACATAACCAATCACCTTACGAAGCAAGCGTTGCCTTTTCATCTCATAAAGGGGCCAAGGTGCGTTTTACGGTGCAGCCTTTGGTGGATTCCAGCCCCGGGCCTGCGTGTAATGACCCTCTAGGGCAGAAGGGATTGCGTGAGAAGCTAGAAGGTCTGGCGTCTGCCTGTCATGCGGATCGTATCTGGCTAGATGCCTTTCTAGACTCTGTTCTCCTTACTGTCGAAGAGGAGGCAGGCTTGCTCGAAGTGAAGGCTGACGGTGCGCTGCCGCGACAAATTTGTTATACCGGATTCGATCTCGAGTCCGATGAGAATGCGACCATCAGCATGAAGGCGTACCTTTTCCCTCAACTCAAAGCCCTCGCAACAGGCCGGTCGCTGGTGAACATCACCGAGTCCGTTGCAACACGCCTTGCTGAGGGCGACGAGGCAATGTTGGCTGCATGGGGACTACTCAAAATCTTTCTCGTCTCCCAGGGCGAGGACAACATCAACATCTACTTCCTCGCCATCGACTGCCTGGCACGCAACAAGAAGCCTCGCTTCAAGGTCTACGTCCACACTCACGCCAACTCGCTCGCGTCAGCCCGTAATGTCTTCACCCTAGGCGACCGGCTTCCTGCCTCCTCAGCCGACTTCCTCCCACAGGTCTGGCCCTTACTCATGGACATGGAAGACGTTTCCTCGGCCGACATGGACGGCCTGGAAAAGCCACTCAATGAGCCTGACAGCAAGTATTGCGGGCTCTGCTTCGCCTTTGAGATAGTACCGGGAAAGACGGTCCCGCAGGTCAAGATGTACGTGCCCATATGGCAATACGCTCGTGACGAGGCCGGAGTTATGGAGCGCTATGAGCGAATACTCCAGACGCAGGGAATGAAGTCTGGAGAGTACGACTTTGGAGCTGCTGTTCAAGACGCCTTGTAAGTGTCATCACTTGTCTCTTCATAAGACGCTTAATGAGCGTATGAGTGTGCATGCTGACTTGTGACTCCTTTCAACCTAAAAGCGGCAGCGAGAGAGATACTGGTCTGCATACCATGGCATCGGTTTCCTCTTCTAGTAAGGGCGTGGGGTTCAGCGCCTATTTTGGGCCAAGGTTTTGGGAATGAGCGTCATTGGTCAACTATGTATGAATCTAGTAAATGCTTTTCGTACGATGATGGAATAGTGTCTTTCTGGGAACTACTTGATTTAGCCTTCAATATCATTTAATCGATACAACATAGTTCAGCACATGCTCCAGGTAAAGATTTAAGTCTTCCACACCGCATTGTATCTTTTGAATTAGGAGGGCAGAGCAAGACTTCATTTATTATTGTATACCAGCTTGAGTAAAGTCACAAGATAATTTAAGGTAATCACCTCTAACCTTCAGGTGGCGCAATGTAAAATATTGCCTCTCACGTGGACCCTATATGTTTACGAGGCACCACCTTGACCCAAAGCGGATGCTTGTCCCAAATGCCGTAACTCTTCTGGTCCAACCAGTCAAAGTTAGGCTCAGCCAGTTCGAGGTCAAAGTTGTACAGCAGACTGGCCATGATGAGTCTCATCTCAGGGTACGCAAGACTACGCGATATGTTAGTCAATGGCTTCCACTTCGATACAAAAATCTGGGAAAATAGATGGAAGTCAAGGTGGAACTCACTTCTTGCCAATACAATCTCTCGGCCCCACCGAAAACACCTTGACACAATCCCTCCGATCACCAGCATACTCGTCAGGACGGTCCTTGTCGTCCAGCCACCGCTCTGGCACGAACTCCTCAGGGTCCGAAAAATTATCAGGATGGTGCGCAATCGCGTACAGCGAGATATCCACACGCGTGTCCGCCGGCACGTAGCGCCCGCAGACAACACGACCTCCAGTAGGCACCATCCGCGGCATCGGCGTCGGGGCAGGCGGGTATAGCCGCATGGCCTCCTCGATACACGCGTTGAGGTACGGCAGCTTCCGAAGGCGAGCGAAAGTCATGTCCGTCTCTGGATTCTCGATGGCGGCATCGAGCTCAGCGCGCAGGGTAGCCATCTTGGACGGGTGCGTGAGCAGGAGGTAACTCAGGGCCGACGTAGCAGCCGTGGTGGTCTCCGTGCCGCCAATCATGAAAGTCGCGGCGTTGGAGTACATCTCGGCTCGCGAGATGCCCGGTTTCTTCTCGCTGCCGCTGTTCTGCATGATCATGGACCAGATGTCACTGCCGGAGTCGTCACCACGGTCCAGGCGCTTGTCGACGCGGTCCGTAGAGAAACGGTTGTGCCGGGCGCGGCGCTCGCCGCTGCCGCCCCAGATGTATTTTAAAAGCAATGGCCCCAGAGGAGCATGCCATCCCATCATGGTCATGCCAAGCGTGACTGTCTTGATGGTTGAGTACGTATCGCGTACCCATTGGCGCGCTGAATGGTCGCTTTCGAGCATGCCGAGCGGCTCGCCATACATGAGGTCGCCCATGATGTCAAAAGCGAGGTAGCTCAGCCAAGTCATGAGGTCGACGCGGCCATCACGATGAGAAGAAGAAGCAGAAGCAGCAGCTGGCTCCGCGTTCTCATCGGCCAGCTTGCTCATCAAGTTGCGAACATGGCCCTGCACGAGGCTCTCCTGCTTGAGCACGGCACGGTCGGAAAAGGCGTGCGAGAAAAGCCGCCGCTGCCGCTGGTGGTCTGTGTCGTTCTCGGCGCGCACGATGCCCTTCTCGGGGGCCGCCATGTCCGGTCCCAGTCCGACGTAGTCCTTTGGCATGTCGCCACCTCCTCCTGCCTTGGCGTAGATGTCGTGCCAGGCATCAGGGTGGCTGTAGCTCAGCTCGTTTGGGCCGATACGTACAACGTGGCCGTACTGTTTGTGGAGGAGCAGTGGCCAGCTGTGGTTGGTACCGTGGGCGCGGTGCCATAGCCATGGGATAGCAGTGATGCGTGCGAGTAAGGGGCCTGGGTATCCTGCCAGGGGGTGGAGGGTAAGGTAGTAAATGGTGCGTAGGACGATAAGTCCGAGAATGACCGGGCCGAGGGTCCAGAGAAGTCTCTGAAGGTCCTCCTGATTGACTAGGTGAACGTTTGATGGAATGATGTCGAGAAACATGATGACCTCCAGCTGTTACCTAGTGAGTGGGGAGCTCTAGACCAAAGTTCCGAAGGACGTGCTGATTCAATTTGTTCTCTTTTCGCTTTTTGACTTTCCTTCGATCTGGCTTCTACGAATGATGGTTAATGTCCGAATCTCCGGGGAAGAGGACCGATCTGAGGAGAAATAATGAAGACTCAAAAAGAGGCTGTCGTCACTGTCCGAGTCCAGACTCTTCAACATGAGGGGTGAAAATGTCAAGTAAAGCTGATATGGCTTGGGTAGTTACTAAGACCACACACAGCAAGGCGGAAACCGAGCATTCCAAAAAAGGATTTCCCCAACGGGCAACTCATATGATCGATAGACTCAACCCCGACGCCGAAAGTGTACTGTGTCGTGCTTTTTCGCATTCGCAAGGTCCGAGAGGCCCGAAGTGAAGGGCAGGGTGCTTTTGACGTAGCCGTGTGCCTGAAGGGCCGACAGCTTGAGCTCGGAGCTAGCACGGGGAGGTTCGGTAGAGGTTCCGCGGACAAGTAGCTAGGTTCTTCTGAAGTCGACCAGGAGAGCTTTGAAAGGCTGGAAGCTTTCTCGCATAATTACCCATATGACGGAATCGGACATTATCACAAGAGAAAAATTTTCCTAGGTTCAAACTTTAAGGTCTTTAAACTTGGCGAAGAGGTTGCGCCCACATGCGCCGTCATCCTGCGCTTGGACGAGCGTGTATTCGTATTCTAGAGAACCATATGTAACTTAATTAGGCACCATATACCCGGTCGTGCACGGTGTATAATCGTCCTGGCTACCCAAAGGGGCTAGTATAGATGGAATGATCAGACGGTTGTCAACCACACCGTCGGGGCACTGCCGAACAAGATGTTCTGCTTTGCACTGCCGATCCATCATGCCGGATGTCTGCTCTGCTCGGGTATGAGGCCATTAAAAGGAATGCCGCGTATAGAATAAACGCCGGTTCGGTTAGAAATATCATCTGAATACGAAATACTTTCGGAATTAGGACCAATTTGTGAAGGTACCTTTGAGGTTATTTTCGATTGGAGGCCGCAGGCTCGGTGCCGCAAGCTTCCAAACGCCGTAATAGGCATTACGCAACAAGATTGAGGCAGAATGTCTCTCTCCTAGTGTCCCTTGAATACATTTACATATATTTACTGACTTGCCTATTCCGACCATTCCTGATAGACTGACAATCACAGCAGCTTTGAGTTGTATGCTTAATGAATCACGAAGTCAACGTATTTTGTCTCACATTTTGGTGATCACTGATCTGGAACCAGTGACTTCGCCTCTCTCTCTTCATCTTGTTGTAATTACCTTAACTTAGGTACACTTACTTACACATTTGTTCATTAATACTTTTCCCCACCAAAATAGTTACCATGTCTGTCTATCAAAGACCCTCAACGCCACTCTCGGCTCCCATCTCTCCTATGCAGTGTTCCTTCAAGGAGAAACCACAACAAGATGTAATCAAGCCCAAAAGTTCTTCAATCTTTCTCAGTGTGCCCCAAACATTCTCAGCTGGAGGCATCATCACGCCGCCGGAAACCCCGGCCCAGAAACAACAACACGCCACAGGCGAATCTTACGCAACACTAATCAACTGCCCTATCTCTAAGGCCAGCTTTCTGCTCGCCCAGGCATCCCTGGCAACGGCGCTGGCCGGACGCACGTCATCAACGACAGAATTCAAGTTCCGGGACCCCGAGGCCTTCGGAGCGGAAACGGGGACGGAGACACGAACACGAACACTCCGTTTCGGCACGGGCCTCGATGGGTGCTTCACCACCTCCAGGGGCTTCCTTGGATGTCAAGCAACGCCTCCAACCAACGTCATCACCCGTAATATTAGTAATTCTCCAAGAAGCTTGGACCAAATCCAACGCTTGCCAGAGTCTCTGAAAGCGTGGGAGGTGGTTCACGGAAGTTTGCCCCGTCTACTCCGCGCACGACGAGTGCGTCATGCCGTTGACACCCTGCGCGAGCACAAGGCTGTAGGTGGGAGAAATGCGTGGGATGACTTGGAACAGCGCCATCTGGCGCGAGCTGCGCTCGTGTTAAGCGCGCTGGCTCACGCTTACATGTTTGGCGAGGAACAAGACAAGAGCAAAGAAAGTGAGGGGCGATCTCAGGTACCGCGCCATGTTCTCGACCCGTGGGAGAGAGTCTGCACGGCGTTGGGGAGAAGCCTGACTGGGCGGGTAAGTACACAAAGTGACAATTTCGAACCTGCAGAAGCTAACTCACCACAGGTGCCCGCCGATGATGTCCTCAACAATGCTCTGGGAAATGCCGCATTCAACCTCAGCAGCGCGTACTTCGGCCTCCCGGAGGAACGCCTCTCCTCAGGCCTCCAAGGCACAATGGAAGGTATCTTCGCACCAGCCCTCTCCGCCATGGCTCTCGCGCAGAGCGGCGTGCTGGCAGATCAGCCAGACCAAGTCACGCACTGCCTCGAGAGCCTGGCGGCCAACATTGTCAAATGTGCCAACGTCTTCGAGTCCATGACTCTCCGCGACGCGGCCACCTTTGACCCCGTCGTCTGGATCAAGACTTACCCAGCCATGGGCCGCGCCGTCACGCCCGGCGAACTGGGTAACAGCGGCGCCGACACGCCACTCTTTCACGCGCTCGACATCTTTATCGGCCGCCAAGATGTCAAGGGTGACTTGACAGGGATGCAGAACGGCCGCAAAGCCACGCTACCGGCTAACATCCGCGCCTTTCTGGATGCCCTCGGCGACGGTGCGGGCAGCGTGAGAGACTACGTCGCGGCGTGCACCGCCTGTGCTATGCACGATCTTTCCTCGGAAGAGCAGTCGCAATACCGCCATCTCGAGGCGGCGTGGGATGGGCTTCTGCAGATGTACGTTTGGTTTCTCGAGAGACACCGTGTCAAGGCTATTGGCGTTACGGGCGTGTCGTTGAATACGGGGCGGCACTCGACGAGCAGTGGCGTCAAGAGCGGCGACCAGTGTAAACATGCTGGCTCATCAATGGCATCAGGAAAAGGAAAGGGGAAGCCAAAGATGCGGCCCGAGGCTATGCTAAGCATGCAGATGAAGGCGGGTATGGTATCGCGGCTGGGCGGCCGGCCTTTGTGGCAGGATGCGAGTATCCAGTCGCAGACGGTGTATGAGGGTAGCACGGTGGTGGAAGTGAGGTTGGATGCTAAGCTGCCTCTCGAGGCGGGCGATCGCGTGCAGGTCTGGCCGCCGAGGAAAAGGAGAAACACCAGCAGTTCGCACCAGCGACGGTTACGGGCTTCCACCCCTCCTGAAGACCATGATGTGTCGTCAGATGAAAACGGCGACCATGGAGATGGTGAGGCCGAGCCGAGATTTTACTCAATCGCCCGTGTCACGCCAGACATGGGAGGAGGCATCACCATCACTCTGACAATCAGTCAACATTCGCCTCAGGGCCTCGTCTCCTCATTTTTGAGCAACGCCGCCCTAGGCACACACCTCCGTCTTCGCCCATGGCCCAGTTTACGTTTCCGCCAGCCTCGCGACCTTTCCGTACCTCTGGTCCTCGTCGGCCAGGGCAGCGGCATCGGCCCCTTGGTAGGCTTCCTGCACGACCGGGCGGCATGGGCACAGCAGCGCCAGCTTGGTGACGGCGAGGTGGGCGAGCTGCTCCTCGTGATCGCCGCCAAAACACGCCACCATGTCCCCTGTTCACTCCACAGCCTGGAACACCTCACTAGGGTCTTACCATTGACTGTCGTCCTGGCCCTCAGCCAGGAGGCACACCACCTCAGGATCCGCGGTGGGATCCGGACTCAGCTTCCCGAGGGGGAACGGCGTGTGACTCGCCACTTGGTAGCGTATCGGGACTCCGTTCATCGTCTTGTGCGAGAAGAGGGCGGTCATCTCTTTGTCTGTGGCAGCTCCGACTTTGGGGCCACGGTCACAAGTGGTCTTGAACTGGGTCAACCGCAGCAAGAAGACCAACAAGCGCAGGGACACGAGGAGAACAGCTACACGCAGATTCCCTCACCACCCGCGCTTTGGGAAAGACTCCATCAAGATCTCTTTACGGCCGTCAAAAGACCTTCCAAACCAAGAATGCCTTCTTCTTCTTCCAGCCCCTCGTACACCTTGCCCATTATCACCCCGTCCGAGCTCGCAGCCCACAACTCAATCACCTCAAGCTGGGCCGCTATCGACGGAACAGTTTACGACCTGACGCCCTTCCTAACCATCCACCCAGGGGGTCCAAAGACCCTCCTCGAGTCAGCAGGCACCATCGCCGATGTGCGCTTCGCCGAGACGCACGGCGGGCCGCACGCCCAGGAAATCAGGGGCTATCTGCAGCAGTACGCCATTGGGTGTCTGCCTCCACCCAGGTGTCCTAGAGACCTCAGTACGCTTCAGATAACGACATCAAAGCTCACCGATGCCTTAGTGGGGATGCAAAACGCCCTCACCAATAACACCGCCTTTGACGCGAAACGCGGGCCTGTACCCGTGTACGTGTACGAGGATGCCCTGCTCGTATTCGCCGACGGTCTGGATGGCGTGACGGCTATCTTGTCAGACGTTGCTTCGAACGATCAGTACGGAGACGCCTCGGAGCTGAAGGAAACCGTAGCCAACACACAAACGCTGCTAAGAAAGGCCTTCTCCGATCTAAAAGACGGTTGTAAGCGTTACATGCAAGCTGCGGGCTCCAATGGCTCTGATTCCTTACTGGGTGAGAGCGAGGGGTTGATTCAGAAGCTACATAAGGAGCCTATCAACAAGATCCACGCGGCCATCAATGCTTGCAAGAAGGGTCTCGGCGAGATTGAGTCTCAGGTTCTGGCAAAGGCGGATGGTAGTGACGAAGTTTGTGATGTCGTGGAGACGTTCTCTCTTACTCTCGCTACTCTTGCCAAGAATTTGCTTCTTGTCATGGCTCTGGCCGAGGAAAGTGATGACGCGGAGCTTGAGCAACGGACTACTTGTCGAGAGGAGAATATTTGCGCAACGCATTCTGCGATGCCGAGCGTTGATCTTTGAGCGTATTGAATGCATTGAATAAGCCTTGAATTTAGCGGAGCTGTTGAGCGTTCTTGATTAGATATGTAGAGCCATCATAGCCTTTTCTATTCGAGTCAAACTATGGATTCATACTACTTCGCATTTTCCAGCTTTCGTTCCTATATAACCACAAGTTTGCTCCGTCTCTTACGGCTTTGAGATGTTGCCACCATCTACGCATGGCTTACTACTTTCAGCCGCTCCGGGGGCCACGGTTTGAAACCAGAGGAATATATTTACGCGAAAAGATAGCTTCACATTGTTGAACGAAGGTATTGGTGGTGTAGCTGGTAGTGTATTGCTTGGACCAGATCAGAGAAATGGAGGTCGGCAGAGCCCCTATTACACATCCAGAGTGCTGAAATCCCTGTCCAACCACTTAATGGGTCGTCCATTTCAACACGCACAAGCCCATCATCACGACGTAAGGATGATTGTAGTGACTCCCACTAAACAAGCCTCCTCCAGAGCGAACTCGGATCTAGATCCGGTCTAATAAATTGGCAGAAACATTTGCCGCGTTTCCAGTATATCTTCTTAAATCGGGCTACGTAGATGATATCCCAAAAGACGAACATGGTGAAGTAAACTTGCTAAGCGTCGCCGAAAAGTCTATATCTCTGAAAATATCACAAAGCCCTCCCAACATACCTCCTCTTCCCCTGCCTCCTCGTAATCGGCACTCTCGGCTCATCCGGCCCTAACCCAATCAACCTCCGCCAGTGAAAGTGCAACGGATTCTCCTGGCACGGCGGAATCCTCTCATACCCAAACGGCGCAGCCTCCAAAAACTCAAGCGGCCCTGTATCCGGCTCCGGCAGATTCTGGAACCAGCGCAACGAGATATGGAACCGCGACACGGGCATCTTGTTCCGCCCAAACTGGTGCAGCGGCTCAAACCACTCCTCAAAAGGGGTCGGATAGCGCGCGTAGTAAGGGTACGCCCAGATCCGGAGCTCCTGTAGGCGCGGGAGCTTTTCGGCGGCGGACGTCCATGTGTCGTTCCATTTGATCCTTTCGGCGACGACTTCGTCTTCTTCGGGATCCATGTATGTCTCTATTGGGGCTCGCCATGTGAAGTGGAGCTTCTTGATGCGGGATAGGGAGGTTGTGGATGTGGTGCCGAGGAAGCGGGCGAGTGCGTCTGTGTTGATGAAGGAGAAGGTTGTGTCGTTGTAGATGGAGTCGACTGCTTCGTGATGCATGCGCTTGCAGGTAAGAAGGATGGCTAGGAATGGGCTGAACTCCTTGACGAGGATTTGGCGTCGCTTTCCCTTGGAGCCATCCTTTGACTTTTCCCGCTTATCGTCTTCCAGCGAGAGTTGCTCGAGTTCTCGCAGGATAGGTGGCTCCTCTTCACAAGTCCAGTGATTACACCACGACGAAACGGTACGGAAGCGCCAAGTATTGATCGTCTCTTTTTCCTCCGCGGATCCCGGTCCGACGCCTTCCTGTAGTGTTGACGGGTCCGCGGGCGGCGTGTTGAGGACGCGGGAGAGCTCGGTTTCGCGGATGTCTTCGGCGTCTAGGTCGGCAATGCATCGGCAGTGGGAGAGGGGTGCTAATGGGGAGGCACTTGATTTATACACGTGCTGGATTGGTCCGGCAGCTTGCCAGAGGTCGCTGTAGATATTTCGCCGGATCTCGAGGGGCAGAGCTGAGAAGAAGGCTGATTGTGGTTGTGAATGAGGTGCGGTTTGAGGCTCATGCACGTCTGTGGTCTCAGTCTCGGCTGAGTGAGCGCTCTCACCATCATTCTCCAGTTCGGCCATTTGAGCGATTGCAGATGAGATGAATTATGAGTGTTAAGTAGTCGAGAATGAGATGCAGTGAATAATATCGCAGCAAGATGAAACTACCCGAATCTGAGGTGAGATGATGCGTGACATTAAAAGCCTTGACCACCACCACGACCACGACAAACACCCCTCCTCCGATCCTTTGGTGAGGGACCTCCCCGAACAGGCTTAACGTCGCTTACGACATTGTACACATCCAATAACGATAAGGCTGGTCCTGAGATGCGGATGCCTATTGCATGAAGTTTCCTCTCATCCAACCAACCACTGAGAGAACACAACGAATCTGACATGTGTGATATCTTGCAATGAACGACCGTTGTCAACGTCGGCAGTTTCAGCGAGAGAGACAACAAGGTTTTCCACAAGTAGACAAGCAACATCACCAAACCATTACGTTACCCTGATGCCCCTCGGTGGAGTTTACAAATCTACGGCAAATGATTGGTCAATGCGACGATCTGTTTGGGTCCTTGGCCTTGTCTTACCCCAGACCATCGGGATCCAGCCCAGGGATGATTGAGTGCAGCGTGCAGCATTCTTTTGTATCTGTGCTCTGGCTCTTATCTATTTCTCAGGGCAACCCCTAGACCGCCTTGTCAAACGCAAAGTTTACAAATGACCCGTCATCAAAAGCTGAAAACCTCTTCTTCTACTCAGTCGACATTCCGAAAGATCAGCTCTCACAAGTCATTCAACTGACGACCGGCGTTGCTCCCGTTCCAAGCAACAGCCATGAGCAGCCGTCCTATCCAACGGCTCGCCCAGCTGCGTGGGGCATCGTCATCGGCTCGACGCGCTTCAACGCGGCTCGCCGGCCCCAGCTACACCACTCTCTCGGCCAACAACCCGACAACTCGGCACCAGATCCGACACACTGGAAGAGGTAGTCCAGCAGTAGTAGTAGCATTCACAGGTCTGCAGTCAAAGAGGCTATTCGGAAGTACAGCCCAGCGCCGCAATGAATCCGCCGCCGCGGAAGACGAGGAAGATGCGGGAAGCTACAGTGAGGCGGACCACGAGCACGCCGTCATCTCGACGTTTGATCTGTTCTCGATCGGCATCGGTCCTTCGTCTTCGCATACCGTAGGACCCATGCGCGCCGGCAACATCTTTGTCGCCGATCTGGCGGAGGCCAACCTCCTGCACAAGGTCAACAAGATCCGCGTTTCCATCTACGGTAGCCTGGCGCTCACGGGCGAGGGCCACATGACGCCGTCGGCGCTGCTTCTCGGCCTTGAGAGCGCCGATGTGGAGACCGTTGACACGGCGTACGTGCCGGAACGGTTCACCGAGATCAAGGCGAGCAAGAAACTCTTCTTGGGACAGGGTCTCTCGGATGGCAAGGGCAAGGAGGTTGCGTTTGACTATGAGCGGGATTTCGTGTGGGAATGGGGTCGCAAGTTGCCCATGCACAGCAACGGCATGCGATTCACGGTCTTTGATGATGAGGGTTACGTCTTGGCGACGAACGACATGTTTAGCGTCGGCGGAGGATTCGTCGTCAATGGTTCCCTGTCTATCAACCCGGACGCATCGCCGGCATCGACCTCGTCCATGACGCAGGTGGATAGCCCAGATGGTGAGACTGCGGGGAGACATCCGGCCGATTTGGCGGAGAATATGTTTTACAAGGAGATTCGCCGCTCCGATGCCGCGGGAGACCGTCGGACCGGCGCCGAGGTCAAGCCCCTGGAGGAAGCAAAGGAAGACCCGATGCTGCTTGAGGGCGCGCAATCAGATCTATCCCCCATCGCTTCAACATCCGGAAACGGCGTCGACGGTGGTGCGGACCATGGATCCGAGAGCAGTGAACCCTCTGGTCCCCGGTACCCCTTCCGCGATGCCACCAGCTTGCTGGCGCTCTGCCGCAAGCACAACCTCACCATCGCCCAGCTCGTGTACGAGAACGAAAAGAGCCATGGTTACACGGACGAAGAGATCTACCACAAGCTCTTCAAGATCTGGCAGGTCATGGACACGAGCATTCTGGAAAGTGTGCAAGCACCGCTAGACACAAAGCTCCCTGGCTCCCTCAAGCTCCATCGCCGCGCTCCCGCTCTCTACCGGAGGTTGACCCGAGGCCTCTACTCCACCGCCGGCCACACATCCCCGAACCCCCTCGACAAGGGCACCGGCGAAAAGGCTTCCCTACCCGGCTTCTCCTCCGGCTCCGGCTCCGCATCCACCCCGGCAACCATCTCCAAATCCAAGGTCCCCGGTCTGAGCATCGGCCGCCGCCAACCCCCGCGAATCCTAGGCTCCCTCGACCACCCCATCACTCCGTCCCCCTCCCGCCGCACAACCTTCCCGACAATGGACTACCTCACAGTCTACGCCATCGCCGTCAACGAAACAAACGCAGCCGGCGGCCGCATCGTCACGGCCCCCACAAACGGCGCAGCGGGCATCATCCCTGCCGTCCTCAAATACACCATCGAATTCATCTCAGACGACCCGGAACGCGACATCCCCACCTTCCTCCTCACCGCCGCCGCAATTGGCATGCTCTACAAGCGCGGCGCCACAATCTCCGCCGCCGAGGGCGGGTGCATGGCCGAAGTAGGCGTCGCTTGCTCCATGGCAGCGGGCGCGTTCGCGGCGTGCATGGGCGCCAGCCCCGAGGCCATTGAACAGGCGGCCGAGATTGGCATCGAGCATAACCTGGGCCTGACGTGTGATCCTATCGGCGGGTTGGTGCAGGCGCCGTGTATTGAGCGGAATGCGCTGGGCGCGATTAAGGCGATTTCGAGCGCGAATTTGGCATTGAGCAGTGAGACGGGGACGCAGAAGGTTAGGCTGGATGATGCGATTCGGGCGATGCGGTTGACGGCCAAGGGCATGCGGAATGAGTTCAAGGAGACCAGTTTGAGCGGGTTGGCGACGAGCGTGCCGTTTAATATCCCTGTCAGTGTGCCTGACTGCTAGATATCGGGAATTTGCTTCTATGACTTAAGATGGGTTGTTCATGGGTTGTTTGGTATGATTATAGACTTGGGAATAGAATTACGGCCTTTCGGTGGAAGAGACACATGAGGAGGTTGGGCTGGAAGTGCTACTAATCCTTGATTCGCGATTTCGTCTCTTCAGCGGGGAAAACTGAGTCTTGGAACTTGAGATCAGGAAATAGAGGATACGCGGTCAATCAAGCTGCGGTGTTTGATTCCTGCATGTTATGCTGACATGAGCCGCGAATGCCTTCTAGGGCACAGCTCACGGTGTTGAGCGTGCATGCCCACACATGCCGGGGCGACTATGAGTCTCTGAAATCCACATATTGGGAGTTCTTCACAGAAATGGGGCACCTCAGTGGATCGTCACAGCGATGAGAATATACAAATGCTGCAATTCCCATCCAATCACATCAAGAAACATCAAGTCGAGACTCTGTCTGACATAGGAATAATCTCGTAAAGTAGGGATCACCGATATGAAAACTGATCAAAGTCTCTACGATCGTTAGGTATGAAAGCCAAGTTGTCAAAAGAGAACGGAGATCCGGTAGTCGCGATGCAACTTGAGCTCTGCGGCGACGCCGATAACCCAGCGAATCACACGGCAACTTGGCCGAGCGGTCTAAGGCGCCAGACTCAAGTTTCCCATCAAATTGGTCACTTCCCCGTAAGCGGGGCGCATTCTGGTCTCGAAAGAGGCGTGAGTTCGAATCTCACAGTTGTCATTCGATGATTTTTGTTATTGGGTGAGATATCTTTTAACCACGATAGATCCTTTTTGTCTCTTTTCTACGGCTGGATGGCGCATATCATGCTGTCAGAGAGCGAGTTTTGCATGTGGCCGACGAGCTTGCCGTGGTGTATTAACCTGTACCGCTCCGTGTTGTTTCTCTTTCCCAAACACCCGGCATTACTTCCCTTGATCATCGGGAGTTGATTGACATGGTTTCCAGCATCACTACAACCACCCACACCCATGGTTCGTGAGGGGAACTTCCTCCAAACATCTCACATTCCGCATGCCTCTTGCAATGATGATTGACAAGTATCGTCCCGTCCTACCCGCTTTTCCGGTCTTCTCCCCGCGCGACGGACATATCGAAACAGCGCCAACTCTTTTCCGACTCATGGGTTCGTTCAATCAATGCAAACAGGGGTCTCTGTCCACACCCACCCACAACAAGCCGAACTCAAAACTCCAAAAAGTCAATGGCAAACAGGAGAAACAAACTTGGGCTACGTTGAATGTAGTTTCCGATTGATTGTAAACCAAGAAACATCATGGGTTGTAGCCATTTTAAGCTTAAAGAAGCGGTCCTTAATCACTGAGCTCGACTAGACTAGGTACCAAAACTACCGGTGATTCAATTCAACGCCATTGACATTCCGCCCCGGCCTCCGAGCCGGAGCTCGGTGAAGGACTCTCATCCGGGCTCATCATGTGGACGGATATCTCCCCCTGCCAAGTAACGAATCCATCACCAATGACTAGGGGCTCTGGCGTCATCTCCGCCCCTTGAGAGCACCAGATCATGGATGTCATGGTAGCAATATCGAAACGCAAGTAGATCATCGAAAGCCCAGTCCAGTCCAGTCCAGTCCGTTTCCTGCCCGGCTTTGGAGCTTGTCTCTGTTCCCCGCACCCCGCACCGCACCCCGGGTTCTTCACCGTGCAGTGAGTGGTTGCATCCATCCTTACCGTTTTGTTGTTTCCATCTTTACTCTAAAAAATCCGTGTGCCATTGTTGCTGTCCCATGCCCGCCTGCGGTTTTCAGACCGGGGTGAGGTGTTGACAAAGTCCTTCGAGGAGTACGACTCAAGCAACCATCCGTAGTCGCAAGGTGGACAATGTGGAGGAGGAGGAGGAAGAGGAGGAGGACAACTGCCGTTAATTCCCTCGGACAACCCGGGTAATCTCCGCCGAACAGGACAGTCCGCCCTCTTCGTGGTCCACTGCGGCCACTGCCCAGCCTTTTTTGGAGTCTAGTTTCCTGGGATCAACATGAACAGGGCCCGAAGATGCAAGCAAGCTAACCACCATTCCACGCCTTTTTACCCCTCATACTACCGTATCGTACCCTTACTCTGGGTATCCGTACCTTTTACGTACACCTCATATTGGGTATCCGTACGCATCGGTGAAAGAAGCGCAAGAGGAGGGAAAAGACCATGGCCTTGGCGTCGGGGTATAAATCTTTCCTAACCTGCAACTCAATCCCACCCTTGACCGCCTGGTCGTCGTCACTCCAAAATACCTCCGTCATGGCCTCCTCCTTCTCGTCAGTAGCCGCCGTCGCGGGCCTCTTGCTCTCCGGTGCGCACGCCCAGCTGGCCGTCGCGCAGAGGGCGCTCCCCGCGAAAGCTCAGATCATTGACCAAAAGAGCTTCAATGTCTTGGAGGTCGTCCCGCCCCCTTCGGAGTTCAATGCCTCGTCAGTATGTCATCCGGAAGTCACTTTGCTATGGGTGATGAAGTTGTATGAGAGAGGTTCCAGTCATTGACATGGGTATGGAAATAGGAATTCCTCTGGCCCGGCGTCACGCATGAATCTCTCACCGAGAAGCCATTCCACATTTACGACCCCGAATTCTACGACATCATCGGCAGCGATCCGTCACTGACCCTCATCGCGACCTCGGAGACGGATCCCATCTTTCACGAGGCAGTCGTATGGTAAGGTTCAATCCCCCTCACTCTTCCCACCACTCACTCACCCACTCACTCACCCACTCACTCACTCACCCACTCACTCACTCGCTCACTCACTCACCACCCTGCCCTAGACTCACCTCACAAGTGAGATCCAACCAGCTAACAAAGAAACCCAAGGTATCCCCCAACAGAAGAAGTTTTCTTCGTCCAAAACGCCGGGCCCCCCGCAGCAGGCACCGGCCTCAACAAGTCCTCCATCGTCCAAAAGATCCGCCTCGCCGACGCAGAGGCTCTTCGCAATGGATCCCTGGGTACCAAAGAGGTCACAGTCACCACCGTCCCTTCGAACCCGCAGGTCATAAACCCCAATGGTATAGACCACTCTCTCTCTCTCCACGCATTTCTGAAAACATTTCCACTAACAATTCCCACGCAGGTGGAACAAACTACAAAGGCCAAATCATATTCGCCGGCGAAGGCCAAGGCGAGCGCGTACCCTCGGCGCTGTACCTCATGAACCCGGTAGAACCCTACAACACCACAAGTTCGTCCCAATCCCCTCCCTCCAACTCTTTCTTCCCCCCGAAATCTCAAAAAGCTAACCACCACACCCCTCGTAGTCCTCGTAAACAACTACTTTGGCCGCCAGTTCAACTCCCTAAACGACGTCGTCGTCTCCCGCCGCAACGGCGATATCTACTTCACAGACACCCAGTACGGTTACTGGCAGTACTTCCGCCCCACCCCCGGCCTGCCGAACCAGGTGTACCGCCTCAACCCCACGACCGGCGCCTTGACTGTTGTCACGGACGAGTTTGTGTCGCCGAACGGTATGTTCTGCCTCTCGATTTCCCCAGCCTGGATCAATTTGTAGGTCAAGTAGTGATGAGAATACTAACTTGAAACCCCAGGCATCACACTCTCGCCAGACGGCACATACGCCTACGTAACAGACACAGGCATCTCCCAAGGCCAATTCGGCACAAACTTTACAAAGCCAGCAACAGTGTACGTCCTCCCCTTCTCCTTCAGCAATCAATCCATTTAACCCCCTTCTCAGCTACCGCTTCGAAGTAAAAGAAGACGGCACTTTCGAAAACCGCAAAATCTTCGCCCACACCTCCGCCCGCCTCCCCGACGGAGTGCACTGCGACTCCAAAGGCAACGTCTACGCAGGCTGCAACGACGGCGTCCACGTCTGGAACCCGTCCGGTAAACTCATCGGTAAGATTTACACGGGCACTACGGCGGCGAATTTCCAGTTTGCAGGTGATGGGAGGATGGTTATCACGGGACAGACGAAGCTGTTTTATGCCACGTTTGCGGCTTCGGGTGTTGCGTTGACGTAGAAGAGGGCATGAAGGTAATGGTAATTGGTGTTGTGAATAGGGATTTTCGGCAGAGAGTAGTAAGATCTTCTTGAACAAAGTTGAATTATACATAAAAGCAATTGAGCACAATTGTTTGCTCCATAATACCTGGTTTTACAATCCTGCGGTCTTCTCCGATGGGGCTATGTTGACATCATTTCTCATTCATCATTTAATATGTATATATAGGACGCATCGTCCCCTGTGCCCGGTACGGGGTTGGCAGTGGCACCACAACGGTAGCACCATCACCCAATTAACCTCGCTGTGCAATACCCGATCTTCCCTCGTGTGCTTCCTACCCGTTGAGCGTGTCTGTAAAGCTCTTCAGCCACGGCAAGTCGATCGTGTCGACGTTTGGATCTTGGACTTTGGTGTCCCAAACGCTCTACAAAACTTGTCAGCATCACACACGTGAGTGTCTCGTAGACTGAACGAACCCAGTCCAAGGCCATGGCCGAGTCCACTCCCGTCATAGGAACGGGGATAGACTCTGACGAACTCGCGGTTGGCATGTAACCCCATCGAGTGGATCCATCTTGTTCCATCCATGAATTTTCCACAGGTTGCGGAGGCATGTACGCAGGTATGACAGGATCTACACGAGTTAGCTGGGGGGGGGCCTACATTAACACCGTATCTATAGGGGCACCTACTGCATGCGAGTTGATAAGACGGACGCATTCCCATGTCAGTACCATGCATTCCGTCCGAGCTGACAGTTTCCGGGGTGCTCTCGTAATGGTCTCCAGTCGACAAGCTGAGCATGCGAGACAAAATCTTGAAAGCCCGAGTGGCTTCGGTGGAGTCTTTTCGGTTGGATTTCCAGATATCTCTGGACGCCTGAAGAATGGAAAGGAGAGGCTCCTTGTCAATATGTATTCCAATCGTATTGCGGCCTTCCGGGCGCAGAAGATGGGACAGTTCCAGGCAGAGCATCATATCCGCAAGAAGGAAGTCGTGGGTGCTCAAACTAGAGACGAACCAGCGCTCGCGTGATAGTCGACCCCCAGGCTTGTACTCCTCGTTGATGTTGAATTGGATTTCCAAGATTTTGGTTGCCGCATTGATGCATGCAAACCTGGAGTGCGCGAATCGGATATCCTTCCGTCCAAGTGTAAAGTATCGGCGATGGAGTACTATGCGGGCCTTCAGGTACATGAGCTCTATCCAAAGACGCTGCATGATCAAATCAACTGTGTCTTCGACGGAAAGAGTGAATGATCGATCTCGTAGCACGGGAGGGATTTCTTCGTGGGCTCTTTCCAACCGCTCGTCCAAGCGCAGGACCTCTCCGTAGTCGGGACTGCTGCGGCTTGCCATGCGCGAGACAATGTCGCTAAACACAACTACAAGTCTGGACTTAACAATCGTGTACATCACCGGTGTTCGCTCGACCTCGGTCATCGGTCGCTCAAGAGGTAGCTTGACTGTAGCCTCGTCGAAATCCCTATCATGGAGGTTGCGAGGTAGACCTGTTTGAATCAGATTTTTAGAATCATGTTGGGAAGAATGCTCAAACCTGTGTCAAAATATTGAGACTGCACGTTGGAGGGAAGACCGAATTGAAAGGCTATCAGAACGTCGATCTCGGTGACGATTGTCCACAGACGCTTGCGCATCTCCCCTTCAAAGACTGACATGCCCTTGAAATGGCTCGGGTCTCGGTGCATTCCCGAGTGCATTGCCAAACGAACGATGATGGACATGAGGATAGCCTGTTCTGCGTCAGTTCTGCGGGGAATCATCCTACAGGCGGGGAATCTCATGACGTACGGTGCCTTGCTGTGCATCGGCTAGTCGAAGATACTCTGTGCCAAAGTACAGCATCATCGTTTCGACCTTGTACTTCCCAGGGGTCGTGTAGTTGTCTAGAGCTAGACACCGCGCACAGTAACTGCGATAAATGTCGGCAACATGTGTTGCTGGTCCCAGGTCGCCAGGGACGGCTTCGTCTGCTCTTAGACAAAAGAAGGCAGCATGGCTGATCATGGAGAACAGGAGCGCAAGCCAGGATAGAGAGAATTGGCTTTGATCTTCCCAAAATTCATGAAACTAGAATTGTGAGCATCTCGACAGTAGTCATGTCTGGTCCATTAGATCTCACCTCTTTCCAGAATGTCGGCACATGGAACATACCTACGCAGGGAGGCCGAGTCAGTAAGATATGTAGCCAGTCAATCTTTCATGACGTACACCAAGCAGGTTCTTTCCCTTCAAAGAACCTTTCAATCAACCTGTGTGTGATGTGTCTTGGCGGTAGTAGTGCCATGAGAGTAGTCATGTTTGCCGTTGGAAATGCTCCTGAAAGAAGAAACGGCACGGTAGGTTTCGAGGAAGCATTGCCGGTAGGCATATCCTCAGGCTCTTCAGCATCAAACATTACATATTTCTTGGTTTTGAAATGCGTAGTGAGCCTGGTGATCTTGGGAGAAATCAGTACAAATGGGGTAAGGCTCCTCGACGCTTTCTGAAACTCACGTCGTCGAGAATGGCTTCCCAGTTGGCAGCATCCACATACCGCACTCTGTCCACCATCGGGCCCGCAGTTGTCGGCTCCGTGATTCCCATCAGGCTGGGGGTTTCGGTCCCGCTGGAAGGCTGTTTGGCGCTGACACTAGACGCGCTAGATTCCGAGATTGGGTTTCGAGACATCTCGACCTCTCGACTCCGCATTTGGCCCAACTCCTCGGTCAGACGGTGCAGCTTGGCTTGCAAAGCCGCCATTTCGGCAGACTGCGGTGTCTGATGGCGAAGGGCAGCATGTTCGGAGCTTGCCCCAGGTCCTCCTCTGATCAGATATGGCACGATCACACAAGAGCTCGCAAGGCCCCGCTTCTCGCACTGGTCGCAAGGATCTCCGCGGTTGCACTTGCGCCTGAGGGGGACGCGCAAGGCTGTCAGATACAGTCTAAAGCTGTCATTTCGTACATGGGACACTCACTTCTTCTCGCGACATATGGTGCAAGAGTATCTGACACGGCTGCGCTTCTTGGAACCCTCGTAATCGGTCGGGTCAGTGCCCGTCGCCTCGGTAGCCATTGGAGGGTATCCGTAAATTGGATCCTTTCGACATCCGAGCTCAGTGTGGTATACTCGTTTTTCTATGGCTTGAGATTGCGAAAGCGAGATTCGGCATCAAATCTTCCAAAACAAACTCGACTTGGCGTAGGTCGAAAAAGTCGAATGGTCCTTTCACAAAGGTCGATCTTTTCGATCAATCACGTTTCCTAGCGATCGCCGCCAACGACGACTCCCCAATGGACAGGCATGCTAGGGTCCTGTCATGTTAACGTAAGCAGGCCTGGCCATACGGCGTTCACTCTCAGGCTTGATGGAGACGATGCAAAGGCCCAGAAGCAACTAACATTTTGATTAGCCACAAATCCATCTGCCAGGCATAATGGATACAAACACAAGCCTTGATCTATCGACGGCTAGCCAAATCATGGCGGAAGAGGCCACCGACGGTCTTGGCAAAATTGCCCTTCCATTCTCCAGAAAGCAGACCTCAGGATGCTTTTCCTCAGATATTTTCATGAACGACAAAACTCGCTACAGTCGCCTCCGACCTTTCAGCGGCAGCGGCGTAGGTACTGGACATCGAGTTGAAATGAGGTGGTCCTGGTTGATATCCAGTATATGGATCAAAGCCAAGGTCGCCAGGATATCTGAGGGGGGCGGTTGGTCTTATTTGTAGAGATCTTCCGGGTGAATTCGAGGGCCGCCTCTCTATTTGAACCGTGTGGTTCGTTCCATCGGGGCCTGAATTTGTCCAGAAGAAGCGGAATCGTCTGACGGCATGCAAGTCCGGTGTAACTACGCCGGCGTGTACCCGAGCGTATTGACTGGTCGAGGGGCGAATGCCGGAGATAGAAGGCCGGAGTTGTGGTTTCTGGCGCAAGATGATGGCAGATTAAGCCGGTCGGCCAGCTCGACAAGGGTGCTCGGCATGCAAGCGGTGGCATTCCCATGCTGTTGGAGCTAACTTCCAACAAGATCATTCGGTGACCACGCACTGCTAATTGGATGGTTTGTAAGGACTGACCCGCCTGTTGGCTGACTTGTCGAATGCGTCAACCTTAATGCTGCAAGGGAGGATATAGATCCATTGAAACAAATGAGGAAAGATTGCTTGGGATTGGAACGATTAAACCTCGTTGATGCATCGGATTGCTTGATCCCTTTGACATTCGTACAAGACCACGGTGAAGGCGACTCGATTCGCTGTGCAGTGCACGTACCACCTTCGGTGAACGTGCCTGCCGACGAGCATTTCAAGCTTCGTGGCTCTCCGCGGGGTATCAAGCAGGAAGACCCGACTATTTCCCCCACTTCCCTGCACGTTGAGGTACCCGCTTTTCAATGGCCACCCAGCTCGATCCATCCAATGAGATATTGCCACTCAAGATGACGTACAGCGGCAGGAGGCAACCACCAATGCAATCTTCCGCCAAAAGTCACCGTTATCGTCGCATCGCGGTCACATCATTCTCAACTCAAAACCGACGACCTCGAGGACTCCCGCTCTAACTGCCAGTACTTCCCATCTTCCCGAATACGACAGACAACGAAGGCCGTCTATCTCACGAATGTCGGAGTCACAGCGGTCCGCGTGGTCATCCCGCGCTGACCTTCTCCTGCGACCCGTCGAGCGTCCGGTGGGGTACCTGAAGCGCGCCAGCATCGCGGCCTGGTTTCCCATCCGCGGCATCTGGTACTTCTTGCGGAACAAGGAGTTCTACCCGCTGTTCCTGAGCCGCCTCCTACCACTATCCATCATCTCGTTTCTCGTTTACTTCATTCTCTTCACCTTTGCATTCCTTCCACAGTTTGCACTTCTGGCCATCTTCCACGGATGGGGCGCGTGGGTCAATGCGGTGGTGCTGGTGCTTGGAGAGGGTCTCGTGGTGATCCAGGGACTCTTTGAGGGTTTCTTCGTTGACGAGTGTCGAGTGGATGTTTTTGATGTGAGTATAATATCCCAATATCCCGTTGGATTGGATTCTCTCCTTGGTTTCATGGCACTAATCTTTACTCCAAGGCCACCCTCATAAAGGAGTCTCAGACAGACCTCGTGGCTCCCCACAGGATCCTCTTCCCCGATGCCCCCACCGCAGTCAAAATGCTCGGCAAGCCGACGACCCCCGCCGCCTTCACCCCATGGTCCATGGTCCAGATCATCGAGCTGATAGTTTTCCTGCCCCTCAACTTCGTCCCAGTGGTTGGTACCCCAGCTTTCATCATCATTACTGGCACGAGACTGGGCAAGCTGGCGCACTACAGATGGTTCCACTTGCGGGGTCTGAGCAAGAAGGAAGCCAAGAACGAGATTCGAGCGAGGACATGGGAATACGTATGGTTTGGCACGGTTGCGATGATTCTGGAGCTGATTCCCGTGCTATCATTCTTCTTTTTGTTGACTACTTCGGCCGGAGCCGGACTTTGGGCGGCACGTATTGAAGACGAGAAGAAGAAGCGAGCTGTGGACGCTCTCATCGGAGACGGAGAACCCCTACCGCCTCCGCCCCCCTACGAGGATGATCCAGTATAAGAGCATGGTTAGATGGGGTTTTTGTGCCCTAGATATTTCTTGGGATCAACGAAGTAGGCAAGCAGGCAATTGAACAACCTGACTCATCAATTCTTGAGCTTTTTCATCATCTCAGCATGTCTTCGTCACGCCAAACTTGAGCACCATCATCCCTTACACTCTCTCCTCCTGCCTAGAGGAGCAGCTTCGTGGGCTCTTTCCATTTCCATTTTTTAAGGTATTACAGGTACCTTCCCTTGGCCCAACTTGCCCTGCAATGATGCCGTGATCATGTGCCGCTAGTGGCTCCCATCTGGTGGTCTGGCATGAGGTGGAAGGCGCTCTCTTGCTTACGCTGCTTTACCATCGTCAGTCACCTCTCCCCAAAGGAAGGTACCGCAACCGACCGGCCTCGTGCTTCTGCCTCCTATCTCCTCCTTCTCGCACTTCTAGAAACTTATGGCAAGATGTTCCATGCGTGGGCGACTACTTACCGGACCTCAGGGTAGGTACGTACTTGGATCTCTGGTCATCCACGAGGGAAAGAACATCAGGAAAGAGCCATCTCAGTGCCTTGGTTCTAAGACCAATTTAAGGAGCACATCCCACAGTCAAATCGGGGTTCAGGGGAACTTGTGCTGGATTGAATCGCACCGAATACTATTTCGACATACGAAAGGAGAGGAAGCGGTTGGGTTTGGAGAAGGTCTTGATATCGACTGCATGGGAACCGGAGCCTGCTCATTGAGACGAGAAACGGGTCTTGCTCTCTACGATGCTGCGAACAACTTCCTTCCTCTATTGAGAAGTACATCGTACGTGTGGTTGCGTCACTGGCCACAGCTCGTTCCTAGACCTTCATGGGAGGAAGGAGAGGACAATGGCTTCCTTCCCACGACTCAGCTCTGCAGGATTCTCTCACATTCTCCCCCGTCCTACTTAATCCCACAAGGGCCCCCATCTCTGCTCTCTTCTTCCTTTCCTCCTCATCCTCTCTCTCATCTCTTCCGCTCCGTTCCTTTTCTCCCTGCGCCGTCATTGTCTTTCTTGTTCGCGTCGTTCTTTGCGTATCCAATCAGATCAGCGTATCCTACGTATTCTACGTGTTCTTACTACACCTAGATCCGCCACTGCCGATTGCCCAATATGCGGGGCTCTCTTCTTGCCATGGCGGCCATGGCGCAAGTGTTTTCTTCCTCTTCATTCTCAGTAGAGCCTGCATCTAACAATCCCTCTCAGTGCTGAAACCTATGCCCAGCCAACCTGTCCCGCGGCGGCAACCGCCACGGTCTTTGTCACAGTCGACTCCAACAACGATCCTGGTCCCTCGATCATCGTTCAGACTGTCACAGCAACCGTTCCACTCTCTGCCTCTTCCCCTTGGTCTCCTGCCCAGTCTGGTCAACCCGGTCTTCCGGCCACTCTCACTGTCACCATCGACAGCTACGATCCCCCTCCTGGAGGATCTCAGTTCACCGGCCCCAAGCCTTGGGAGTCTTCCCCTGTCACAGCCGTCCCTGCCACTGTTGTCACTGCTACTGTCTACTCCCCTGGTTCTGGCGATCCTAATGGTGGTTCCCCTGGTTCTCCTGTATCCCCTGGTGACTCGCGACCTGGTGGTCAAGGAACGACAACTGTCACACTTCCCGGCCCTCCTGGCTCTCCCGGCTTGCCTTGGAACCCTTCCCAGTCTGCCACCACTGATTGCCCGTTTGTCACGGATGACCCCAATGGCGCTGGCAGCAACACTGCGGGTGCCACAGTCATCACTACGACACTCTACAGGACAGACGCCAACCCAGGTCAAGCTACACCCGCCGTGGACTCGGTTGTTGCAACCTTCACAGTCACCTTCCCACAGCCTGCCACCACTGGATCTGTTCCTGGCTCTGCTGCAACCGACGGTGCTGTCCATCCTGCGTCTGGTGAGTTGTTCACTTACACTTTGACTGCACCGGCTGCCACTGGGCCTGCCGCCACCAACGCTCCCTCTGGCTCCAACAACGGCAATGGAGGTTCTGTCACTGACTTCACCACCACTCTCTACCGGACTCATCCTGACTCTGGCCAAGGAACACCTGTCGTCGACACACTTGTCACCTGTTTCACTGTCACTTTCCCTTCTGCAACTGGCACTGGACCCGTCACTGGAGTCCCTGCAGCTTCAACTCCCGCTCCAGGAAGCCCAGGTAGCCCGGGCAACGGCGGCTCTGTTGGCATCACGACTCATCACGTTCCCACTATGGTTCCTGGTCCTGATGGCTCCCTGAGCTACTCCATCCAGACTGTTGTGTCGAGTTTCACAGTTCCAACTCCCGGCTCTCCTTCAATTGCGGGCTCAGGTGTCACAACTGTCTATGTTCCTGCTAACCCTGCTGGCGCCGCCACCACCGTGGTTTTCCCTGCCGATCCCGCGGGCAATCCAGTCGGAGGTCCTTCGACTGTTGTTACCACGACTCTGTATGCGTCTCAGCCAACCATTGGCAATGGCAACCAGCCTCCTGACCCTTCCGATCCGGGCAATGTTGTCGTCTTCACCTTGACAGTTCCTCAGCCTCCTGCCGGTAGTGCTTCAACTTACACCACGGTTCTTCCCAGCATCCAAGGAGACAACGGTTCTGCCGGCCCCAGCTTTGTCTCGGTTTCCACTGCAACAATTGTCCTGACGTTGCCGACGCCTCCTACTACCCCCGGAGACACCACTCCTCCCATGATCCCTGGTGGCTACGGTGACTCTGTCCTCCCTGGTGCATCTGGAAATCCTTCGACTGGTGCTCCCGGCTCTGGCACTCCAGGATCTGGTACTCCAGGATCTGGCACTCCGGGCTCAGGCGCCCCAGCCATTCCGATTACACTCACTGTTCCCGCAGGTGGTGTCTCTCCTACGGATACCAACGGTCTCCCTGGTGGTGGAATTCCCATCACACTCACCATCCCCATAGGGGGTGGCTCCCCTACGGATTCGAATGCCCTCCCTGGCGGTGGGATCCCAATCACACTTACCATTCCCGCAGGTGGTGTCAACCCGACAGATACGAATGGTCTTCCTGGCGGCTACACCGATCCGGCTCAGACTGGTGTCCCCCCTTTCGGCGGTTTGCCTGGGCCACAGATCACTGTCACTGTTGCCTCAGGAGCTCCCGATGCAGGTGTCCCAACTACCGTTGCTGGCGTGCCAACTTCAGTCATTGGTAGCTACTCTGTCATGGTCGACCCCGCAACTGCTGCCGCTGCCTCTCAGAACTCGCCTTCTGTCATCACTCTCTGGCCGCTGTCATCGACGGTTGACAATGCTCTTCCTGGCGCTGCAACATCAACTTTATGCACCAGTTCCGAGTCCACTTCCACGACCGTGCTCACCAGCAGTTTCATCAATGTCGTTGCAGATGAGACTACCACGTACACGTTCCCTTACGAGTCTCTGGTGACCAAAGTCGATACCATCCTCGCCTCTGCCTCGGACGTCGCTGTCACTGGCGGTGCTGCTGGCTCTGCCATTGTCTCTACCATCATTGGCGTATCCACCATTCTCGGAGTCTCTACCATTGCTGGTGTTTCCACCGTCGGTGGCCCTATTGTAACCGCATCCACGGCCTCTGCCCCTGCTGTCACCGTCTCTCCTGCCGGCATTCCCTCTGTCTCCACTTGGCAGAGCGTTGTCGTGCAGAGCTCTGTTGTCCAGGTCTTCACTACTGGAGTCTTTACCTCTCTTGTCCAGCCTGGCGGAGTTCAGAGGCGCTACGTCAACACAACTGCAACATCCAGCACACCCACATTGACGCCTGTCCCGACGCCTATCTGCACCGGTACCACAGAGGTTGGCAATCAGGTCCTCGATGTAAGTTGTTCCGCTCTTGCTGTCTCATTCACTTGCTGACTGTTTGTACACAGTTTGATGACGTTTCCTCCGGCCCGCTCTTCAACCCTTACCATCGGTTCTGGTTCTCCAAGGGCTTCCTCGTTGGCCCCCCTCCGTTGATACCCTTCCTGCCGTCCTCAGGCGGCCGCCTCGTGGAGTTTGTGCCCCCAATTCTTTCGAACACATCTTCAGATGATGTCTCCGGCGACACGGCGCAGATTGGCATGGGAAAGCTGGTGTCTTCTCCTTGCTTCCAATTTGACTTCTTCGGCATGAACCTAGGCTGTCACTCTGACTCCGCGGTTCCCAACCAGCTTTGTGTCTTCACTTTCACTGGATACAGATGGGATGCAACCAACGCGACCGAGACAGAAGCCGTCAGCCAGAAGGCTTGGGTCAACGCTTGCAATCAGTCTTCCGGCTGCCCACTTACTCCTTTCTCGGCTGTCGACTTCACCGATCTCAGCTCCATCCTGATCACTCTGCAAGTCGATGGCCGACCTCAGGTATGGTGGTCTGATGACATCCGTGTCGGCTGGAGCAAGAATGATTGCGCGACTGCCAATTGTCGTCAGCAGTTCCAGCCGGAGAATATTCAACTCCACGCTGGCCCTTTCTTCTACTGGACCAGCTCCGGCATGAGGGTTT
This sequence comes from Colletotrichum godetiae, assembly GCF_030913485.1. Lineage (NCBI taxonomy): Eukaryota > Fungi > Ascomycota > Sordariomycetes > Glomerellales > Glomerellaceae > Colletotrichum > Colletotrichum godetiae. The sequence goes on along the minus strand of NW_026851281.1, from coordinate 243,260 downwards.
TGTCCTCGTCTAGAATCAATCGGGGTTGAGTCTACAGGGACACATGATGATTACAAGAATGATTGCAATAATGGTGGATTGAGAACTGTCGTGTTGCTACACCATTTGATCCGAATTTCTTGGGCGGCTCATCGCGAGCCGGGATGTGTGCTGAAATGACCATGGGAGAAAGGACCAACTACACTTATGTATGCTATTGCTAGTATTCTACATGAATGATTTTGGAGGTCCCATACTACTGTATTTGTCTCATGTCGCTTTCTTGTCTCAACTAATTGCATTGAAGCAATATGTGAGCTCTGAGTGGGCGTCGAGTGGTGACGTGCGGCATCAAGGATCACTTGCAAGGCCATGTTCATGTTGGACAGGGCGACGTCATCACGCGTTCTCAAACCTGGCAAATTCTAGACACAAACATGAGGCCGTAGTGTCCGGCGAAGAAAGGCAGGAATCGAGTATGTATTCGAGGACCGAAAGTGGGCAACAGGTATTATGAAGGCTTGAGCGTAGGCTGATGAGCAACCCAGCTACATCTCCCGTATGTCAGTCTGATAGTCACCGGTGCAATGGACAAACCTTAGGGATAGCCAATTAAAAAGGAAAGTGACAGCTGAAAGGCTCAAGATTTGACATTTCCTCTTCCATCTGTTACTCTACTTCAGAGCCCCATTCTCCCAACGCCGCGCGCAAGCTCATCGATCTCTGCAGCATGCCTCACGCCTTCGGCCGAAGAGTGATTTCGGCCGCCCACGGGAGAGTTGCATTCCGGACACACCGTCTGCTGCATCGCCATGCCACACTCCCCAATGGTGAAGGGATGTCCGTTGCGGCATGTGTACCAGTGCCCTGTTCCCAAGAATTCCTTGCTCATGGCCGCGTAGACGGCTCGCATTTCGTCCGTGGACACATCGCTGTAGAATATCCCGTCGTGGAGCATGCGCTTCGCCGTCTCCACTTCGGATGCAAGCATCGCAGTGAGCGGGTACTCTTTAAGGATGTCCTCAGCTTTCTGAAGGTGGTCCTCGCCGAGCTTGATTATCCTCTCTCTCGCCGAGGAGCCTTCTGCTTTGGGTGTATCTTGCGTGCCAGTCGTCGGCTTGGTATCGTCAGGCGGTGCAAAGTAGCAGAACATGGCAAGAAAGATGTGCCCTTCGACTTCTACTCTGGAATAATTCCTCATGTGAGCAATCTCGATCAGTCGCTCGCAATCCTTGATGTATGGCACCGCATCGATATTGGCAGACTTGGCGCCGTTGTTATCCGTGGCATTGCGGCACAGACTGATGTAATCAGAAACCAGAAGGAGATCGCACCGCAGCGAGAGCGTCATGGCGTCCAAGAAACCACCCATCTGAATTGCCGACTCGTCAAATGAGTAGTCGCTGGTTTGCCGCCGCTTGTTGACGTGCCAGACCAGGTGTGCCACACGCTGGTACGGCTGTTCCTCTTTCCAGACCGCCCCGAGGAAGTTGGTGATCTGGTTCCGGAGCATCCTGAGGGCCATGTACCGAGTGTCTCCCGTGAGCTTAAAGAGATGGGTCATTTGTTGCTGCCGAGATCCCCTAAGAGCAAAACTAGATTGGGCTGTGGGAAACCCTGACTGTGTTGTAGGAAAGCTGAATTTGCTCTTCTCCATCTTCTGCAGAGTGTCTTGCGCGGCGAAGAATGCGTCGGTCAACTTTTGCTTGACGCCATGGGCCCAGCTGATGAATTTTCTCGTTGACTCATCTAGAAGTCCACGGCGAACGATCCTCCCATACCTGGAGATGTTTCTTAAAGATCCTCGGCAGTCGGGGCACACCTTGATGTTAGTCGCTGAGAATGGATGAGACCCTGATTTGATGGTCGTTGGCACTCCGTCGGGCGAGACCTCGTAAAGATCGTGAAGCCCCATCTGTCCGTCCATGGTTTTGTAAGTGAAAAAGTGGCCACAGTCTGGAAAGATACAGGGCTCCTCGTCCAGGTCCACTGAGTCGTAGTCGTTCATGAGGATGAGGTCAACCACCCTGTTCTTGATGTCATCCGAGGCACACGTCTGGCAGTATTTTTTGTCTGGACAACGTTCTCCGCAGATAGAGGGGCCTTGTCACTGTTAGAGTGTGCACAATTGCCCGGGAGACAATGACTTACATTGATGCCCGCAATTCAACACTTCGGTACACCGCTTGGTGCAGGGGATCCAATCGCAAGGAGCCGCGCAACTGTTATCGCAAGTCAGAAAAACCTCATAAATTCCACAATCACAGTTTGACGTTGTACTCACGGCATTGAACACTTAGAGTGTGGGCATGCGGATGGGCACGCCTCCTCTGCACACGGTGGGCAAGGCTCATAACATTTCTTGCCGCACTTTGAGTGCACGCATTTGTTCTGACATGGAGATGAACAGGGAGGGCAAGCTCCATCTGCATGGCAAGTGTCTCGGCAAGAGTGACTACAGGATGTGTAGGACCTTCCGCAGGTCTGTCGACAAGCTTTGTGGTCCTCTTCGACCACTTCGCCACCCTTTCTAATGAGACATGCCGAGCACGGCGACTTGCAGGCATGGCCACAAGGCCTCTGGAAGCCACACTCAGCCCTGCAGAGATAGCTGTCCCTGGCAACGTCCACGTGGCAAGACACCTTCACGGTATGATTGCATCCTGGCACCTCTTTGTCGACTTGGACGACACATTCGATCAAAGATGGGTCCTGGGCTTTCCAACAAGCGACGGTGTCGAGGATGTGACCGCATGGAAGCTTGAAACCAATGCCGCGCAGCACCTCGGTGCACGGCTTATCGCAAGGCTCTCCACAGCGTCGGCGGCATGGGTGATCGCAGCTTTCCTTTGGCCTTGCACAGTCCTCGAGACATTTAATGGCGTTGTGAAGGTGATCGGAGTGGCAAGGTCCAGTACAGGCGTGGCCACATGCCAGCCGACGGTCACATCGGAGTTTGCATCCACCATCTGGAGAGAATCGAAGGAAGTCCTCTGGCTGTGACACGAAGCTCGTGTTTTGAGGATGTCGCGGACATTGGAGTTCCAACCTATTGCCGAAGTTGCCGCCGTTCTGGAGGATTTCCGTGACTTGCGCCCACATGGTGACATGACTCGAGGTATGTGAATTGCCAATAATGTACATACCGTGCTTAGCTCGAGAGAGAAGAACATTGATGCGGTTGGAAGTACTGAGGAATCCGCATCTCTTGTCGTTGTTGCTGCGGACAAGTGAGATAATGACAACATTGGCCTCCTCGCCTTGAAAGTTGTCGACCGTTGCGGCTCGAACACCGCTCAGAGCATTTGTTTTTGCCGCTTGCCCTATGTTCGTGGAGCTGCCCTGAGGAGAAGTAGAAGCAGATTCCATCTCAGCAAGATCATCCATATCTCGGTCGTTGATGACGATCTGCATAATAGAGCTGAGCTTCTGTCGCAGCTTGTTGAGTTGTCCTAGATAAGGCGTCAAGACGGCGATTTCCCCGGATTTATACACGCCCTGCCTTAGCAGGTGGGATACAAGCCCCGAAACAAGCTCAATCTCGAAATTGTTGGAGTACGACGTCTCAACAGAGTCCTGGTCAGACTTTCCGCCCGATTCCGGGCTTTCGTGGTGGAGCCAAAAGAGCCTTCGTGCCATGCCGGGGACCTCTGGGTAGTCTTGCACATTTTCAGAGTCTGACAAAGATGGGTACAGTGTCGATCGTACTAGTTCCGCAATCGATGGGTGCATTCGACGTTGCGTATCAAGGACGCTGAACGGGATACTCGGGACGTTGGGAGGCGGTTGGACAAGTCTTTCGAAAAGTGACACATCCAGGGAGTACTTAAAGCCAGCCGGGTTTGCACGTTGGAGTCTCCAGTCTTGTATCTGAGGACGTAGCTGAAGGTGATCCCCGATCAGAATGGCATGCTCGATAGTTGGCAAGAGTGCGGTCAAAAGATGAGCTTCCAGAACTTCGCCCGCTTCTTCGCATACAAGAACCTTGCCATGCACTCGCCGAAGAAGGTCAAGATTGGTGGCGAGCCCCGTGGTTGTGACACCAATGATGTTGGCTTCTTGAAGGCAGCGCAGATCCATGGAGCTTCTGATCTTGCTGTTACTTTCTTTGTTTGCCTGGTAGGCCTTGTGTAACCTTGACAGCGAATCAATCTCTCCTTTCAGCACTTCGTCAAGCCATTCTTGGTAGAGCAGGATGCGTTCCTGGTGGTAGAGGTCGGATAGCTTCAAGTGGCGCAAGCGCCGGAGTGGGCGTGTCGTATTGGTGGGCAAGCCGCCGGCGAGCCACTTTTTGACAACATCCCCGCGTGAATAAGATACCGTATGCCACTTCCCTTCGTCGTCATAGTTTGGCAGGGTTGGCCCCATCAGCTCCTCATGTTGGGCAGGATAGTATTCGGCAAGATGAAGACGAATCTTTTCGTTGTCTCTACTGAAGCTGAAGTTCGAAAGCCTATCGCGAATCTCGCTTGTGTTGACGTCCAAAGTCTCGATGGATTTATAGAGATCTCGACCTTCCGCAGCCGTGCGGGTCATGTCTCGAGCAACCGCTCTCAAGTTCACAGGCGCCAACCTCTCAGATTTGGATCGAGAGCCAATGCGAATGATATTCTTGACACCACCATCTAAAAGATGCTCCAACAACTGGTCCAAAGCATGATTGGTGTAGCAAACGCACATAATAGGCCCCAACTTGACTTTCGATTTGTTGGCAAGCAACACTTTGATGAGCGCTTCTCCAGTATAGCTCTTTCCCGTACCCGGAGGACCTTGTATCAGGGCGAAGGATCTTCTCAGTGAATTAAGGATGGCCTCAGATTGAGTCTTATCAAGGCTAGAGTGCCTACTTAGACGTGACGGGTTGATAGCATCGCCGGGCGCGTATGAGAGTTTCCTGCCATCGTTCGATAGGCAGCTCAGATCGAAGGAGAAACCGGGTCGCTTGGAGTAGAGTGGAGGAGATATGTCCGCTGGTTGACTCCCGGCACGAAGCGTTAGGATGTCTTGGAAAGGAAGGTCCAGCGTCCGTGACATATCTTGCAATGCCTTCAATGGAGGGGCGAAGGAAGGCAGTAGGATGGAGGGGAATTCGAGAAGACGACGGTGCTGGCGGACGATCCGCATGGTCTTGAACCACCTGAGTGATCTCTTGATCTCTTCGACACCTGTGTCAACCAATTGGAGATGCACGTATGCGTGATTTTGATCGTCGAGCAGACTGTAGCGCGGTCCCTTCTTCTGACCCTCCTCTTGATCGTCTGCTTGACCTAGCTGGTTCTCGTCTTTGGGCGTCCTGATGGTCGACCTTGAAATCTGAAAGAAGAAGATACCGCCCACTCCATCAACAATACACACAAGAGACCCATCCATGAGTCTCTTTCCTGCCCACCAAGTGCCGCGTTGCAATTTATCCAGACCTCTTGTAGGTCGAGGTTGGTCAATCTGGACAATGAACTCAAGGCCTGACCATCGGTCGAAGGTCATGTCAACAGCAATGGCGTTCTCATAGGCCACGACTCGTGTCCTAACATCTCGCACCTTGACGGCCGACTCCACTGTCGTGCGGATGGCGCTGCGTAAATCGTGGAGTGTATCCTCGCGTAGGAGACGGAAATGACGATCTAGCAAACCTCGCAGACCTTGTAGATGATGCTGTGCGGGGTTGGCAACTGGCAGGTATTCATCTCGTGAAGACATGATTTCTTGATGAGTGGGCATCAGCTTGATATCTGATATGTCTTGGTGGTCATTGTCGTGGCGCTCGCGACGTTTTGAGAGTCTGCCAGGCAAGTCCTGGCTGAGAGTGAACTCGGCCATGGCACCAGACGACGCGGAGACATGGACAGCGTCAACCAGAGTTTGGCCGATCCCCAAGCGACGGCAAACATAGTCGAGGTGTCTGTTTGCTTGCAAGGAATGGAAGTCGCTTTCCTTATTGCCAGAAACATCCAATCGCAGCTTGATTCCTTCGACAATAGGATGAAAGAGGGCGTTGACAATGTTCGAGGTGCTGGTGTTGATGACTTTGGCCAAGACGCCGCAGGAAAGAGCAAGTGCTTCCATGCCAAAGATACCAGTACCTTCGAAAGGTAACTCAGCCCAATGATCGATGATATCGAAGATGAAATTGAACAGAGTCTTCAGACGAGTGGCGTCGATTCCCAAGAGTAATCGATAGAGCATCGCGGTTTCCTGCTCAAGGACCACAGAGTCTACAACAGTTGGGTGAAGCATAACTAGGAACAAGGGCGAAATACGCGATTCCCAAAGAATTGCTTTGTCTTTGGGCGTTCTAGTAGTGGCAGACCCCTCAATAACATCTCTGACAAGCGATAGTCGAGTTTCAGTGGCCATCTCCTTGACAACCTCTTGTGCCAGGCTCACATCTTGCTCCACTAGAATGATAGCAGTGCGGAAGAACTTCGAAGTGGTCTCGTCCCAGAGCAGCGACACCTGTTTTGGCTGAGGTCGAAGTCGTTTCCACTGAAATAGCCGCTCACGCTCAGGGTTACGCGCTTGGTTTGAGGCATTGTGGGCTCGGCCATCGCTCCGTCTGGCATTCGCTGCCGAGTCGTTGAGTGCGACATTGCTAGGTCGCCCTTGACCTCGTGGTTGGCAATCCGACTTGTCGCCTGTATCGTGGGAGAATTTGCACCTCGAACCAAAGCGACAGGTTCCAGTCCTCACGTAATAGTGGCATGTACCTTTTGTAGACGAAGTCGCTCCCGGGCGGTTCCTAGCACATGACAGACGTTAGCTTCGAGATCACGGGTTGTAGGCTTTAGTAGCCGCCATAACTCACCCGCCGTTTGTCCACATCTTCGGGCGCTTTGTAAAGTAATTACTTTTAAGACGTTGGTAGATAATTAGGGTCAGGCAATCGCTCAAGAATATCTACAGACTGCAGTGACTCAGGAAGATAGGCCAGCAGAGGGAGCATTGTCGAAATGGGGAGCAGCTTCGCCCTTATGAGGCTCTGGCTAAGTTAGTCGTATGCCAGACAAAGCCAAGGATGGCATTTCCAGCAAAAGGAAGGTCCATGCAGCAGCTTCAAGAAGGCTCTCTGCATAAAGGTCCAGGCACCAACCAAACAAAGCCTAAAAGCTTCATTGGCCATCTCGAACGTACAGCGCCGGAACTGGCGTGATTTTCCCTCCGCCGCAGGGCTTGTGAGCTTTCGTTGGACGGGCCTCCATCGCGTGTTAATAGGAGACTGGCATGGTGTTGTGGGCACCCTGCAGCGCAGAAGCAGGAGGCCGTCAACGCCAAAGTATGCGGCTCCTCCCGCGACGAATGGGAAGGCGAGGCGGGCTAGGGATTCAAGACAGCCACCAAAGGGAAACGGTATGCCAGGGAGAATTCAGCCCAACGGCCTCCTGATTGGCCTCGGGTGCCGTCATATCGCGGACCAACATGGTGCTGCGGCCGTTTCTGCCAGATGTTGGGGCTGAGAGGGTCGGAAAACTGGCCTTCAGATGACCAAGATGCCAGGGTGCGGAATGAAAAAGTCGAAATACACCGTGATGGAACTTTTGGGATGGCTGAGACAAGAATCTCGCGATAAAAGTCGGATATGCAGTCGTCAAATGTGAGGTAAGTTGAGGTTGGAGTTGCACGGGCGTGCCGTTCGGGGCGCGACAATTGCCTGCACTGAAAAGAGACCGGGAGTGCTTTCCGCCTAAATTTTAACGACAACCAGGTACCCTAGAAGACTACGTTCCGTGTCTCCTACCTGAACCACGATTATGTTAGCAGAGTCAACTACAACCCTACGAACTGGAATATACCAATCGAATAACCATGGAACCGGCCCAAGTGGGAAAATCATCCAGACGTGATAGCTTAGTGATAGCTTTCGTCGGGGAGACCTGTCCGAGGATTCTTTCTTGTAGGTCGCGACTCAGCTTCGTTCGTTTCATACGAACAGAAAAGCCATCCTACGAATGTCAAGACTATACCATTGAGGAATTTGTCAAGACTCGAAACAATATTCAAAATTTGAAAATCGTATATGTCTGCCTATATACTACTGATAGTCGGCTTATTCTTCATGTCATCCACCTCACCGCCGCTAAACTCGCGTATGAAGCAATATAGCCGGTTTCCGCGGGTATCCCTTATGACCCTGGCTTCGCATGACCATCATAGTGAGTTAGCGGCTAGTGCAGGAGGGTCGATTGGTCTTGCAAATTGCCGTTGATACGACTCCCAAGGATTCTGTCGAGCGATATTCCACCAGGGTGAAAAATTACTCTATGGGGGGCAGCAACTCGGTAGTTTAATCCAAGAATTCCATTCTCCCCAGCGCCAAGAAAAGTAAACATTCAGTCAAGGCTAGCCTATACAAAGACCAGATGCCACAATTATCTTCATCCCTCAGGGCGCGTGCATGGATCGATGCACAAAGTGGGAGGATGCCCCGGGTCGGCCCAGTGCTTGAGGTTTGTGCATGTGCAAACCACATACGTCCATTTGGGGTTGCCTCCTTTGTCCACGATCGGAGCCTCGAACTCGAATTTGCCTCCACTTTTGCTTTGCACTCTCTGACAATTTGGCCTGTCGTCAGATTCACTTAGATGGCCATTGACACGGAGCATGCTCGGGATGATCAACATGCTGCAGCGCCAACGTTTCGGCCCCGGCGCCTCCGGATCACCACAGTCGCTAGTAACACCTTGTGCGATTGAGCTAGTGACGGACTCCGATATCGTGAAGCTCATGCCTATGCTCATAATCTTATCCTTGGGGCCAATTGTAAAAGAGACGCCCGCGGTCCATGTTATACCAACCGTATATGTTTTAGTGACGCTGATTTCTGCGCCATGTTAGCCCTCAGACTTGCGTGGAGTTAGGTCAGCTCACCTACTTTCACCGCCTGGCACAGAAAGACCAATCTGCCATCTTTCTCCCGTAACTTCAGTCTTGTTCTCGTATCTTGGGCAATAGTATCCAAAGTTCAAAGGGATAAACATCTGGGGGTCCGCCAGGCCTGGGGTTGAGAAGAGGGCAAATGCCATTGCAAACCACACAAGCAATGCCATAATTATAGGTACGTTGAGCGCGGATTGTGTTAGAGCAATTAGCAGATGCTAGACAGCTACCTTGAGTGTGGAGGGCCATGTGTTAATAAGTTGCCAGAACCCGGGACCAAGTGTCAGGTGACAAGTCGTTTAACGCCTGATCAGTCTTGAGCTTGTTGATGCGGTGCTTCTTGTGTATCAAAGCCGCATTTCGTACGTTCAATAGTTTAGGGTAGACTTTACAGAAAAGCCTCATCACTACCACTGTTGGGTCACATCATGCCATGGGCGTTGTGCGCGCATATAATACACCGATTTGACACCGGCACCTTTTGCCCGATTGGTATTCTTCCTCCTCATCATGACAGCTTGTTGCACATAGATACAACTGTCATGTAGATAGAAAGCACATCGAACACCGTTTCCAGCTAAAGTTGGCAAGGTGCCGCCTCACAACCTAAGAACCACTGCGGTTGAAGAAGGCCGCCCTCGACGTTTGCGGCCGGCGCCCGTGTCAGCTATCCCGTAGTTCATCGTACTTGTTTCTTTTTGGATAAATATCAGTACATGAAGTTGAGCGCGTGCTTAGGGTGTTTTACGTCTATCGAAAAGTCAAATTACGTACCTTATAATGTGATTTCTCTTGAAAGCCTGACCCAGTCAAGATCGATCTTTTGCGCCTGTAAAGCCGGAATAGAAAAGCCCCCAATTGTCTTACAACATTTGTTCGTAGATCGTCAATGATGCGTCGGATAAGCAACTTCAGAAAATCACAAGGCAGACAGGCCTGGCGAAACACTGACCAGAATGTTTTGTTCTACACCAAAAGCGGGATCAGTCAGTCAGAAATCAGGCTTTCCTGCCAGGATCCAACACCTCACTAAAAACAATCTTTTTGTTGGTATACACGTCAGCAGAGCAGCCTGAGAGCCGGCAAAAAGCTCAATAATCTTATGATATTGAGCTGCGTATGTATGTGTAAGGAGGAAGTGCGGTCGTTGGTGAGGCAAGCTATTCTGTCTTGAGAAGCCGTGGCGAAAGCAGGGCTCTTGTTGGCGGATTGGGTATTCGCAGAAGAGGCGCGGGCGGTTGCGAACGGTTATTATTTCTACTAGTTCTACTATTATTACCTTTTGTCTTTTATATATTCCTTGGAGAATATGATAGACATAAAGAGATTATAATTCTAGAATAATTCTTAGGCAGAAGGAGAAGACAATTTGGGAGAGATGTTGGCTGATATAGGATGACGGCTGAGGGAGTAGAAACGAGATGGGGGAGGGGGGGTAGATGGGGTTTATGTATGGCTATCGGAGGCCGCCCGTGCGAGCCCATGGATTCCCAAGAGCGGTTACCACTCAGGACTCAAGATTCCTCCTGCTCTGTGTAGTACTCCTTTTGGTCCCGGCATGAAATTCACGACACAGTCACATGTTCAAGCACAGCAGGAACCTCGTTCGTCTAAGAAACCAAAGTCTGTTGAACTACCAAAAAGACTCGTCGACTCGGCCGGGCTCACTTACAATAGTGGAGGGGAGGGGCTCAACTGTCGCAGCGGGAGCTGGCGGCGAGAGTTCTTGGCTCTCCTCGCAGCGTTGATCACACTAACGTAAGTCACTTTTACGTGTCAAATGCATGTGCCTCAGATGACTTACGGAACAGTGTGACGAGACCCCATACCGGATCATAGTTTCGTACCTCGGTCTTTATTCTTCAAGGAATACATTGAGGGTAAACTGCCGTGAGTAAAGAGAATTAGAATAATAACGAAGGCATGGTTTGGAGAAGTGATAGAGATATAGATAAGGACCGTAAGGTATAGAGCAAAAATTCGTTAGTACTAATAGTGTTGTTTCCTAAGAAGTCCCTTACCTTATCTTACGTTGTAATATTGCGTTAAAGGGGTGGATGCTGAAGTGAAGCCGATATACAAATGGGGTTGTGATTAGAAAAGTTGCTAAGACGAAGGCCAGTTTTGAACGAAAGAGAACGAAAGAAGATACTGAAATAAGGTCTGGGCGAGAGGAACCTCAATTCTCTCATTTATCTAGTTTGCCGCTGCGTCTTGCTCGTGCACCAAGTTCTCAATGTGAAGTCGTCTGTGAAATACGAAGTCGCCAAATGTGGCTGGGCACCCGATGTGGCCCGTGTGGCCACCGGGCTGTGGCTGATGTCAACGGCCCACTCTCCCGTCATGGGGCAGAAAGCTTCTCTTCCCTCAACGCACACCATTCAGTCGCTTCGCTGATGGAGCACTATTCCCTGCTGTCCATCGCACCAAAGGAGTCTAAAGGGAAAGTTCGCGTCTTCGACTCCGTTCGGGGCCCATCTCCGAAAATGAAGCGGCCTCGGCGCGGCCCAGCTCCGACTAGCAAGCAGCCACAGCCGGAACCGGCCGGTGACGAGCGTTGATCTCTCGATGGGGCCACCACCAAGCAGCCAGGCCGTTTCGCCGATTTTGTCCCACACCAGCGGGCGGATTGACGTCCCGATGTCTTGATTCGATGTGTTCAACAGCTCGCCTAAGCATTTTCAAGCTCCCCCGGCAATGATTTTCACCGGCAGTCGCATTCACAGTTCGCAAACAATCGCAAACCGCATAACCATACGTGCGGGACAATACTCGACCTTCTCTTTGACAGCTGCGACGAAGCTCATTTCCACCCACTCACCACTCTACCGCCCCCCGGGATTGCGTGTGTTTCAAAGTGGATTGCTTTCCTTGTTCTCCAAACCCGGCCAGCCATGCAGCTTGCCCGCGGCCGGGGTCGGCGCCGGGGGGTGGTGGTCGTCATTTAGGTGTGATCGATAGTGTCGCTTCCGCGCCCCCATGACTCGAGCAACCAGCGTCGCTTTCGCAGTATTAAGGGCCATGGGGGGTCGCGCTTGAGGATTTTGGCGCCGTTGAAACAGTTTTGGTTCTTGCGACATCGCTACTCATCTTTTCGTTCTTCACGTTGGTCGAGAGTACTGCTAATTGCTTCGGCTATTGACTGCTTAGCAAAGATTCTATGGGTTCGGCAACTGAAGCATGACGACACCGAGAAAGCTTGTGCAAGAAGCCGCTTAAGTTATCGAGGTCGGAGCAAAGAACCCGTGTCTCGGCACTGCGATTGGCGCGCTTCTCCGGAATAGTGAAAAGGGACATAATCATGAGCGCTCCCTCTCCTCACATCGCCCATGATGTCGAAAAGCCAGGGCCACGGCAGACAACGGGGTCGCCTGTCCACGACGACACCGAAGGCACTCGCATGAAGGAAGCCGTGCACGGCGAGGAAAAGGCGCTGCCGTCGTCTTCATCGGACGACGACCCGCCGGGAATGGTGGCGCAGGACACGGATCTGGACACGGATGCTGGGCACGGGGCCGGCGCCGAGGCCGGCGGGATCGTGGGCCGCGTGCTCAGTCGGGCCACGTCCAGGTCCAGCGTCGCACAAGGGCCGCCTCCTGACGGGGGCGTCACTGCATGGATGGCTAGTGAGTTGCTGCGTGCTCCCTGTCAAGACTCTTGGGAGGCTAACTTCCACCACAGTCTTCAGCGCCCATCTGGTCATTATGAATACCTGGTGAGTTTATCAAATCATGACAAGACTGTGCCTCAGCTAATGAACCTCAGGGGCATCGTCAACTCCTTCGGCGTCTTCCAATCCTACTACACAACCCTCCTCGCCCGCCCGCCCTCCGACATAGCTTGGATCGGCTCCTTCGAGGTCTTCCTCCTCTTCTTCATCAGCACCTTCAGCGGCCGCCTCACCGACGCAGGCTACTTCCGCCACCTATTCATCGCCGGTTTTCTCTTTGTGTTCCTCGGCATGTTTGCCACCTCCTTTTGCTCACAGTACTGGCAATTGTTCCTCGCCCAGGGGATCTGCCTGGGCCTCGGCAACGGCTTACTCTTCTGCCCCGCGCTGTCGACGGCCTCCACCTACTTTGACAAGAAGCGGGCTCTCGCACTGGGGTTCGTGTCGATTGGCAGCTCAACAGGCGGGCTGATTTACCCCAGCATGGTCCGCCAGCTGCTTCCGAGTATCGGGTTTGGGTGGACCATCCGCGCTATCGCGTTTGTGCAGGCCGGCACGCTAGTCATCAGCTTCATATTCCTGAAACCGAGAGTCAAGCCCAGGAAAGCTGGGAGCATCGTCGAGTGGGCAGCTTTCAAAGAGTTGGAGTACACTTTCTACGCCATTGGTTCTTTTCTGGTAAGCTCATCCTCGCAACCCCCTTCCACTCACCGTCAGCCTCCCCATACTCACAACAACATGACAGAACTACCTAGGTGTCTTCTTCGCCTTCTACTACCTGGCCTCCTACACCCGCGACATCATCGGCCTCTCCTACAACGACTCCCTCAACCTCCTCCTCGTCCTCAACGGCGTCGGCGTCCCCGGCCGCATCCTCCCCGGCTACATCGCCGACCGCGTCGGCTCCATAAACACCCTCATCCCCATGTCCCTCGCCTCCGGCATCCTCATGTACTGCTGGGTCGCCGTCTCCTCCACAGCGGGGCTTTATGTGTGGACTCCCTTTTACGGCCTCGCCGCCAGCGCGATCCAGAGCCTGTTCCCTTCGGCGCTGAGCCAGCTGACGAGCGACCCGAGGAAGCAGGGGACGCGGATGGGTATGACGTTTACGATTGTGAGTTTTGCGGTGTTGACGGGCCCGCCGATTGCTGGGGCGATTATTGAGGCTGAGGGCGGGAGGTATGTTGGCGCGCAGGTGTATGCGGGTTCGTGTTTGCTTGCTGGTATGTGTTTTTGGGTGGCGGCGAAGATGGTCAAGACGAGGAGGGCTGGGATGGGGTTGAAGGTTTGGGCCAAGGTTTGATGAGGTGATGATGATGAGGTGCTGATTTGGGCACCGCTTGATGTGTTTCTTTGTGTATAGAGTGCGGTACAAGTCTGATGGGACGACTAGAAGCATCGAATACTCACGGGGTCATATAATGTAATTACTCAACGCTGTCGTACGGCGACGATGTCACGGTATTGATATCCATCCAGGTTTCGTGGCCACCTCCATCCCATGAACCTTGGAAACTCTCATCTCCAGGAGAGAGGCCCCTGAGATGAGCCGCAACCAAAATTGCTTCCCTTCAACCATTCTCACCGGGCCCCCTCCGACGAACCACCATCACCACCACAACCGCGAATTCCATCGACACACCACTATACAGGACATGATAATCTCTCCGGTAGGAAAAGCACAGGCTATACCACCTAGTCGCTCTCTTTTCCTCTATGAACCTACACAAAACAGCACGCTAACAAAAAACACAAGCAGGCTATCAGACCCAGTATCCTACCACCACGACATTAACCAGAGTTAAGGCAAGCCTAGACAAGGTACGTAAAAACACTTCATCAGCACTCACATACTCTCTTCCCTGCCTTCTCAACTTCCCTCCAATGAGACGCAGTACCAAAAAAGCCCCAAGTCATCACCCGCATTGCATGCCGGAAGCAATGGTCAACACTCCCGGCCGGCCGTTGTCAAACAACGGCGGCGCAACGAATTTCGTGCATAATCGAATGCGAAGCAGCTGGGCCACCCGGCCGTAAGGTACCAGAGGAGCTGCCCCGCATCCACATCCATCCGTTAACTATTCCCGCATATCCCGCCCCCACGTTCCCTCCGGAGATGCTGGGAAGCAAGTTGATGCAGAGTAGAAACGTCTTGTACCGTATCCCGGATTTAAAAACAGAATATCCCATAATTCCCAAAGGTATTCCAAGGTTTGCCTTACACACTGAAACCGGTGCGCATCCGTCAGAAGGCAGGTGATCCGATGCAAGTATGCAAGTCCCCTTATACCCCCCCTCTTCTAGAAGCACGTCTACGGCCGTTTGACATTTTTGAACTCGCGTCAAATGTCCAGCGCCTTGCGATAATTGATATGGCTCACAGTTATTACAGACAGGGACCTTGGGAGGCAAAGAGTCAAGATGAAGTGGTATCTCTTATTCATTCAAGATATTCATCTAAATGCTAAGAAACCCAAGCACCAACAGAAACCAAAAAACTCAACGCTATGCCTATCTACCTTACGTAGTGGAAATCTATCTACACAACAACAACAACAACAAGAAAGGAAACAAAAGGAAAGAAAACAACAGAAGCAGTCAAAGAAACCCCCCAACCATCCTTCTCACACTCTCCCCGCCCAATAACCCCTCAAGCCTCGCCATATCAAGCTCCCCGAGCGCAGGGTACACCCGCTCCCGCGGCACCTCCCCGCCCACCGCCAACACCCCCTCGTCCTCCATCCACTTGCGCAGCGCCGCCTTCATCGGCGCAGGCGTCATGGGCGAGTGGTACAGCATGTGCAGCGCCTGCGCGCGCATGTCGCTGACATGCTCGTCGCCCTTGTTGTCGTGCAGGTGCGGGTTCCGCGTCTCGATTTGGTGAATCTGCACTGATGCGTGCGCGAGCTGCCGCGAGCCGTTGCTGCTCCTGCTGCTGCTACGGCCGCTGAGGCTCATGGGCGAAGCGGGAGGCGACAGGAGCTGTGACATTCGTGACGGAGACGACGGAGATATGGGGGTGCTTGCGTCGGAGAGCATGTCGCTGCCGTCATCATCGAGTCTTTGGTGGTGGCTGTTGTTGTTGTTGAACTTGTTGTTGAACTTGTTGTGGTGGTGATGATGATAGTCCAAGTCGCCCATCTGCTCCAAGAGGTAGAGGTACTCATACGGCTCAACCGCAAACCCGCTCGCCATCCGAAGCTTCAGCGCCAGGGACATGGTCATGGCATGCTCCCCAGCATTCCCCGTGGCAATGCAGTCCGTCCCGTAGCCGGAGAACTCTTGCAAAAGGTTGTTCAGCCACTCATTCACCACCCGTGAGCTCCGTCCCCTCCGATCAAACATGAGTCGACCGTTCCGCTCCTTGGGTTTCGAGCTCCACGACACCCGGACCATGGCATGTTCCGCCGTCGCCCTCGAGAGGTGAAACCCAGCAGCATAGCTCTTGCAATACTCGTTGATGGAACCGGGGATATAATTATCAGCATCCACGAAGCCAACATACTCCCTCTCCATCAACGCAGCAACAGCCATGCCAACAAGCATCCCCTCCCCCTTGCCGCTGTGCACAAGCCCATCGTCAGCGCTCACCAGCTCAGGAGCCCCGGCCGCCGCAAACGCATCAGCGAGGCAGGAGTCCTTTTGATGCACCGCGATGGCGAAACGATCCGCCTCGCGGCAAAAGGTTTGCAAGATGTTGACTTCCGTCTCGTACCTGTCGTTATAGCCGCCCGTCCGGTTGCTGTTGGAAACGAGAACGATGAGGCAGTCGTGCGGGATCCCCGAGAAGACGGACTCGATTGTGCGGAACTCTTCATTCATGCAGAGCACGACGATGGCCATGCGCGACTCGATGGCTAAAAAGTCGTCCCGCGAGACGGTGAGGCTTGAGGAGGTGCTTCGGCCTGATCCGGCGTCGAGCTCGATGACGCGCTGGAGTTCGTTGATTTGTATTGAGCCGAGGCGCTCGAAGCGCGAGGGCCGTGTAAGTCTCATTGTTGGAAGAGTGGTGGTGAGCGTGTGTGAGAACGGCTCGTGCCGAAGTGAAGGTAGAGTGAGATTATAAGATGTGATTGGGAGTCTGGTTTGCTCTGCTGAAGAGGAATGGATGTACCCGGATTCAAACAAGGTCGGTATGGTTAAATAGGTCTTTGAAATTCGCTGGAGCAGACTTCAGAGCAGTTGAGTTTGGTGACTCTTACCTCTTTCTTCCCAGATATCCAAGCAAGACCCCCTTCGCCGGCCTTCCTTATATGTATTAACATTAGTCCCTGTGATACAATAGACCAGGTTCGTTGTCCGCCCCAAGCACCAACGGTAACAGGGAGTAAGTAGTGTGCGAATGGTAAGAGTAACGGTTGGGTCAGTTCCAACGGCCGTAATCCGGTAACCCAGGTAGGTAGGCCAGATCTCGAGACCTCGTTCGAAAAAAGGGCCCCCAACGGGTAGACTGTTGTTCATCACGTCTCTGTCCCACCGCATTGGTCAGTACTGCGACAGGTTGTTCGTTGTTCGTATTTGCCTAAAGGGTCGTTGCAGCCCGTTTGCTGCGTCTCCGCTGGAGAAGGGGGACCGACGCTATTCGTCAACTTGTGTTCTATGGAGAAGGTGTTCCGTTGACAGGGGGTGGGCAAAAGAAAGAGGAGAAGGAAGAGTAAAAAAGAAAAGAACCGGGATTGTCAGAAAAAAGGATGTAGAATCGAAGTGTGCTTTGCACTGCATTCAACCTACCTCGAGTCCAGTGACCAACAAGCGACCTCCAACACGACCACATCTCGACAGGGGTCTTTACACGCTGCGCCTCTCTCCCGCCGAAAAAGTGTAAGTGGGTAGAAGAAGAGGAAGCATTTCAACAAAGAATGCTCCTCTAGACAATCTCAGCAGAGAGAGAAGACCAGAGATTATGAGAAATTAGACGCCATTCAATATTGTAGATGACAAATCGCATTGCAAGGAAAATATCGGTTCTTACAAAGGCACTACCCAAAAGTGTCGAGGTGAAGAAAAGACGGGCACAGCCGCTGTCAAGATCCCACCACATTGCTTGGCACCGAACTTCAGAACCTAATTGATCCTAGCGATCTAGGCGCATTCCAAAAACCTCACGTGCGTTGGCTCTCTATGATTGACTCAACTCCGGGAAAAAAGTGCGAGAGAGCCTTGTACTGGGGAACTGGGGGTGGCTCTTGTCGAGGCCAGTTGGGCGCGGTTGTGGCTCTCCCTTTTTTTTTTTTTTCACCAACACACAGCCACGCACCGCGGCTGTTGGTTCTCTCTCGTCTTACCACAATCAAGAAAAAGTGCCTGAATGGTTCCAACTTCCGCTTCGCCTTGGGGACCAATGATCTCATTGCTGTGCTGAGTAATTTCCGCCGCGGATCGTTGGGTCTAAATGATAGGCCCAGGGCCGGGGGGTGGCTTGACAGGTTCCGAGTTGGCCTCGTTGAGCTCCTTCAGGTCTTTGGCAAATTGCATCGTGCCATATCACCCCCTCACTCGGTGTGACAGGACGTCAGAGTAACGAGCAACTGGGTTTCTTGTCTTCCTCTCGCTACCGATTGCTCGTCATAAGATACTTTACAATTGTGCCAGGACCGAAGGCTACGTTCCATTGTTTTCCGTACACCCAATCAACCAACATCCAACTCCAACATTCTCAATTTCCAGTAACGACCATTCCCTGTTGCTTCGATCTGCCAGTCATTTCAATTCCTAGCCAATCCTCTCACTGCTTCTTCGAGGGGACAAAACCCAGTCATTCGAGTCGGTGTAGTACCGGTGTCCGTCTTGCCTGGCATCGATGCTAGCAATGTAGTCGTCATCTAGGTGATACTCTCACATCATTCGTCAAGTCGTTTGTAATTTGCATTCCGTCGTTCTTGTCCATCTCGTTATATTGTTCGAACCGGCACAGTCGTCGTAGGCTGCGAGGCGAGCGAACCACTTTCGAGTACTGCTCACTTGTTTCGAGTCGACAGGCCCTTCTTCGAAGTAGGAGCGTAGGGAGCGCAGGTGACCGAATCGCCGCTCTTCTCTTCGTTGGAGGACTTGAAGCTGGAAAGGGTCTTCTCATGCAACTCGCTCATCGCAGCCGCCGGAGACTTTTCGTAAGCCTCTTACTTCTCTTTGTTGCCGCGGATGTCGTCCATGATCCGCTTCATCTCGGCTATGACAGTCTCATCTCATGGATGTGCTCCTGCTATTCCAAGACTTCCTGCTTGTAATTGACAGCCTTGATGTCTCCTTTGAACTCCTTGATGACTTCCTGAACGTCGGTCTTTCTAGCCGATAGAGCATTCGCGATAGTCATCAGAGCCTTCTCGGTAGCCGCCACTGTCTTTTCGATTGAGAACTGCTTTTGATAGAGTCTGTTCACGGTGTCGCTGACTTTCTTTTGGCGGAGTTCCATGGCAACCAACTTCTTTTCCATGTCCTGGAGGGCGTCGGACGCTTCTTCAAGTCGCCCTTGGCTTCTGCGACGGCCTCCAGGACAGGCGCAAGCTTTCTGTCGATTAGGCCCTCGACAGTGGCTTCAGTTACCACGTTGTGGGACTTCATCATCTCGTTTACCATGTCCTTCACGTCGGCTGGAGTCATTGATCGGGTTGTGTTCGAATCCGGACTAGCCATGGTAGCTCCTACCGGATTGAGAGCGCCCTTCGCGATGAAAGCTACAGTGGCGAGAGCTGTTGTGTCGGTAGAAGCTGAAGGTGCGATATCTTCTGCGGAAGGGGTTGTAGCTGAAGAATTTCGAGCGGAATGGCATTTCGCTGTGGAGATTTGAGATTGATAAATTGAAACTGGAGAAGTTGAAGCTGCAGAGGTAAGTAGGGAAAGGCTTCGGCGCAGGAGGCTTTGAAATAATCGACTGGGCTCGAGTGGTGGGTTCATCGAAATTGACGAAACTTCCTGCCTCAGTTCCAAAGGCAGCCTTCTTCTTCTTTGCCTGGTCCGACATGTGATTGTTCGTGGCAGATCGAGTCTCCTCGTGAAGGCGGCTCTGCTGCTGGAGACGAGAGATAGCCAGAGACTCAAAACGCTCCTCTGGGGTCCGACCCTGATTGATAAGTGACTTTCGGTAACCAGCCCGATTTTATTGCCTTTTTCATTGTCAGGGTTTTGGGTCTTTGTCGGACTTGTCTTTGTGATGTTATTACCGATCTGGCTTGTGTTGTTGGCAGGAGGCTGAACTCCGCCATCCCTGGACATTACGATCTGTCTCTCTATCAACTCATCAAAGGTGATGGTGTGGCATCTGCCATGCATTTGAAGCCACTTGCTGTACTGGCTGAAGTCAGACTGTGCAATCTTAGCCCTGCGCAAGTCGGCAAACTCGTGAGAAAAGCATGTGGCAACTGCGGTTTTCTTGTTAGCACGATCGTAAATCATGCTAGCGAGGCAGTTTCTCTCAATGCAAGAGTCGCCTTGAAGAAGGCATCAGGCAGTCCAAACTTGGTTTATGTGTTACTGAGTCCCCTTGTATTTGTGGTCCTCGTCGGCACACGCCATAATCGCAACAGCGCTGCGAATGATGGGATGTCCAGGTCCAGGAACCCAGACGGAGCGGCACAGGATCCTCTTGGCATCCGCCTAATACTCGCCGGCAAGACCGGGGTTGGATCTGATGAACGGTCTACTGATTCTCCTGAACAAGTAAGGGATGCTTTCCTTGTTGGCTCTTTGATTAGCTGCCCAGTATTTGTTGCGGAACTGCTTCTCGAGACGAGCTTCATGGACCATGTTGAACCAGTCCGCTAAGGGCTTCGCAGCCCAGTTGTCAGTTCGAATGTAAATTTCGGCTGTATGATAACGGTTGATGTCAACAATGTCTTCTTGGCCCTTGTTCCTCAGAATCGACTTGGTAGTTGAGTGATATGTGTTTGCACCCAACAGAAGGCCTTTAGTCTGGCGGGTAGTCGTGACGGTGCGCAGAATTTCGTCATGCAAATCCACGAGGGCGGGAGTGTGGACGATCTCCTTTCTCATGGCTTGCTTTGCAACCTCTTCAGAGTATCTGATGGTGGTCATCTTGTGCTTTATCGGAGCCTTTGTTGGAGCTTGTCCACGTCGTTTGAAGGGGTTGGTGGAATGCTGAGGGGCTTCATGATCATCCTCGCTCTCATTGAGGACGTCGGCAGGCCGCTTTAGAGACTAGTGAGCCATACTTGACGAGCGCTGCCCCGGGCTCTGGCGGTCCATAGCGACTGTCTTGCTTGTCACGCCTGTAATATCTGCGTTAGAAAGATAAGGGAATGTGAGTAGTAGAGCCGAGAGATTCGAAGGAAATAGTGTTGATGTTCATAAAAAGACCCAATAATCGAGACAGCCAGTTCAAATCAAACGGTAGACGTGATCGATAAGAAAAAATGAAACCAGTACTCCCTTTGCGATCTGAAGCTACTAGTCTTGACTCTGACTGCGTTGTATTTACAATAAAGAGTAGACGACATGTAGATGAACTGTCGACGAGGTGCAGATGAAGGGCAAGCGAGATGCTGATGAAGTACAGTCTGGTAGACGAATTCCAAGTGAATATGAGAGAAAAGCCGCGATGGGGAGGTGTGGAGGGGGGGAAGTAAACAGAGAGATGAAAGGGTTAGAGATAATCTTCCGCACGGTCAGTGGTGTGGAGAGTGAGGGCACAGAAAATCCAAAATGGAAATTTTGGCGCTGAAGGGAAGGAGGAAGGAGATGAAGCCGCAGAAGGAGCGCCTGCTTGGATGAGAAGAAAGCGCGCCACGCGGTTGTTTTATCGCGGGTAGGAGGTTGTGAGGTGAGGGCTTGTTGATGAAGGGGAATTGAAGCCTGGATATGAAGGTGAATATCACGACGAATATGAAGGCGGAGAGGGAGGTGAGGTCGAAGGTTGCACCAGCTTGTTCCACGACGGTTACCTCGGACACTTACGACTCTATTGGGAGCAGATCATGTCACCAAATCTTTGATGGATCAGGAGTTTGAAAATTTGATGAGAGAGGAAAACTTGCATTTCCATTCTGGTGAAAAACTTTTTACGAGGAGTTGTATCTCACGATCATTCACAGTAGGGTGGAAGGAGACCCTTCGCTGGCCCTTATGGCATCAAGTCTAATACGCGCATCGACCACATCACATCACACCTCCTCTCTGGGGTACCTCATTGAACATTTATTTATTCCAATGATCCTAATATGTTCTTTCGGTTTTGGCGGTGCCAAAAACCTATATGAGATGGTACTCAACGCCGTAGATCTACACTACGCTAACGATGTGTTCTGGATGAGTTCTGGATGAATGAAAACGGATGTAGTCTTCGATACACGTGATATTACATGAGCATTTTCCCTCAATCCGTACTTCCTCTCCATCAGATAGTTGCCTTCGTATGGAGCACCACTCACCTAGCTTGAAGGCAAAGGGCCACTACTGGCGTCACATACGAGAGTCACCGGATGTAGTCCGTTGGACGCAGCCACATCCGTTTGCTCCCAACGGACCAATCCCAGCATCGAACACAAAGATGTTCGGGGCAGTAGACGGTATAGTCCCTCAAAATTCACCAATCGTTCCATTCTTTTGATAATCTACAGAAAATTTGCATGTGACCAATCTTTAACGGTCTAGGACTGCTGCAACCCCTGACATCGACACTCCAAACTCGATAGAACCATACATAACCCTCAGAGCAAAGTGTAAAAAGGTGTGAGATTAATCAGAAACTGGCGTGTATCGAAGCAGAATGGAAGCTCACAGGGCCTCATTCGACTACGAAAATCCGATGACGAGGTTTGGTACATCAGACTTCACTCACATCGCAAGCTCACATCATCCACATCACCAACACAACCACCTGAAGAAACCGCAAACAAACTCAAGAGGTTCGTCGTTGTAGCACCAAACTCCAACCTCCAAAGCCCCCACAAGTCACTACTTTACCTTGGTCCTCACCAACCTAAACCCACATTGCACCCATGGGCCAAACCCCACCCGGCTCCCGCCCGCCGCCCGTTCAATGCTCACATAATCCCCCCCCCCCTTCCCCCTCGGCCCGGCCCCGCGAACGGCTCCGGTGGGATGAACTACACCCATCACCCATCCCATCTTCCACAAACCACCAAGTCTCTCCCATACTATAGCCAACCACACATCCTCAAACCCTTTTCCATGACGACAAAAGCTGAGAAAGCATAGCCTCCCCTCCTCTTCCAAGACGGAGATTTCTCGCCCCTCCAAAGTCCGCTATTCAGTGTTTGTAGACACGATCAGACATATAACTACACCAAGCCGCGCTCCCATCACGATCATGATGAACTCACAAGCGCACCACGAGCTCACCCCTTCCTCTTCTTCTTCTCCCCGGCACCCTCCTTGAAACTCCCTATCCTCCCCTAAAAAGCATCACAACTTCAACTCCAATAACACCATCTAAACGAACATGTCCCTCACCATCCCCAACCCAACCCTCCCCCCCTCCTCCACCATCGTCCTCACCGGCGCAAACGGCTACATCGCAAGCCACATCGCAAACCAACTCCTCCTCCGAGGCCACCACGTCCGCGGCACAGTCCGCTCCCCCTCCAAAACAGCATGGCTAGCCTCCCACTTCGAGTCCACCTACGGCCCCGGGAAATTCACCCTCCACGAGGTCTCTGACGTCGAGAAGGACGGGGCGTTTGATAGTGTCGTCGATGGTACGTCCATTCCTTCGATTCATCCTTCTCTCAGTGGGGCATGGATGGAAAGTGAGGCAGACAGAACAATAAAACTCAACCTCCTTGCTCAAACTCAATTTCTACCTCGCCCTACCTAATACAAGACATCTTCAAACATTGACTAACACACCGAACCAGGCGCCGACGCAGTAATCCACACCCTAGCAATAATGAACTTCTCCCCCACCGGTCCCACCCCGCAAGAAACAATAACCTCAAACGTAAACGCAACCCTCTCCGTCCTCCGCTCCGCAGCCCGCTTCGCCGCTCCCTCGGCAGACAAACCCGGCGTGAAACGCTTCGTCTACACCTCCTCCTCCGGCGCAGCCGCCATGCCCCGCCCCGGAAGCCCCTACACCGTCGACGCAACCTCCTACAACCACCAGGCCGTAGCCATGGCGCTCTCCGGAAAGGGTCCCACGGGCATGGCGGGCGGGTACATCACCTACTCTGCCGCAAAGACCAGGGCCGAGCTGGAGTTGTGGAAGTGGTATGAGGAAGAGAAGCCTGGGTTTGTCTTGAATTCGAGTATGTTCTTCATTGATATGTGTCTTCTTGTTGTCCCGTCCCTACTTATCTTTCCCCTTTATCTGCTTGATCCTCCTCTTTCTATGTCTCGTTGTCTTCCTCTTTCACCCTCTCTGAGCCTAACATGAATAATCAATAGTCGTGCCCAACGCCGCCCTAGGCAAAGTCCTCCTCCCAGAACACCAAGGTTTCCCCACTGCCGTCGGCGCAATGCGGCCTCTCTGGCAGGGGAACATCACGCCCGAGTTTGTCGCAATGTTCCCAGCTCGTAAGTACACGGTCCCCTCCCTCTGCTCTGGTCTGCCTCACTCGAAATACTTAAACAACCATGTCTCCCATCTCAACCCAAGCTAACCACCTCCAGAATGGTACTGCGATGTCATCGATATAGCTCGAATTCACGTCGCAGCACTCCTCCTCGCAGATGTCCAGTCCGAACGCCTCATCGCCTATGCTGGCAAATTCAACACCAACGACCTCCTAGCTGCCTTCCGCCAAATCCAACCACACCGAAAATTCCCCGATGATCTTCCCGATCTCCCCTCTGATAAAGGCACTATTGCCAACGAAAGAGCCACTCAGCTGCTGGAACGTCTTCAGGGCGGCAAGGGCTGGACAAGCTTGAAGGAATGCCTAGCACCGTTGGCTGAACAGTATGCCGCGGCTGAGGCGGAAACAAAGTGATGTCGAAACGAGATCAGAAGCGAATGGACACATGGGCGAGCTTCACCGGGTCGTGTTTTTTGAGAACTCAAAAGCCTTTTAATTGTCCTTAGGGTGCTGTTGAACTGCCGCTTGACTGTTCCATTAGCCCAATTGGATGTTGTATATCTACAAGTCGCGCTCCAGCCAACCCCCGGTGCCAGGCTCGGAAAGTTGGAAAGCATCGTGTCGTAAAGTGAAATTGGTATCTGAGAGTAATTTACATCACGATCTATCGCTATTGTTAGTAATGCGCTCATCAACAATAGTTCGGCTTTACTTACGCAGTCAGACTCATCCTTCCCCTTAGGAATGCCCATCGCCTCGAAGGTGGCAGGTCCCTGGCCTGTCGGTTGCTTCTTGGGAGGGGGCATAGTCTGAGCACTAGGAGCAGGGCTGGGTTGCTGCTGCGGACGCGGCTGAGATGAGGGCGGCGCACTGCCCGTTCGACCCGGCTGCTCGGCAAGGTCTGGTCGGTTGGTGAAGGGCCGGGGCTGCGCCGGTCCAGGGCCGGGACGCGGGTTGCCTGAAGGGCTTAGCGGCATCGAGTCAATTCGCTGAGGTGCCGCGCCTCTGCCGTATCCATGCTGGGCCTCAGGCGGGATGGATGATGTTCGCTGACCAAAGTTGCCAGCTTGTGCAGGCGGCGGGGTAGGCTGGCCGTAATCGCTCGGGCCAAAGCTTCCCTGCTGAGGAGGATACGGGTTCTGCTTGGGCGGCCTGTTTGCGGCTGGGTTGGGAGGAAGGCCACCAGCCGGTGGGTATGGTTGACCGGGTGGTCGCGCTGCGGGACCAGGGCTCGGTTGGCGATATCCTGCAGGTCCTCCGACAGGCACGCGACCGCGGGGATCCGAACCGGCTGGCGGGATCATGTTGCCCATCGACTGTGAAGCGCGAATATTGCCTCCAGGTCCCGGAGGACCACCAGGACCGGTGCGAATACCAAACGCGCTGCCGGGGCGATCTGAGTGCGGGCCCGAGACGGGGCGGCCCCCAGCGTAGTGAGGGGAAAGCTGAGGTCCAGCACCCCTGCCACCGCCGCCGCCACCATGGTGCATCTCATCTTCGGGATAAGGAGCCGTCGATTTCGGTCTGCTCAGGTTGAGCGGAGCAGGGCGGTCGTCCTCTGGGTACGGGGCAGCCGACTTGGGCCGGATGGCAAGGTTGGAGTCAAGGTTCACGGTGAATGCGGATGGCCTGTTCCCCATGCTGCTGGGACGTGACGGGTCAGGGTAGTCAACGCTGTCGTGCGGCGCCGAAGTAGGGTGCACTCTAGGCGAAGGGTGAGGAGATGTCTTGGCCGACGTAGACGGGTAGCCGGGGTGGGCATCGGTAGGGGTAACCGGCGCGCTCTCGGAAACGGTCGGCATGGCATTCGGCTGCTTGAAGCGATCGGGCCTCTTTCCTCGCTGCGAACCATGCTGGGACTTGATCCTCGTCAACGTCGTAGTCTCGTGGTCGGCCTTGGTCAAACTCTTCTCGTGATCCAAGGCGTCGATTCGGCCTCTGGCGTCCTTGTTGCCGTGATCAGCGGCCGCTTCGTACCAGAATCTGGCTTGGCGGAGATCCTTGGGGACGTGAACGCCAATCTCGTAGTAGTATCCCATGGCAAACTCTCCAGTCGGCAACTTGGCGTTGGCAGCATCTTGAGCGTACTTGAAGGCGAGCTGTTCATTCTTGTTGAAGATGCCCTCATATCCGAACAGGAACCATCTGCTCACACCGAGCGACGCCTCGGGTTGCCCTTGCTGGGCGGCCAGTCCGTAGTAATGCAGCGAGTATGCTGGGTTGAAGTCGCAACCGAGCTGGCACAACTCGTAGGCTTGGCCAATCTTCAACTGTGCCTTGGCGAAACCAAGGTAAGCGGCCTTCTCGATGTACATCTTGGCCTGATGCAGGTCTGCCCGGAGCAGGGCCTCTGGAACGTCAATGTCAGGAAGGTCCTTGGCGAGGAGCATTCCATAGACGAACGATCCTTGCGGCGCGTCCTCGTCCGAAGCGTCAGCGGCCTCCTTAATAAGGTCTAGACCTCGCTGGTAGTCTTTCGGATGGTTGTGCTGGCCGAGCAGACTCATCATACCCAAGCGATACATGGCGGCCGAATCCTTGAGTCGCAAGCCGAGGTAGTAGTGCTCGACGGCTTTGCTGTAGTCGTTTGAGTTCTCAAAGAGCATGCCCAGACGATACTCAGCACGCGCGTAGCCAAGTTCTGCCGCGCGCTGGTACTTCATGTACGCATCTTTCTTGTCAGGTCTGCAGCCAAACTTTCCAAACTCGAGCCACTTTGCTTTCATAAAGAGTGCCTCGGGATGTTCCTGGCCCACCAAGTAGTTGACAATATTGATAGCGTCAATGCGCAGCTCGTGCTCGACGTTTGGTGTTTGGCGGCCACTCTCTGGGTCTCGGCTTCTAGCATCCATGACAATCTCAGCCCAAGCCAAGGTGTCGCGAGCCCAGGACAGCTGCATAGAAACATTGTTTGAGTGCAAGACATGCTCGCGGGCGTTCCACAGAATCGTTTCCTTCTCCTCGTCCGTCGGAGGGACGTTGTCACCCGTGAGCTTGGGGAAAGGAGAGAACGAGGGCGCCGCGCTGGGCCGCATCTTATGGGGGTTGTCGCTCGCGCTGTTCTCGTGGAAGGGTCTGTAGGAGTCGGTCGGGGGTGCGCCGGCTTGGGCGTTGGAGTCTCCTTTCGGCGGCAGCGAGGGCGCACCGGAATCGGTTGGCTTGAGAACGGAGGACAGGGACGGCTCACGGCCGTGACGGTTTGTGATGTTGTTGGAGGCGGCAGCTCGGTTCGGGGAGACTTCGCGGGCTTCAAGTTCCATGCGCTGAAGGTCGTTTTGCATATTCTGGGGGACCTGCGGCGTTACACTGGAGGAGAGGTGTGGTCAGCATAAGGCTATCGGGTTAGGAAAAGGGACGCAACAAAGACAAGGAGCGGCGCCAAAAACGGCCCCATCTCCAGTTCCAGCCAGCGGGAAAGGAGGACCCATGGTTGATCCGCCAAGATTAAAATGAGGGAATACGCGTACCGTTGAGGAGCAGGTGCAATGACCTCGGGCATGTAGTAGTCGTCGAACCCTCCAGGAACGAAGGTTGCGCCGAATTGTGGCATCTCGTCAGTTGTGTTTTCGGGCTGAGGTGCACCTGCATAAATAGGAGGATATCGGTCAGCGGGGGTTGAGTCGAATGACGTTTAGGTCGGAGCCACCGCCAGCTTTTTCTGTGTGGTGGTCTCGTTGCTGACAGTTGGGCCGGCCGCCTTCTGGAGCCCCCCGGAAAAAGGAGCTGTTGCTGCTGGCTGTTGCTTTTCGTCGGGCTGATCTGCTTTTTGAGTACGCCCGGCAAGGGTGCGGGAAGGGGGAAAGTAATCCTGAGTGGGGTGGAATTTGGCGAAGAAAAACGGTAGGTAATCAAAAACAATCAATAAAGGCTGAGCTGATGTCGGAATGGACTTGGGGGGATATCCAAGTCTTTGGGTCCTCTTATGAACTGTCTCTGCCTTCACTTGCTCTCTGTCTCGTTGATCCGAAGGGCGAGGATGATGTCCGGAAGCGGGGTGGAGAGTCCAGGTAGAAGCTCAAAGCATCTGGGATTCTCGACGGCGGGCCCTTTCTTTTTAGCGTGCAGAAAGAGCTGAGTGTCCCCTTTTCTCTTGTGTGCGCGAGCCGGCTAGTGAAACATGGGAGCAGCTTCGGATAGGCGTGCCAGGTGCCAATGTTGCATTTCTCTCTCGGGTCAGGAGTGAGGGGGGGGGGACTCCCTTCTCTCTGTCCCATTGTCCAGAAAGCGGGACTGACCAGGGAAGTTATAGAGGAGGAGGGGTCGTTGGTCTCGTCGCAAGTTGTCGAGTGCCCATGGGACTCCACCGCCCAAGCCGCAGCACGGGCGCTAGGTAGTCGTGGCCACTGGCAGCAGAGGGAACGGATGAGCTGAGGAGTAACAAGCCTTTGTCTTTTTTAGTGCTTGTGGTCATGCTGATGTTGGTATGTTGCTGTGCAGCTCCATGCTGCGGCCTCGAGAATTGAAGGGTACTTCGTCTGTACTTTCTGGGCTGGCAGTGGGCGGAGCAGGGGGGTGGGCTGGTCTTGAGGATCAGGTACCGAAAGGTAATCGAGGGGGGCCGCTCCAGGATGAGGCATGTAAGACGTTGGAGACATCTTTCGTCGTTTTGACGGCCGTCCATTCCGTCAGTGACCAGGATGTGTCATCTGACAAGCATGAACAGACGGCGTGGCAGTGGCAGTCCGTGGCCATCCGAAGGCAGAGAGCAAGTATGGTTGAAAGCAGAGCAGCGGTAATCCTTTGGAAGTCTGACATGTGCACATGGCACCTAGCAAGCGCGAAGTTCTCAGTCATTATGCGCTTGACTGTACCTCTTTCGCTTGCAGATGCATGGAATTATAGCGTTGGTTGGCGGAGAAGTACTCCATAGAGCAGCAGCAGCAGAATTCCGGGTCGGGGGTCCTTCGGGCTGCCGGCTAGATAAAATGAGGTGGTCTCCACGAAAGGGAGATGGGGAGGAAAACGGCAAATAAGGGAGATGAAACTTACCACCGGCTTTTCTCAGATAAAACCCAACTTGTCCTCGTCCTCGTCCTCCTTGTGGAAGTTGTGCTTGACCCTCGGAGATGGAATGCGGTCCAGACGCAGCGGCTGTTCCACCGCGACTGGCGCTTCTAGTGCCGCGGCCGTTGTAGTGTGGGCCTCGTACGGCACCCGGCGCATGTCCCTGGCCAAGCCGCGCGTACATCGCCCACCTGGCTTTGTACGCTTCGACTTCGTAGGGTGTCGTTCTCCTTGGGTACATCTTTTGTTTTCGAATGACAGCAGGTGTTTTCGTTCGCGAGATGCCGCGGTAGGTAGGTAGGTGAGGGTTCGGCCGAATCAAGCTAGAACAGAGTTGGGAGGAACCCGCGGGATCGAGTGGCGCATACCGGGACGGGTGTGTGAATGTTGAAACTCTGTTCGCGATGGTAGCTTGTACGTCCGGGTATCGATGCTCCGGAATGCGTGATGGATAGGTCTGTTGATAAGGTAGGAAGAATCGCTTGACGAGCGAGGGCGCCAAGCGATGGAATCTGAATGAGGTGGACAGAAGAATAATATCAGGTGGTGGGGTTGAAGAAGAAGTCTGGCGCGGGGAGGTTGAAGGCTTGGATGATGTTATTATCATTATTATTATTATTATCATTATCTAAAGCAAAAAGAGCAAGAGCGATATCATCGCACGTTGCTGCCTCCTGCCTCTTCTTTTCCAAACGACGTGAAGGAAGGCCCAAAGGGTCGGCCGGTCCTCCCTCACATGGCCTCGCTTGTTACCCGTCCCGTTCTACGGAGTACAAACTTGATGGAAGCTTGGAAGGCGCGCGGGATGTTCCCATGTTCCTTCCCTAGATGAGACACAGCAACCAGCAACATGGACAGCGACATGACGGGAAGACAGGATGCATCTGACCGAGACGAAGCAGCCAATGATTCTCACCATCTCAGTAATCGAATTTTTGGATTAGCAGTAGAAGATGCGATGTCGCGACACAGACAAGGCGGCAGCGTTGCGCTGCAGTCCTCTAATTCCATGCCTACCGTAAGTGGAGATACCTATAATAAATACAGTACTGTGTAAGGACCTTTGGTGGCTGCTTGCTGCATCGCGTTACAGAACACCCCGCCCCCATGTCCTGCCCCTGCAAGGGAGAAGAAATCCATAAAGGGATTCCAATCAGGTATTGGATGCATCACTGGAGCCTGCGCCACTGTCCGACCGTTGAGCCCGGCGCCCCCTTCTCAATCTCACAATGGAAGGCACCTTTTTTCATCCACTGCATTCCATTGCCCCCCAATATCCGTACCTAATACGGATATTCATTCTTATGCCTTATTCTTATGAGATCTCATGGAAACTCTCAAACTTCATGTTGCTAGTCAATCAATCTCCTTTCAATCTTATTATGACAGAGCGAGGATGATCTTGTAGATTCATATGAGGACAAACTCACTCTCCAAGCCAAACCAATCATATGCGGCCCGGGTGTTGGTTGGCAGTGAATGACATTCATACCGTAAGTCCCAAAAACTCAATCAAAGTTCCTCCACTCGGGTATCTCGCGTTTCCCTGCGCAGCCCGCTTTGCTCAGCCACAATGTCAATCTTCGAGGAATGTCTTTTGTGCTGTTTCCAAACATAGAAACAGACCCTTGTCTGCATTTATCGAGTGACCAACGAGTGACTTTGCATACCTTACCATTACCGGCCACAGGCTCGCAGCTGCCCGTCCCGCCCATTGGGGGCCAAGGTCCGATCGCAATCGCAATCGCCTGTCTCGTTATCGTTCTCACCACTCCTTGGCGGCAGCTTCATGAGCATCACGATTTTGGAATCGATTTGCACAGGCCCAGGGGGCAAAGATGCATAAGAGAAACTGGCTCGAACCCATGGTCTTCAAAATATTTCGTCATGTATTCGGGTACACGTGAAAGGAATACCAGTCACCTGACAACATCGACTGTCACCGAAATTACTATGGGAGAAAATGCAGAAAAAAAAAAAAAACAAGCTATCCATGGCATTATGTAAGATCGTGAGCGAACATACGCTTCTGCCATTCAAGGGAGAATTGTACCACTCGGCCATCAACTACAACGGACGCTGCTTGATGAGAATGCCTTTGCCTTTTTTTGCTCACAATACACCTTTCGACACTTCTCAAAACTCATATTCCGAACCCAGAGTCTCTCCAAGCTTACTGTATCATATGAGATCTCGTTCCCAGCTATTAGAGATTTATACCTGCCCGCAGGTGCAATCCAGTCAGGATCATCGCAGCACCAACTCATACATCCCTATCCCACTCCATGCCGACAACGACTCTTCGTTCCATGCAGTTCACATTCTACTTGGCGCCCCGAATTTCCCCAAGCACACGTCATAGATGCCACAACGGCCATCATCCGATCCAACCCGTCCCATCTCTTTCGCCCAAAGTCACCACCCTCTACCAGGCCGTGCCCTGCTCATCGAGCCATCGAGTGTAACCTTGCCCAAGTACTTTGTACTGTAGACACTCACACACTGAACCCACACTGAAACAAACATCCGCACCGCATACTTCATCTCCGGCGCAGCTCGGGGAGAGACGAGATGAACACTCTTGTCGATGCAATATTAAACCCTCGCACGGAAATCCCCAATGCTTCCAAACTCCATCTGCCCGCATCTACACGTGGGATTCTCTAGCACCATGTTTTCTTCATTTCTGCTGCTGCTGCCCGCTCGGAAATAATTAGCCGCGCGTGTACCTAGCGCCGTGGGTTATCGTGTGCCACCGGCGCCTCCAGTCCCGACGGCAGTCTGCGGCAGATCGACACTTGGGATAATAGAATTAGGACGCAAACCCAGTCTCAACTCCCCGCATGCTTACTATTTTGATCCCCTAGCATCCGCCTATCAGCTCGCAAGTCACATTCTCCTGCGGGTCATGCGTTCTTCATGGCCCTATATCTTGGAGGAGGTAGTACTAGTCACAACAGTCAAGACAACCGACATTGGCCGAGTTCTGATCCCATCATTTAGACTTTTAACCTCAGAGGCTGTAAGATAAGGAGGCACTTGCACCAGCAACCGGCGACAGACTCCCCTGACGACCTTCCACCTCTCTGTGTTACTTTGACATACCTTACTGACCGTCGTCTTACACATATTATCCAGGTCAAAGACGAACAAAGATCACAGTTAGAAGCAGCAGATTGACTCCTTTGATTGTGGCATGGGCCATCCATGTTCAAGAAGAAACCAGTCTATTGTCTAAGCAAGGTCTGAAGTAACAGTCTATCCCAGTACCGGACCCCGGATCTCTTTCCCTGCTGCTGGTCCAGCCTTTCAACCTTGCAGACCATACCAGTAAAACCACCACAGCCCAAGTACTCACAAGTCTTTCCAGAGACTACAAAAGACCACACAAAACAACTCTTCTAAGAACCGTTGGAACCGCCACCAGAGTTACCACCCTTCCCAACACCACTAACAACGCAGCGTCCAAGCGACGGATCACACTGCCTCTGCGGCGACCGGCGCCCGAACCCCCCGCTAACCTGCTCGGCCTCCGCCTCCGCCTCGAGCGCCTCGAGGTCGCGCGCGACGGAGTGCGAGGCGTCGACTTTATCCTCGGCGATGACGTTGCCGAGCTGGAGGTCGTCACCCTCGTGCTCGGCGAGGAAGAAGGTGTTTGCGGGCGCGGTGCCGTCGCAGCTGGCTTGGGCGACGACTTTACCCGCGCTGTCGATGCAGTAGGCTTTTGCGTCGGCGGAGGCGGCGAAGAAGGCTGCGGCGGCGATTTGGATGGTGGGGAGGGTGATGTGTTGGGTCTTCATTTTGGATGTTTAGTTGTTGTGATGGAATGGATAGGCGGAAGAATTGAAGTTGTTGGATTTGAAGAAGGAAGTGAAAGATGTTTTGGAGGATTGCTTTGTGATCAAAGAAGTGATTGTTAAAGTGTTGAGTGAGTGATGAGAAAGAAAAAAGGCCTTCATTTCGGTATCAAGGCCTCCTATTTATGTTACTTGACTGGACATCTGAGGTGGTTGAGATGGCGAGGCCTTCTAGTTACCCACACAGGTAACAGGTTGCGGCGCAAGGAATCGGCCACGCCGTAGGCAGAATTGAGATTCTCACGATTCCCCGATTGTATGTCGCCGTCATCTGACTCAATTATTCCCGAGGTTGAGAACTTTGAACGGCAAGATTTCTATTCTGCGTTGCCCATGTCATGAAGTGGTCTGCCCAGGTTCCCTTTGCTAACGAACATGATGATCGCCATCATCGTGGTTCTACCATACCCAAGGCACGCTTGCAAACGACTCAATAGGGGGTGAACGACAATGTCTCTTACACGCCGGCGGCGTTGCCAAGGACTGGTCTGTGGAGGGTCGGCTCGAGACGCCGAATGCGCAAGCATGTTTCCAAACCAATCTACTCTGGGGTAGTTCTTTCGAAATGTCGCCGTAAGAACAAGGAGGCCTTGGTTCTATCATGTGTTCAAGGCACAACGCAAAGCCAGTCATAAACAAGAATGCATTACGAATCCACCCGGATTTGCGGCTCATCCTACAAGGCCACCCTGATGACAAGGTACCACTTTCCCCCCACAATGTCTACCACGTGTTCCAATAAGTCGTACTAAGGCCCCCAATGATCAATCGGAGGAGGGAACCTGATAGCCGAGTTGCGAGGTATTGTTCGGCGTAACCCGTGTTTCAAAGGGATGTAGATCACGTTGGCTCGGCTTGGACCGATGATACTTCGATTCTTCAACACAAACATGTTGACAACAGCTTTCGTTCTCGCCTCACCTCACTTCGCAAGTACTAGCCAAGACAAGACAAAGCCGGTAATTGATTCAAATTCATGGGGGGAAAATAGTAATTCCCGAGTTCTGAAAAGTTGCCGTGTTTCACGACGATTTGTGCAAGTGTAGAGTCCAGACCATCAACACTCTAGGCACTCTATAACAACAAAACAAGCTTCCGCTAAAGTTTGACAGCCGCCAGGGGTCCTACCAACATCTACATTCTTGTCACTTGTGGCAAGTGTTTCCGGTTCCCCCACGCGAGGTAACATGGAGAAAGAGTTAGCGTCGTTTGTGTAGAGTCATTTTGTACGCGGCTCTTCGCAACGAGCCGAGTATCGCGAAACGTCTGTTCGGACGTCTTTACGTGACTCGTCAAGAAAATGCCGATGAACTCGATTGTTCACAGATTCTCAACTACAGAAACGAGGCAGGTAATGGAAATGTCGAACATGCGAAGCGAAACTTTGCATCAGGTCTTCATGCAATGTTGCGATTACCAGAGACTTGAAGCTTCTTGCTTTTGAGGCCTTCAACTCAACCAGGTCAGAATTATCGGCACACAATACATTCATTCACGAAATGAAAGCCGCAAATAGGCAAGCCACAAACTTGCAACTGATCTCAGATATCACGGCGTAGCTGAGCTTGTTGCCAACCCAGATCGCCACTTCGTGCTGCTCAATGCCAAGACCAGAGCTGTTTAAAGAATTAATATCCTCCAACCAAATCTATTTAGATACGCAGGCAGACAGATCAGATCGTTTTCCTGACTCGGCGACCCAAAGTGCCGGGAGCCCACAGAAGTAATAATACTCATGAGTCGTTTGAATAATACAGCGAGCCAATGAGAGTTTCGCGCCTTAAACAGCTTATATTGCCCATATAGACAGAAAAGGATAGAGATAAGCGCGCAACGTCCGTGAGTTGCAGTTTCAGCTTTTACTTAGGGTGCGACATCCTCTGGTAACGTTACGATTAAACGGCAACGTGTCTCGAGGGGAAGTGGGCAGAGGCCAGCAGGAGGAGGGCAGATCATAACGAGGGTGCCGTCAAAGCTTCTAGAAAGCCTCGTTTGATATTAGACTTCTTCTAGCGGCAAACTTTATTGGGGACATTTCCCATGGGCCATCAAACCCCAACTCAAAATAAGTGCCAGCAGGATCGGGACAATCAAAAAAAGGTGTCCGTAACAGGATTCAGGGTGTTGTAGATTAGGGGTGATCCCCGCCTCATCCGAACTTTGAGGAGGGCCTGGTGACTGTCCAAGGGGGGAGCTGCTGGTGAATAAATATGTGAGACTGCCCTATGGGACAGCGGCCAAGCATCGTTGTGGTTGTCTTTTGAGTTCCTTGTTCTACTCTGTCTAAAGTATTTGTCTAAGCACAACATCCGCACTCCACCGTCCTCTTTCTTTTCCTAATCTGAACCAAAGAAACAACAAAAATGCGCCGTGTTCCTGTAGAAAAGAGGCCAAATGCCACCCGCCTGGTTCAAAGCCAAGGCCTAGTCTTCGCCGACCTCGTGGCCCCCGGCGCCTCAGAGCCGTACTGGCCAGACGACCGCTACTACTCCTTCACCGAAAAGGAGATGCTCCTCCTCGAAGAAGCCGCCAGAGACGTATTCGCAATGTGCTGCGAAGCAGCAGACTACCTCGTAGAGCACCCAGACATCATCACCAAGAAAATGGCCGTCCCCGCCTTCGCTCTGAAACAAATCAAGGCCTCGTGGGACCGCGAACCGGCCTGGGGTAGCATCTACGGCCGCTTCGACATCTGCTTCGGCGGGCTCGCGCACCCGGACCCGCGGCTGCGCGTGCCCAAATTCTACGAGTTCAACGCCGACACGCCGACGTCACTGCTTAAGGCGGCGTCGATCCAGTGGCTGTGGATGGAGCAGACGGGCCACGGAAACGACCAGTTCAACAGCATCACGGAGAAGCTCGTCGAAGGCTGGAAGCGCAATTTGACGCTCATCGACAAGGAGCTGGGGCATAAGCCGACTGTTCACTTTGCCGTTGGCGAAGGCGAGACCACGGGAGAGGATGCTATGAATACCATGCTCCTGATGGAGACGTGCCAGCAGGCAGGGTGGACGACCAAGGCGCTGACGATGGAGGAGATTGCGAAATCGAAAAAGGATGGGCGGTTTTATGATGCACAGGGGGAGCATATCGACGTCATTTTCAAGCTGTACCCGTGGGAGTACATGGTTGATCAGCAATTTGGCGAGGCGTGTTTCGAGGATATGGAGAATATCGGCAAGCGCGACGAGGAGGGGAACTACATTGGAGGAACAGTCTGGATCGAGCCGCCGTACAAGCTCCTGTGGAGCAACAAGGCTGTCTTTGCTGTTCTTTGGGATATGTTCAAGGACGACCCGCGGGGCAAGTGGCTTCTCCCCACATACTTTGACAACGAAGCGCCGGCCTCAATGACGAGCTTTGCGCGGAAGCCCATCTTCGCGCGCGAGGGCGCCGACGTGGTGCTCAAGAAGGACGGCGAGATTCTCCAGGACGCGTCGACGGGAGACTACGGTGCGGAAGGGTACATCGTGCAGGAGCTCGCCGTGCTTCCCGAGTTCAAGGACGCCAAGGGCAGCTCGTGGTATCCCGTGCTGGGTATGTGGTTCGTCGACGGCGATCCGGTGGGCATGGGGATCCGGGAGGATGGCACGCCCATCACGACTAATGCGTCAGTGTTCATCCCGCATTCGATTGAGGATGGACCCGTCAACTACATGAAGCAGAAGATTCCCGATCAGGATGAGATTGAGAATTTGTTGCGGGTTGAGCCATTTTTTGATTCGTTTGACAAGGAGGAGAATGAAATGATGAGCTATATCAAGAAGATTGTGATTTCATAGCGGGGGCTCCCCCAGGGCGAGTGTACTCTTTGGCGTGTTTTTCTTTCGAGGGACTTGGAAGTCTTCTATAGCGGGGCTGAAATTGAGATAAAATAGTTCCTAATAACCTTTGGTTCATAACTTCTGGCATGCTCATTGGCACCGTTCTGTCGACGCCATGCGGTGCTTCCATACTGAGGTCCTGGCCATTAGGAGGTGATCATCATGGGCCACAACAGCCACCATTATGTACTCTTTACTCGTGAAGGCGATCCCTGTGAGATCCGGGACCCGGAAACCGTGTAAATAGCTCTCTTTGA
Source organism: Colletotrichum godetiae (assembly GCF_030913485.1). Classification (NCBI taxonomy): domain Eukaryota; kingdom Fungi; phylum Ascomycota; class Sordariomycetes; order Glomerellales; family Glomerellaceae; genus Colletotrichum; species Colletotrichum godetiae. The sequence goes on along the minus strand of NW_026851281.1, from coordinate 206,309 downwards.
CGAGCGCAGAGCCAATGCTGGGCCTTTGGAAGCGAAACTCGTCAGAGTATCGATGCGCAAGGTACTGGGTGTAAGGGTACCCGACCTCGTTGAGAATATAGAATATCATGTACTTCGGTTTCGCTTGCAGCATCGTCAACGGAAGTAGATTTTGACTACGTACGCTGGCTCATCATGGAGAAAGAAGTTTCGAAACGTGCCCGAAAGATCACACGCTTTTGCACGTCGCGAAGCCGACTAACCGGGTGGGTGGGAGGTGCGGGAAGCCAAGCAGGACTCTCCCAGATGCTGCCGGAACCCGGCACGGCGGGGTGATGGGACGGGAGTTGGGGAAATGGAAGCGAACGGGAACAGGGGACCGGGCCCGGCGATGCCGTGTCACGTGTGTCTCCAGCTCCTGGTCCATTACCTCAGCGAAGCAACTTGACGCTTCCATTGATGACCAGCTCCAAGGCAGCTCCAGAATCCCCTAAGCCCATAAGAGCTAGCGCCTTAGTGGGCAGGACCCCTGCACGGACCTGGCCAGCTTGACGGCACCTTTCGTCAGCCTCTCTCAGCCTGCTGAGCCAAACACCCAAAGCGTCGAACCTACCTTACCTGAGCATTTGAACACTTCAACCTTTGACACGATCAACACCACCACGAAATCCACGTCTCTCCATTTCCTCTCCACGGAACCACAACGAGGCAACCTTGTCAATCGACCTCCCACAACATCAAATACCTACCGAAGGTCCACGCCCGTTGCGGACATCAATCCCCGACGACCGGAACACCAACCCAATCACCCCGCAACAACACATACCACCACCAAAAATGGCAGACCGCAACCTCCAACAAGTCCTCACCCAGCTCAAATCAAAGGGCTCTTCCCTCCCCTACCCCGAATCCTCCGCCCTCCTCTCCAAAGCGAAACTCCACCTCCTCCAGCTCAACGCCCTCACCCCCTCCAACCCCAAAACCTCGCCCCAGCTCCTCGCCCTCGCCCGCGAGACCTACGAGCTCGGCGCTCTCGCCTCCATCCGCGCAAAGAACCCCGACGCCTTCACCCGCTACGTCCAGCAGCTCCAGCCCTTTTACGAGCTCCCCTCCAACCTCCTCCCGCCCAACGTCCCCGAGCGCAACAAGGTCACCGGCCTCTACCTGCTCCTACTCCTCACCCAAGGCCGCTACGCCGAATTCCACTCGGAGCTCGAGAGCCTTGCGAACCGCGAGGGCGGCGGCGATAGCAGCGCCGTCGAGGGGGACAAGTACTTGGGCTACCCAATTCGTCTTGAGAGGTGGTTGATGGAGGGCAGCTACGACCGCGTGTGGAACGCCCTCAAGAGCCGTGAGGTGCCTAGCGAGGAGTACGGTGTCTTCTCAGAGGTAATGCCCACCCCCTCACCCGTTGACAAGTGTTACCTCATCACCTCAAGATGATCAACAAATGCAGAAACACTTGATGCTGATTCCGTGGTTTCTTAGATCCTCACCTTCCAAATCCGCTCCGAAATCGCCTCAAGCAGCGAGCGCGCATACCCCAGCCTGCCCATCAGCTCCGCCAAATCCCTCCTCTTCCTCGACTCCGAGGGCGACGTCGTCTCCTTTGCCCAGGCCCGCGGCTGGATCTTGAAGGAGGGCCACATCTTCTTCCCCGACACCGCCGAGGGCGTCGCCGCCGAGGACGGCACCACCGAAAAGGAGATGAGCCAGATGGTGATAGAGAATGCGCTGGGATACGCCAGGGAATTGGAGACCATTGTGTAGAATCCAAGATTTTTACATGATTTGGAGGAAACGGGTTGTTTTTTGGTTGTATTAATATCATGCGATTAGACCATGAAAGAGGAAGCTCGGAAACAGGAATCCAAGCTGGGCGTTAACGATCTCCATAAGAGGCTTGCTATGCGGCGTGAAATGTGAACTTGAGAATCCCGGTACTACAGGCTAGCAGCGAGTATGCACACTACTCACACAGATAAGTAACGGATTGTCTCGGAAATCGAACCCTCAAATCTACGTCGGCATATCAGAGGTCATGGATCAAATGATGACATATATTCGTCTCCCACAAAACTATTGCTAACAATCAAAAGCCCGGGGTTTTCATCAGACACTCCAGTCTGTCTACTGTGAACTTTTCCCAAGACCATTCCCCCATCGGCCGAGCGTTACTGCACCAATCATGCAGTCTTCACCCCATCATGGGTCGACATCTATTATACTAGCTAGCTCTTTTACGCAAAGAGCTTCAGGCCACTGCCGTGCTTGCCAATCTCGCACACCCCGCAGACCTTGCAAACGGTGCCCTTGTACTTGCTGTGGTACTTGGAGCCGTCGAAGGCGCACTCTTCGTAGGAAGTGCCGCTGTAAATGGGTGAGTGGCTGGCTGCGCAGATATCAAACTCGGCAAACTGGTCAAACTCGATTTCAATAGCATCCGAGGGGTTGCGCTCGCATTGAGCCTTGGCTTTCTTGGCCTGCAAACGGTGTTAGTCGGAGGATCTTTTTTTGGAATGCAAAGTCTGTACTCACGTTTTCGGTCAGCTTGCTTGAGCCGCCATTGGCAATAATGCGGTTGGCGAAGCTCAGTGCTGAACCGTAGTTCTTGTTTCTTATCGCCAGTTGCATCGCGTTGTGCAGGGCGAGCTGGCGGTGAGGAACCTCAATCTTGGGGATGGTAAAGTAGGCTGACAGCTCAAGGTTGCGCTTGAGCTGCTCACCAGTTGTGCCGAGTTTGCGACGGCTGAGCTCAATTTCCATGGCCACGGCGTACTCGCTGGCGGATGTGATGAGCTTCTTTGCCTCGGCGACCTCGCTTTCGCTTGTAACGGCGTTGATTAGGATGGCGTGGAGGATACCCTTGAAGACCTGGAGACCGTCCTCGAGCTTGTTCGTCTTCATCGAGTTGTAACCCTGCTGAAGGTCGTTGGTTGCCAGGAACTCGAGATCCCTCGGTACAATGGGCAACACCTTTCTAGGGTCCGTCTCTTCAATCGTACGTCGTACATAGTTGACCAACGGGGGAAGGTTTGCAGAAGCCGGGAGATACGTTTTTGATGCCTGGTAGACCTCGAGGAAGCGGGGCTTAAGCGGCGCAAAGTTGACTGCTCCGACTTGTCTGTTGAGGAGTTGCATCGCTGACTCAAATGAGCCACCAGCAACATGATCTACAGCCAGAGGCGAGTTGCGAGCCCAGAGATCGGCCTCACTGCTTCCAGCGCCACCAGCGTCGGCACTGTCAACGTTCACAAAGTCGCCCTCAATCTCGGGGACAACATCATCGCCGAGATCCCAGCCTGCCGCATCCTCATCGTCATCGACGTCGATGAGGTTGCCATTCTTCTTCGCAACGACATCGTCCTCGACAGCATCGTCAAAGCCGTTGGCAGCTGCAGGTGCATCTTCCAGAGACAGTCCCTCAACCTGGCCAAGCAGGGCCTTCTCGAAGACGGATTGGGAAGTAGCCTTGGTAGGCCAGTTTGCCTTGAAGGTGGGGACAACAGGCTTGGGGGGCGTCAGAGCCTCCCCAATCGTAGGCGTCTCCAGTTGGCCCTCAGTGAGACCAGTGGCCTCAAGAATAGCCTGGCACTCCTCCTCTAAGCCGTGGGACTTGGCGGTCATGTATGCTAACGGGTCTGTGTCATGTTAGTAGAGGTCCGAGTACCGCTTGCATTGCAACAACTTACAGAGATCGATTTCCTTGAACATCTGGATTCTGTCCTCAACCTCGCCGAGGTAGAGAGCGTTCTGGAAACGTGCAGTAAAGTCACCTCTGTGCTCGGCAATCTTGGCCATACGAGCCAGCTTAGAGTGGTCACCAGTAGACAAGTACAGGAATGACAGCTTGTCGAACTGCTTAAGCTTTTGGTAGGCCATTTCGACGACCTGATGGTTTCCGTGGGCCAAAGCCTCGGCGCTCAGCCTCTGCCAAAGCTTAGGACGATCCAGCTCCTTTGCAGTCTCGACCGCAACGTCGAGGTTTCCGCACTCGATTGCGAGCTCGAAGCGAGTCGCGGGGTCCTGCACGAACTGCAGAGCAATCTCAGGGTATCCCTTCTTCTGAAGGTAGGAGATGATGGATTGACCAACGAGACTGGAGTTCTGGATGATGTGCAGCATCTCCTCGTAGTTACGCTTGACGAGGGCCAGCTTGAACCGGTATTCAGTGGGATCGACGTGAAGAACCTTGGGCTTGGCCGCTCTGTCAAGGCAGTAAACGTTACGGCCCTTGACACGAACCAAGTAGACAGTCTGGTCCAGGGTACGGACGATACCGTTGTCGCCATTGAGAAGCGTGTACTTGATGTGGTTGAGGGTTGAGTATAGCAGAACACCAGCGTCGTCCCAGGTTGCACTCTTGATCCGGATAGTCTCGTGCAATGTGCTGACCTGCTCAAGGGTCTTCGTCACGATGGTAACGTTATGCTTGCTCAAGAGTGCCGCGTACAGCCCGTCGTTCGACCACACAACGTACTTGACACCGTTAACAGCCAACTCAGCAACGCTCTTCTTCTGTTGGATATCGTAGAGATGAACAGCGGTAGGCGTGATGATGAGGAGGTTGCCGGTACCACCGAAGTAGATGTCGCTGGTTCCGACGGGAGGCTTGAAGGAACGGGTCGTGTTGTTGGAAAGATCCTTGATGTCGATTGTCTGGCTAGAGGTGTTCAGCACAGCGAAGCGGTTGCGCGCGACAAAGATGGCTGAGTTGCCCTGGCCGCGCTTCGACTCGGTGGGCTCAATGGCACCGGAGCCATCGCGAGGAAGGTTGATCAGTTCGTAAGATCCGCTGTCGGAGGGAGAGGTAACGAGAACGGAGCGCTCGGCCGGGTTGTACGACAAGGTGCGCGGCGGGGTCCAGGGGCTTCCAAGCTTCTTGAGCGAGAGCAAAGTCGGGCTCTCGGTACTCTTCTGGAAGTCGTAGGATCTGACATGCTTCTCCTTGGTGATGTAGAAGAGGTTGTTCTGGTATACGGACGATGCCGGTCTCTCTCTCTCCAGCTTGAAAACCATGACACCGTTGTCATGGCCAGCAGCGAACAAGTTGATCTCGGGGTGGGCGGCGATAACCCAGAATCGGTCGTTCTCGCGCTTGAAAGACTGCACTGCAGTGCGCTTGTTGAGGTCCCAGACACGGATGGTCTTATCTTCGCCGACAGACAGGATCAAGTCTTGGTGGGGGTGGAACAAGCAGCCGGAGGCGTTCTGGAAGTGTCCCCTGCAGGTATCGACCTCCCAGGCCTTCGTTTCGCTCATGCGCCACAGCTTGACGAGTCGGTCATCGCCAGCAGACACAATTAGCGGCATGGTCGGGTGGAACGCAACCCAATTGACACCACGGTCATGGCCTTCCAGGACAAACTTGACAACAGCATCGGTGTTACCAAACATGTCGGTCTGGTTCTGGTTCGCGCGCGCGACCTGGTCTTCGAAGGTCATCGATGTCGGTGCCGAGTGCTTCTTGCGCAAGCCGGAAATGTCCCAGACGCGGACAGACTGGTCGAGGGAGGCAGAGACGACGAGGTCTTCCTTCGGGTGGAATTGAGCGCACATGGCGTAGTGATTGTGTCCTGTCATGGTGCAGACTGCGAATCAAGGTCAGTCACGCTCACGGGTATTGCGGGATCCTAAGGGTTGGGCGCACTCAGGGAGCGGTTTTGCCAGTTCCATATCCTGATAGTCTGATCGTCGGATGCTGACAGGATCCATGGCAACTCATGATGGAAGAAGACAGTGCGAACGTAGTCGAGATGACCGTTCAGGGTGAAGAGGCATCGGCGGGTCTGGTAGGACCAAACCTTGATCTTATAGTCGTCGCCTCCGGAAACGAAGAGGGGTTGTGTCTTGTGGAAGTCAATTCCTCGAACCGGGCCATCGTGCTCTTCGAATCGATCGATCAATGTTCCCATGCGGTAGTCCCAAAGCTGAATCGTAGAGGAGTGAAGTGCGACGAGGATCCATGGTCTGGTAGCTGTTCGTCAGCAAGGGGGCAGACTTGGTAATGGGAAGCTATGAGTTGGAAGCTCACCTCTTGGGGTGGAAGGCGATACCCTTTGCGCGGGAAGACTTGGACTCGAACTGTACACTACGTGAGCAATGGACTCGACCAGAGCATAGAATCTCATTCGAGACCCAATGCGCCGAGGGCGGAGCGTACCTTGGTCAACATGCCCGAGGAGGCCTGCATTTTGGCGGGGAGGTGAAGCCGGAGCTTCTAGCAACCAGCAGGGGGGGAAATCAGGCGGCACCTCTAGAGAGAAAATGGTATCAAGTGCAAGCCAGCTTACCGACCGAAAAAGGCTGCAGCTGGAATCAAAGAGGATGGTGACATTCACGAGGTCACGAAGAGGACGCGGTGAAGGGGTTGGATGCGTAGAAGTATCCGTAGCGAGGTAAGGTAAAGAGATACGTAAAGGCCACTTCCTCGTCTCAGAGCCCCTAGTAACAATTCCGCTTCGTGGCCATCTGTAAAGTGTGGGTTATTTCTGTGGGTCCAATGGCGCCGATTGACAGGAGCTTCCGCATCAGAGTTCCGCCGACCACCGTGTCCTCACCGCCCACCTGTGCTTCTGTACCTTACATAATCTAGGAGACACCGTTCACTGTGCCTTTCAATAGGGTGCTATGCTGCCAGATGCGGGTCTTGAACTTGGCGAAGCTGAGGTAAGCAAATGCCCCTCCAATAGGCCCGTTTTTCTGCCGTTTCTCCCCGTGGACCTAATACCCCTGGCATCCCTAGGTAGAAGACCAGACGCTAGTCTACTTTGGTACAGCTCTTTTGTCAATGTGTTCAGAAGGTGCGGTCACTTACACCGGCCCCGGACTGAGCAACTCCTAGACCGTATTACCTACGAATACGTTTGGCCCGCCTAAACGGAATTCGTCTCTGGAGACCCCTCCAAGCATTCTTGCACCCGCCATGCGACAGAGGCGATAAATAAAACACCTTCTTCGGCGTCCCTGCCCTTTCTTCTCCAAGTCCAAGACACTTTCTTTCAGAAGCTGTCTACCTTAATATTCACCCAACCTTGCCGCCCTCCTTCTCGGCAGGAAGAAACAAGTCTTCGGGAATTCCTTCCACCCGGTCTCGACTCAAAAGAAACCCAATTCGCTTTCTATCGACACCCCAAGCCAACAACTTGTTGCAAGTACCGACCAATCTGGAGGACAGCCTTGCGCCGGCCGTCGCGCTCCCTCCTTCACCATGGTGCGGTTGTCGCAACTGCCAGTGGGCTTTGGCCTGTCGCTGTTGGCAGCCGTTAATGTCGCTGCAGTCCCCTCTGTGACAGTGGATATGAAGGCTGCCTTCCCGTCTGGCCCCTATCTTCTCGAGCTGCTGTAAGTGAACTTGTTCAATGCTTACCCCTTGTTTGTCTCACGGCTGGCTAACATAACCGTTCTAGTGAGACCGCCGCGGGTGAAAATGCAACTGCCTACTTCCCTCTCCTCGATCGCATTGCCAGCGGCTACTTCAGCGAATCCAAGACTGATAAAGAGGTCTACGACAAGTTCCTCCATGCTCTAAACAAGGATGGCCACATCACCACACCTGACGCCCTATCTACCTTCAAGCTGGCCCTTTCCTTGCGGACCGCCGCTCCTCGTATCGAAGCCCACTATCAATACTACCGGACCGCCGTAGAGCCAAAGCTCGGAGCGGAGACTCAGGATGGCTGTGAAATCTGGGCTGAGCAAGGAGGAAAACAGTATTGCACTCCGTCTCTAGATAGCGCGAAGGATTCGACATTGGACGGCGCAAAGGTGCTGCCTTTCGACCGAGTTCTAGGATCTGGCAAGGAGGCCATCTTATACGCAGACCCGACTTCGTCTTCTTTCGGTTCTTTTCACAAGGCTCTGGCTCAGAAGGCTCGCAATGGAGAGCTCGAATACCGCCTGCGTTATACGAAGCCTGCTGGCAAGTACGAGGAGCCTCTACCCGTCAGCGGGTACGGAGTCGAGTTGGCCTTGAAGAGGACAGACTACATCGTCATTGATGACCGAGAGGCGCACCAGGATGACTCGCAGAAGGCTGTCAAGACTGAGGAGGTCTTGGACGCTGCGGAAGAGGTGGCTGACCTGAAGCCGCTGTCAAAGTCCGAGGTACAGGAACTTGGTCTGAAGGCTGCATCGTTTGTCATGCAGAGCCAGAACCCCTTTGAGACGCTCGTCAAGTTGTCGCAAGACTTCCCCAAGTTCTCGACCTCCATCGCCGCCCACAACGTGTCTGCTGAGTTCCTCGCCGAGCACCAGCTTAATCGCCAACAATTGGTTCCTAGCGGTATGAACGTGCTTTGGATGAATGGAGTCCAGCTCATTGAGCGCCAGATTGAGGCATTCACCATCATTGATCTCCTCCGCCGTGAGCGCAAGCTTATCGACGGCGTTCGCGATCTTGGCTTCACGGGCGGCCAAGCTGTGTCTCTCCTTGGCCATCCCAAGGTTGCCGAGTCCAAGTCAGACGAGGAGCCCCCGCGCTTCGACTGGACGGATGACCTTGAAGAGGAGCAGGTCATCATGTTCCTCAACGACCTCGAGAAGGACGAGCGTTACCAAGATTTCCCTGATCAATTAACTTCGGTAAGTCCGATCTATCCTCTCTGCCAAGTCCCAGGTGCTAATTTACCCCAGCTCCTTCAGCGTGTTTACCCTGGCCAGCTGCCTCCCATTAAGCGCGACATCTTCAACCTCATCATTCCCGTTGACTTCTCCAAGATGGAGGATCTCAGCGTGGTGGCTCAGATGAACTCCTTTGTTCAGCGAAAGCTTCCTATTCGTTTTGGTTTGGTTCCTCTGACGCCCACTGAGGATGCATTCCAAATCAGCAAGGTTCTTTACTATCTCCTCGACAACTATGGCTTAGATGTCTTCATTGAGTATCTCGATGCTGCTATGCAGGCTTCCAAGACTGAGAAGCCGGACCAAGGCTCGTTCGACAAGGCGATCCAGGACCGTGAGCCTCTTCCGGATGCGGATTCGAAGATACTTTCGTTTGCCGAGGTGGTGGAGTCGGACGAGCTCGATGGCATCGTCAAGCTGGCCAAGAACTGGGCAAAGAGACTCAACGCAAACACGCCCGTTCCACCCGTCTTCATCAACGGTATTCCGGTTTCTCGCGAGAACAACTGGCTTCAGGCAATGAGCATGAAGGCTTCCAGTGACTTGCAAGCGATTCAGCGCGCCGTTTATTTAGGCATGGTTGATGAGAAGAGCTGGATTCCGGACTTCTTCCTTGAGAAGGCCGTCAAGCGTCGCAATACTTACATCTACCCAGAAGATGAGAAGTCTTTGCAGGTCCTCGATGTCAACAAGATCTACACCGAGTATGACGGTCTCTTCAGCAAGGTCCCGGTGATTGAGGCTTACGCAGACTCGACGAAAGAGAACTGGGCTGTTCTGACGGTTGTCGGTGATTTCACCTCGGATGAGGGAGCAAACCTTCTTCTGTCATCTTTGGCTTTCCGTCGCAACAACCCTGGCGTGCGTCTTGACATCGTCCACAACCCTCCAGCATCTGCCTCGGCTTCTAATGTGAACACGGCATTGAAGAATGGCGGTGACAAGTTTGCTGAAGCTGAGACTCTTTCCGACATCAAGAACCTCCTCAGTGCCGCTGCTGGTGACTCGGATGCAATCTTCACTGCAAGCCTCAACGAATTCCTCTCCTTCGCGGCGGTCAAGCCGGGTTCCAACTTACTTATCCTCAATGGCCGTGTCGTTGGACCTTTCACTGAAGATGATCCCTTCCAAGGCGATGACTTCCAGTTCCTCTTGGAGTTTGAGCAGAAGGCCCGTATCCTCCCCGTCTACGCGGCTGTGGATGAGCTTGGATTGACAGAAAAGATTTCTGGCCCTCTGGCAGCTGCCAAGATCACGTCAGTCACGGCGTTGTCAACCATCTCTGACCTCCCTGCTGGCATTTTCGAGTCTGCGCCATCATTGCGTGTCAGTGCTCACGATGCTTGGAACTCAACCTACACTGCCATTGAAATTGGAAACCCCGAGACATCGAGCATCCATTTGGTCGGTGTTCTCAACCCTGCCAGTGAGCAAGCACAACGGTGGGCACCTATCCTCAAGGTTGTATCCGAGCTTGAGGGCGTATATCTGAAGCTCTTCCTTAACCCGAAGGACAAGATTGACGAGCTGCCTGTGAAGAGATTCTTCCGATATGTACTTGAGTCAGAGCCGACGTTTGATGAAGCTGGCAAGGTTCGCGCACTTGAGGCATCCTTCAAGAGCTTGCCCTCCGAGGCTCTTCTTAACGCCGGCATGGACGTCCCACCATCCTGGCTCGTTGCACCCAAAGTCTCGCCCTTCGACCCGGACAACATCAAACTCAGCTCCATCAAGTCGAACGTGCACGCCTCATACGAGCTTGAGAGTATCCTCATTGAAGGACACTCCCGTGAGGGAGGACAGTCGCAGCCTCCCCGCGGTGCGCAGGTCGTTTTGGGCACCGAGAAAGAGCCTCACTTCGCCGACACCTTGATCATGGCCAACCTCGGATACTTCCAATTCAAGGCAAACCCAGGTTTTTACAACATCAAGCTCAAGGAAGGCAGGAGCACCGACATTTACACCATCGATAGCATTGGTGCGAAGGGATGGGCTCCTGTGCCGGGCGATGAGGGCACCGAGGTGGTGCTGATGGATTTCCAAGGCACGACTCTGTACCCTCGCTTGTCACGCAAGCCAGGTCAGGAAGAGTCGGACGTGCTGGCCGAACCCGAGGACAACAGCATCGTAGGCCGCGGCCTCAAATTCGCTGAAGGCATCCTGGGCAAGAAGAAGTCAGCATCTGACGAGGAGCACGCCGAGATCAACATCTTCTCCGTCGCCAGCGGCCATCTCTACGAGCGCATGCTCAACATCATGATGGTCAGCGTCATGAAGAACACCAAGCACACGGTCAAGTTCTGGTTCATTGAGCAGTTCCTGTCCCCTTCCTTCAAGGACTTCATCCCGCACATGGCCAAGGAATACGGTTTCAAGTACGAGATGGTGACCTTCAAGTGGCCTCACTGGCTGCGTCAGCAAAAGGAGAAGCAGCGCGAGATCTGGGGTTACAAGATCCTCTTCCTCGACGTGCTCTTCCCCCTCTCCCTCGACAAGGTCATCTTCGTCGACGCCGACCAAATCGTCCGCACCGATATGATGTCCCTCGTCAACCACGACCTTGAGGGCAAACCCTACGGCTTCACCCCCATGTGCGACTCCCGCACCGAAATGGAAGGCTTCCGCTTCTGGAAACAGGGCTACTGGGCAAACTACCTCCGCGGACAACCCTACCACATCTCGGCCCTCTACGTCGTCGACCTCCGCCGCTTCCGCGAGCTCGCCGCGGGCGACCGCCTCCGCCAGACATACCACTCCCTCAGCGCCGACCCCAACAGTCTCGCCAACCTCGACCAGGACCTGCCCAACCACATGCAGTTCCAGATCCCCATCCACAGCCTGCCGCAGGAGTGGCTGTGGTGCGAGACGTGGTGCTCCGACGAGAGCCAGCGCGTGGCCAAGACGATTGACCTGTGCAATAATCCGCAGACAAAGGAGCCCAAGCTCGATCGCGCGAGGCGCCAGGTGCCCGAGTGGACCGTCTACGACGACGATATTGCCGCCCTCGACCGCAAGCGCAAGGGTCTGCCCGCTGAGGCGCCCAATGTTGTCGTAGACGAGTCTGAGCAGAAGCCTCTTATCGTTGAAGAGGTCGAGAAGAACACCAAGAGCCGCAACTGGGAGGAGCCGCCCTCGGAACAAACGCATGTTAGAGACGAGCTATAGACATTCACAAGATTTTTTAGTCAGAGAACCTAACGATTCTTGTGTAGAGTTGCGCAGCATTACGTAGAAAGACAGGAAAGAAACGAACACTCGCATTCCATGAAATGTTCTTTTATTTTGACTTGATCTTGAACGTAGAAACGAAACGCTACGCTCGACATGCCAACACGCCTTTTCTACAGACGTGAATATTTCTAGCTCATGTAGTATGTTCATAAGGACTTCTCATAAAGTCCGTTGTATCAAGCAAAGCCCCCCGCAACACCTTGGCCATTTCCGAATTCATGACGCCAATCACCCTCTGTTGACTCCTTTAAAGACAAAGAAGCCACATATTCATAATGCATGCACATACCCTTCCGTCAAAGACAACACTCTAATGCGAAATATACTGGAACACAGCAGACACCTCCGGCTCCCCACACTCCTGCCTCAGGAGCAGATCCTGAATCGGTTTCAACCCCTCATTTACAAAGTGATTCCACGTGCTCGTGTCGCCGTACAGCATGGCAGGCGACTTCATATACTGCCTGCCATCGGGCTTGCACCGCTTACACTTGAACGTGTCGTGGGTATCAGACTTGGTACCGGGCCGGTACTGGAACAGCTCGCGCAGACTGTCGAGCGAAAAGTGCCGCTCAACGTCCTCTGCGGAGTCGACGACACAACTGGACAGTGATTGCTTGTGAGACTGGCGCTGGAAAATCTTTTCCTCAATGGTGCCCGTGGCGATGAAGCGGTAGACGAAGCAATCCTTCTTTTGGCCGTCACGCCACACACGGGCGAGAGCTTGTTGATCTGCGGCGGGGTTCCAGTCGGGGTCGAAGAGGACCAGGCGGTTGGCGCCGATGAGGTTGAGACCGCAGCCACCGGCCTTGGAACTGAGGAGGAAGACAAACTCCTCTCCATCCGGGTTGTTGAACTTGTCGACGAGCTTCTGGCGCTTGTTGACGTTCATGGTGCCGTCGAGACGCAGGCAGCCGTAAGCGCGGTTGCGGCAGAGCTTCTCGAACAGATCAAGCGTCGATGTGTAATTGCTGATAAGCACAATTTTGTCGTTTGTGTCCTGGCGGATACGGGCGAGCATGCGGTCAAGGACTTGCATCTTGCCTGAGTACCAGGGCTTGATATCTCTATCTCTGCCACGCGCCTCTTTCGGGACATAGTCATCGGGGTAGCAATTCTCTGAGCCGGGCAAATCATCCGAAATGTTGAGCAGATCCGGGTGGTTGCAGAGCTTCTTGAGGATATTGATGGCTTTGAGGGGTTGACTGCCCTTGCCACGGAGAAGCGCCTGAATGTCCGGACTCGTGATGAAGTAGTTGTAGAGATCCAGCTGGAAGGGTGCGAGATTGCAGAACACAACATGTTCATACTTGACGGGCAGGTACTTGGACAAGATGTCGTTGGTGCGGCGAATGATGAACTTGTTAACAATGCCCAACAGCTCAGCCAGGCACTCATCGCCCTTTTTCCGTTCAGACTCGAGTGCGTCAGCGTCACGTCCGCGGAGGATCGGAAGCTCGAATCTTTTGCGGAACTCCAGACGAGTACCAAGCAGATCAGGATTGGCAAAGCTGATCAAGGCAAAGTACTCGGATAAGTCGTTCTGGATGGGAGTTCCAGACAGAATGACTCGTCTTGTGACATTCAGGTTATTGAGCGCACTGAAAGTCTGACTGTCTCCGTTCTTGAGACGATGACCCTCATCGCAAAGCATCAGGCCAATCTTGGTGTGCTTCAACTCCTCCACGTTGAGACGCAGGGTCTCGTAAGACACGATAATGACTGGTCTCGTGACTGCTCTGCCGCTCGCAATGGCCCACTGACGCAGCTGTCGCGTCAGCTCTTCCTTTGACGCCTTTCCGTCAATTGCAAAAGGCGTGACGGCGTCAGCGCCAAGCCACTTGACCAATTCGTTGGCCCAGTTGCGCACCAAACTGGAAGGGCATGCAACGATGGCCTTCTGGATGGTGCTTTTTCCAGCATCCGGGGATTGCTTCAGGAGAGTCCAGAGCAAAGTGATACACTGAAGGGTCTTGCCGAGACCCATCTCGTCTGCCATGATGCAGCCATTGGCCTTCTCCTCAATCATGCCAGTAACGCATCTGTACATAAACTTAACACCCTCAACTTGATGTGGTCTCAGAACCTTGGCCAGTCGTGGGTCGATGACGACGGGAACCCGGGGGTGCTCTCCTTCAACCTTCTTCTTGATTCCTAGGATCTCAGCCAGACTCTTGTGGACGAGAGGCGCGTCAATCTTAGTTTCGGCCTCAGCATCCTTCTTGTCTTCCTTCTTTTCGGGCTCTTTGGGCTTATCGTCAATGGTCGGGTCGTATAGCACAATGGCGAACTCGCCACTGGGGTCGTGTAAGGGCTTCGCAATGAACTGTGCTCCAGTGCGCAGACCAAGTGTTGGTGGAGGTCGGTTCGGGTTGTAGGCACTGGAATCCTTGTTGATCAAAGGTATCGAGAATGCCTTGCGAAACACAGTTGACTTGTCCTTGGCCTGAAATACGGGGAATCTATTCGCATCTCGATTCGCTAAAGCCAGGCGATCGGCATTTGTGTAGGGCTTATCGGCGTCGGTCTCGCCATCAGCACCCTTGTAATCGACCCTTCTCTTCTTTCGCGCCGGTCTGTCGGTTGCGACTGTTCTCGTTGCTGATCCGGGACATTTGAACGGTCTTGACAGCTTATCAACTGACTGAGGAGTCGGCCATCGCTTAGACGGCACGTTCTCCTTGTTCGCGATCGGGGTGGCGGTGACGTCGACAGTCCTGTGGAAGGGTTAGTTAATACAGCGCCGTGTTAGTTGGAGAGGCATTGGACTAGAATTGCGTACATTTTGAGCCGCGATTTGTGCAGTAGCAATGCTGCGGTTGCAGGATATGCGCAGTCCCGGGGTGGTTATTCGCAAAGACCAGCAGAGGAGTGGCGGATGAAGAGGAGGGAAAAGAATAGGGCCAATGTTCCCGGTCGAGGGCCCGATGTTGTGTTGGGGCAAAGCGCGACTCGACCCGCGTCGCCACTCAAACACGCTTTCACGTGCACCAGGCACCAGGGCCCATCTATTTAGCCTGCTTACCTCACCAATGCTTACCTAAGACATCTCTCTGTAAGTATAGTCTGTCGCCCACTTACACCCGTCTCTTCCACCTCAAACTCGCAGTTATCGATCCCAAAAACAACAACTTCACGAGACATTCAACGACGACTTGACGCGTCATTCTCTTGGATGGCTATAATCCTTCGTCAGGTTTTCAATGTCAAGCGACATGCTTTGCTACCAAAATGTCTTCAATGATTGACCAATTGTGCGGCGCAGCCAAGCCGTGCGTGAGAACCAAAGTTGGCGCCGTCCTAGTCTTGCTCCTAATGATGCAGCTGACGATTCTTCCAAAGTCATACGTGGCTAAGTAAGTCATGATGCCTGGCTTACATTCAATTTAGCAATTACAAAAGCGTTTCAGTCCCCGTACAATTCTCTTTATCTGGTGAGGATTACGAGAAAGAAAATACCCTGTAAGATGCTCCCCGGTCTACAGCCATGTCGTCTGGGACAGCAAAGTTCGAATACAGCCACCGTATCGGCAAGGAAACCATTCGTCTTGTGCGCATCCTAGGTTGCGGAGCATCTCAAGATGAACCGTTGCAGCTTTCACTCGAAGAACACGCCGTTGCTGACCTGCCAGCATACCGAGGCCTCTCTTACACATGGGGGTCGCCCCTCGCCATGAAGGAGCCCTCTCGGCAAATCGAACAGCCCGTGACAGTCTCGGTGATACTCAATGACCACAGCTTCGAATTATTTCCGAATCTGCACGATGCGTTATGTTGGATCCGAGCGCACAACTCCTGTGACCTGTACTGGATCGACGCCATCAGCATCAACCAGGCCGACGACACTGAGCGCAGCATGCAAGTCGGCATCATGGACCGTATCTACAAAAAGGCCACCCGCGTTGACATATGGCTAGGCTCCGTCACCGAAGAGCACTACCCGGCTGAGGTATCCAGACTTGTTCGTACAATGGCCGAGAATACCCAGCGAAACTTCAGCTTCGACCAGGAAAACTCTTTCTTCGACGACGATGCTCTGAGTAAATACGGCCTGCTACATGTTCCGGATGATGTGTGGTACGCCTTTGTTGCCTTTTTCGAACGCAAGTGGTTCAACCGCGTTTGGGTCGTCCAGGAGGTTGCCTTGTCAAAAGACGCCTGTATTCTCTGGGGCAACGATGTTATTCCTTGGGAGACGGTGGCATTTTGCTCCGACTTTTTGTATGAAAGTCGTCTGTACGAACAGTTGTCGGAGGTTTTGTACAATGACAACCCTACGATCAAGGACGTCAAGATTGGCAGCAATTCGTCGGGCATCGTCGCAATCCAGAGGTGTAGACGCGACATTCTCGATATGTGGGACAGCACCACACTAGATCACATAGTAGGTCCTCTCGCCTGCACCGGCGGAAGCAGCAGAACGAAAACAGCGGGTGCGCTGCTGTTCCTGATGCTACGGCTGACGGTCGGAGTGGAAGCCACCGACCCTAGAGACCAGGTCTTTGGTCTGTTGGGCATCCTCAACCTACTTTTGGATCTCAGTGGCCGCACGAGGACGGAGCTGGAGGCCAACTACCGCAAGCACTGCACGCCTGTCAGTATATACACCGACACGGCAGTCTTCATCATGGAAGAATGCAATAACCTGGCTCTCCTGACGGCGGTTCCTGATGACTCGGTCAAGAAGCTTGAGGGTCTGCCGTCCTGGGTGCCTGATTTCTCCGCAAACGGCCCTTCTGCCTTTCTAGCGATGAGATGGCCCGCCGAGATCCCATATTTTGATGCCTGCCGGTCCATGCCGACGAACTATCGAGTCGTCGATGACAGGCTCCTCCACGTCAAGGCCTTGTGCGTCGGCACGATATCATTGGTGGGCGAGGTATACTCTGAGCTAGCGACCAACGGGAGCTTCACGCAATGGGCCGATTTCCTCTTGCAATGCGATCCCGTATATCAGCCGACAGGGCAGTGTCGAGTGGAGGCGTTCTGGAGGACGTTGATCGGTGACCGAGACGCGTTCACGCACCCCGCCCCGGACAGCCTGCGCAAGGCGTTCCACTCCTGGATCACAGACCACGTCGTGTGGGAGGTTTACTGCGCCATGAAAAAAGGCGCCGATATTGAAGAGCACATCAGCCGTCTGGAGAGCATCAAGAGACTCGCCGCATCGGATGTCAGCAAGACGGTGCCATCGTGCGACATGATCATGGGGTATTTGAAGCAGCTCAAGGAATGTGAGAAGAAGGAGCAAGTCGAGGGGCTGTTTGATCGCTTCAAGCACACCTGCCAGGTGTATGTGAATCTTGCGTTTGAGACACTCTGGGAGAGGCGGCCATTCCTGACGGATAGTGATCACATGGGACTTGGAGGTCAGTCTGTGCAAGATGGCGATGGGATATGGGTGGTGGCTGGCTGTCCGTCACCGCTTGTGCTTCGAGAGTTGCCGGTGTCTTCTATTTCTGGGCCTTTTAGCTATCGATTGATTGGGGAGGCCTATGTGCACGGCATCATGCACGGGGAAGCCGTTATTAAGGATGCGTTGTGGGAAGATATTTGCATCCAGTGACAACATGTTTGCTGATACTGCTTACAGCATGTGGCATCATTTTGAGGTGTTCATAAGAAGATTGCCATAATACACTGAATCGAAAATCGTCTTGAGCAAGGTGAAGTGAACGGTGTACCTCGGTGACTGTCCCACCGAGACTTACCGAAAAGTCTCGGTGAGACCTGACCCCCACAATTGGAGCTCTCTAGGGTACCTGCTGACACCAGAAATCAGGTGAGACATTGGGCCAGACGGTCGGCGCCCCTCATACCTCACTTCTGCGGCCCCCAACTCCATCTCTTCAACGCGACACAACCGGCGCAAGCCCGCATTCCAACGTTCTTTGTCGGGCGCACTCTTATCTTAGATACGTTGCGCTGACTGCTTGCGATTTCATTGACTCGCATCTAAACTCAATTGACCTCACAGCTGCATATCGACGCTCATGCCCCCGCGCCTGACGACAGCTCCATCTTCACATGCTCCGCATCAAATACCACTACCACGTCTAGGTATTCGTACGGATACGCCCGCCCGCAACGTCTCTAGTCAGGGTGGATCTCAAGCACCCCCGGCCCCCGGTCCCACGGCACCTCTCCGCTTTCACCAAGCTTCCCTCGGTCCCGTCTCGAACGAAACAAAGCACGGCTCTCTCGCTCTCTCTTCATCAACCCCATAATGGCTGACCCCTCCCCCTCCTCATCCTCCTCCTCTCCCGGGACCCCGCTCCGTCCACCCTCTGCCCGCATCTTCTGGATCGTCGACAACTGGCCCTCCATCCTCGGCGGCACCGTCCTCACTCACTACGCACACTACCAGTACCTCTCCCGCGTCCGCAGTCCGAACCCGAACCCGCTCAAGAATGCCCGCTTCTGGGCTCTAGCCTCTGGCGGATGGATGCTCTCCTACCTCGGCATATGCACCGGAATCGCCGTCGCCCAGGCCAAAGTCAACCACTACCTCGACCCTGACAACCGCCTTCAATACCGCGATTCCTAAAGTACTCGAACGTTCCTGCTAGCTACAAGCACACAATTGTCACCAGAAACTTCACCACCCTCAGCCAGCCAGCCCACCATGTCCGCCGACTTCTGGGCCGGCTACATAAGCGGCGCCGTAGGCATCATCATCGGCAACCCCCTCGACCTCCTCAAAGTCCGCCTCCAAGCCCGCCCGGCCTCCGCACCCTCGACACCCCTCCCCTCCTCCCCGCTCCCGCTCCCGAGCCCCACCGCAGCCGCAGCCGCATCCTACCTCCGCCACTTCGAATCCCCCGCCTCCCTCGTCACCGGCTCCGCCGCCCCGATCCTAGGCTACGGCGCCCTTAACGCCCTCCTATTCGTCTCCTACAACCGCACAGCGGCCGCCCTCAACCGCGCCCTCGACGTCCAGTCCAGCCTCTGGACGACATGGCTCGCCGGCGCCGTCGGCGGTCTCGCTACCTGGGTCGTGAGCACACCGACAGAGCTGATAAAGTGCCGCGCCCAGCTCTCCTCCCCGCCGGCCTCGAGCTGGGCTATCACGAAGGACGTCTGGCGCGCCGAGGGGATCAGGGGTCTCTACTTTGGTGGCGTGGTGACTGCGCTGCGGGATAGCGTCGGGTATGGCTTCTACTTTTGGTCGTATGAAATCACCACGCGGTGGATGGGCGTCGGAGGCGACGGCGTGCAGGAAACGAATCTGAAGGAGGAAGCTGCCAAGGTGCTGCTCTGCGGCGGTCTCGCGGGTATCGTGACGTGGGTTAGCATCTTCCCACTGGACGTCATTAAGACCCGCGTTCAGACGCAGGCGTTCCAGGCACAGGCTCAGTCACCCGAGAGGTCACCTCTGCTTGCTGCACAAGGGCTGTCGCAGCAGCAGCAGCAGCAGCCGGCGAAGCGTGCAGGCGCGATGCAGGTCGCAAGGGATGCCTACCGCGAGGGCGGGATGAGAGTCTTCTTCCGCGGTCTGACGGTCTGCAGCGTGCGAGCCTTCGTCGTCAACGCGGTTCAGTGGGCCGTGTACGAGTGGGCCATGTATGAGATGGGCGAGGGCCGGAGACGGCCTGCTGCTGCCATTGAGCCTGCAGGACAAGTCATGTGAGAAATCACGACTTTGATGGAATAGGTGGTATGAGAAAGGTCGGCTCCAGATGGTCGCCTTGCGGTTTCTGAATGTCACCGCAATGTTGCCGCTTGTGCGCGCGCGCACCTTGATGGAGAAAGTTGCCGAATACTCTCCGGCATCACAGACAACCACGCAACCACACAAGCACAGAATATCAAGCTCGGCGAGTTGAAGCTGGGATCAATTATATAAAGAAAACCAAGGCCGCTCAAGCAACTACAATCAATCTTTCAAGTACCAAATATAGACGAAATACAAAGCCATCAAACATCTAACAGTTGCAATCATGGCCACGACCGAATCCAAGACAGCTTCTCTGGCAGAAATCAACCGCGTCTTCTGGGAGTCCGCCAACCCCAATTCTCTTCAATATTGGATCCATCCTCAAGTCGTGAAGCTGACATTGATATGACGTTAGTGCGAACGCACATACCTTTCTAGATCAAGACTGGATCAAAGTCTTCTCCGAACAACTCACCCGCTTCCTACGCACCCAGGCCCCGAACCTAGGTCTTCGGCCCCGGGATACAGACCCGTCAAACCCCGTCCGGCTTTTAGATTATGCTTGTGCCTCGGGCGGTGCCTCCTGGGTAAAGAACCTTGCTTCCAAGTTTCAAACGATGGCTACCTTGCCTTGCTCAACCTCTTCTCTGCAAACATGGCTCCTAACAAAACAACTTCATGAACTCTAGGCCCTCAGCCCTTACGTCGACTCGATCCTCGGCATCGACATCGCGCCCGCCATCGTCCAACGCTATAATGAATGCGCGGCGCGGCTGGGATACGCTCCAGCGCAAGCCCATGCCGTTGCCGGTGATTTGGCTTCGGATGGAGGGTTAGCTGAGGAGGGGGTATTTGATGTGGTTATCATATCGATGGCGCTTCATCACCTTGATGATCCGTTGGGGATGTTGAAGTTGCTTGCGAAGAGGGTGAGGGTTGGTGGTGTGTTGATTGCTGTTGAGGGGGTGGATTGTAAGCCCACAGGGCTGGAGGCGGAGGGAGAGATGCTCGAGAAGGGGGAGGGAAAGGGGGAGGTTTGGTCCGGAGGGCATGGAGGTAAGGCTCATGGAAGGGGGACTCATGAACATGGTGTTCATGAGCATGAGGTCCACCAGCACGACGTTCTCAAAACTACGAATCAGCATCTGGTTTTCAGCGAAAAGCTTTTCAGGGGCTGGTTTCTCGATGCTGGGTGTGATGAGAGCAAGTTTGTATATGTTGAGAATGGAGAGGTTAGTCATGTTCCGGAGGAGGTTTCTGGGAAGGCTGGTGGATTGGATAGGAAGATGGTCATTACTTCTTCAGTGAGAAAGGCGTGAGGATAGACTACTTGGTTAGCAATGATTTGGTAGGAATGGGATGTCTTTCTTGACGTCGATATATCGATTGAAGCAATACGCAATCCGGTTTCTCTTAACCAAGTTCCCGGCCACAACCAAATCAATCAAGAACCTCGGGAGAAAGCAACCAGCACCCATGAAACGAATCCTCCTTTGACTTTTCTTCGAGCAAGTTCCCTCACCCCAACCCCATAACCCATAGCGCCACTCCGCCATCTCAACAAAGCCATACTCCAACTCTATCCTCACGAACAGCCTCACGCGCCCATCCACACCCTCAAACCATCAAGGTCATCCATCCAGCAATGGCAAGCGTTTTTTACCAACCTACTCTCCTCATTCCAACAGGCAAACGGGGGTTTCAACCCCCTCAGGCGATGTAGCCCAGCGGTTACTATGGAACACTCAGTTGGGGACGTGAGATTTCCACAAGTCTCTAGGGAGATGGACCTCGAACCCTTAAGCTCGACTCCACGCTTGAGAGCTATTCTTTTTGCACTTCTTGGCACCTATGTTTTACCAGGAGTTCTTCTTTCGGATGTTTGTGGGATTATTTCTATTCTCCTTTCCCTTTCGTCGTTGTGGATTTGATGTTGTGTTCATCTTGAAACTGTAGATATCATTTATGAAGTTCGCTCAGAAGGTGATGCCTAAAGGCCGTCCTGTCCCGTCTTCATTGTTTCCGTTTCAATTTTGGACTACTCATAGGAGTCGAACATAACTGTTTCTTCATCTCGAATAGGAGGCGATCGTGAGAGCAGCGATCACGAGATATGTCTTGAGACCGAACCGCGCTCCGTTTTCAATTACTTATTATACCATCTCTTACGTATGTAAGGAATTGAGCCTACCAAATGCATCAACCAAACAACCAGCGAAGAACTTTGGAGTGGAGTGAACTGTTTGTTGTCCTTCTTCCACGGGGTCACTACTACCACGACCGGCGACATATGATAGCACCCACCCGCACAGGATCTTTCGACAACTACTATCGAGCACAACCAAGATTGATATGCGATATGTGATCAGTTTCCTTTTGAAATGAGTCATGCCAAGCTACTGGGTCCGAAACTTGCTCGTTCATCACTCGGCGCCTTTTCTCGGAGACATTTCTCACGCCCGGCCTGGCCGCCCCACTTCGGATCCGATCGTCTCGGCAACATTTCACGGCCTCGGAGACATCCCGCAAGGCCGCGTCTCAAGCCGGCACGCCCGTTCTTCACTTGGAAAAACATAAAAGACAATAACATGGCCTCAATGATAGCCGAAAATATTGCAATCTCATCGAATACACGCAACTTGACTTCCAAGCTTATACCACATTACAACTTCCATGAACACCCTCTACAAAAACCTCATCAAAGCACTCCCACTAACAACGGGCATCATCACATACAACATGACCACCCCAATCCTCCACGACGTCCTCATCATAGGCGCAGGCCCAGCAGGCCTCGCCACAGCAACAGCCCTCTCCCGCCAACTCTACACCACAGTCCTCTTCGACTCAAACCTCTACCGCAACGCCCGCGCCACCAACATGCACAACGTCCTCGGCTTCGACCACGTCCCGCCCCCCATCTTCCGCGCCAAAGCGCGAGAGGACCTCAGAGCTCGCTACGCAGAGACCGTGACCTTCGCCGACGGCGTCGAAGTCGTCAAGACGACCAAGGTCAAGGACGGGCTCTTTAGGGCCGAGGATAAGCAGGGTAAGGCGTGGTTTGGACGGCGGCTGGTCCTGGGTACCGGCGTCACGGACATTGCGCCCGAGGTGCCGGGCTACGCGAACTGTTGGGGCTACGGGATTTTCCATTGTCTGTTTTGCCACGGCTTCGAGGAGCGCGGGGCGGAGAGGGTGGGCGTCCTCGCTTTCGGGTTGACGGGGAGCGTCAAGATGGCGACGCATATCGCCTACATGGCTCGGCCGCTGGGCAAAAAAGTGACGATTTACACTCACGGTGATGAGGCTCTCGCTTCAGAGATTGGTGCCATGACGGATAATCCCTTTACCGTTGACACTCGGAAAATCACATCGATGCGCATGGCTGGCGGGGAGCACCGCACCAGCGTTACACTCACACTCAGTGGACAAGATGGAGAAGAAGGAGAGGAAGTCACGGAGGGCTTCCTCGCTCATGCACCGTTTACAAGACCCAACGGTCCCTTTGTGGAGCAGCTTGGGCTGGAGACGGCGGAGAACGGAGATATCAAGACGACTGCCCCTTTTGGAGAGACGAGTGTTTCTGGTGTCTATGCCGTGGGCGACTGCGGGAATATGGTCAAGGCCGTTGCGACGGCGGCGGCGAGCGGTGCAATGGCTGCGGGTGGCATGGTCGTGCCGATGCAGATGGAGCCCAGGGTTGAGATGGATGTCGAGGCTATGGAGAAAGTTATTGGGTAAAGAGATTGTTGTAAAAGGTACTTAACAGAGGAGGAGTTCCTTGGGATAGAAATAGGTAGCTTGACTCCGGAGATCTATAAGTCCGGTCTATTAAAATAATAGCGAAAAGAGACCATATGCCCAAGACTTGAAATGCCGTTCTCCAAGCCCACATCGGAGGTGAACTCCGATGCCAACCAGTCGACTATGTTCCCGAACAGTCTATGGAGCCTACCACTATGCCGAATCTTTTTAACATCTCAGGAGTATTTCGAGTAACCCAAATGAGAGCCATCACCGCTTCCTTCCCGCATCTTCGTAGGATCACCAACCTTGCCCAAACACATGTCCGAACCCATCGTGGGCACCAAACAAACCCAACCAAACAAGCAACCCTTTCCTCAGAGCCACAATGACCGAATTACTTTTACCATAGGATCAGGAACCCGTCTTGAACGCAGTAGATACTAAAGACGGACCGACTATCGTTCGACATGCACTAGCGTCCACCAAGTTTCTCCCAATCCCCGCCGCGGCATATCCGTTGCCTCCAGGCAGCAGAATTAATTTCTCCTGCAGCTTTCCCCCTTCCCCTCCATTCCCCGATCTTGCGACCACAAAAGTCACCACCCCCCCTTTTCTTTGCCGAGACTTCTTGTATCGTCAAATCATGACTTTTCGGGATATCAGCTGAACGCCACATGTTAGAGGCGGTGTGGGGATGGGGTCTCTTCTCTACATCGAAGCCTGATCCGGCCGGCAACTGAACTGAGAGCCTGGGGAGCTGAGGCGGGTTGATAGTCTCTCCGTGGAGGCTCGATTCGATATCTGAGACAGGGATTCAATCATTCTTTCTATGGGCTGCATGCAGATGTTGTCGAAAGAGGTTACACCAGCCAGCAGGCGGTTACAGAAACAAAATTTGCAAGGGGGAAGCAGGTCGGACATGACGAAAGAAGTAGCTGTAACCTTTTCTACATCATTATTCCCTTATCATACTTGCACTGAAAGGGCTACTGAAAACGTATTCCCTCTAATGAAGCCACAAATGGTGCTTGACGAAGTTTTTTTTGAGTGGCTTCGTCGCTGAGTAATTACCACCGCTCAATTCCACCTCAGGCATTGGGATATACGGCGCATCAAGCCCTATTCTTGACTAACTCAAGGCCTGGCTATTTGATTTTTTTTGTATTTCGAACTCCATGATACCGATTAGGGCCTCATGTATTCAACGAGGGCTCCTTGCTCGACACCTTCCAAGCTGCCTGGTATTGCTGGAACTGAGCGGGTCCCTTGATCACTCTCATTTTTGCAGCTTGGTAGAGTATTGGCCCCTTAAACCTTGCCCCTTGGACAATATCTGAGCTTCAAAGGTGATGCAGTACCAATATCAGGCTCCAGAATTATGAACTCATTCCTCTCTTTGGTAAAACTAGGCTGCCCTCGAAAGCCTTGCGATGCTCATTTCCAGGGAACCACTCGGCTTTTACCCGGCACTCAGAGATAGACACAAGTTGAGAGGGGTCGATGTCCTAAGAATACATTAACGTCCTCAAAGTCTCGTGCCAGATTCACGATGTTTAGACGCTTGACGTTGTACTTACCCCTTTGTCATAGTCCATTCCGAGTTCCTCCATTGCCGCAGCCTGTTGGAAAACCCATGGTTCTTGTAATTAGTACGTCGGTCGTGGGATCTGGTGGAACGGGCTGCAGAGGCAGGCCTCCATTATGGGCATGCGTCTGTCGTTCTATACTTAGGTAGGCACATCAAGTGACCTGTCTATCAAGGTCAAGAGGTGGAAATGAAGGCTTTCACGCAATTTATGACCAGTTTGGATGAATCTTGCCCAGAAAGACATCTTAAGCTTGGTGTTCTAACTCCAGCCAAAACCTCACGAGGAATACTCTTCCATAAGTCCTAGAAAAGGCCTGTGTCGCTATCTCAAGAGGCTCAATCTATTCTCAGCGAATCCTTCACAGCATGACTTCTCGCAATAATTTGAGGCACTTTTACCTAAACAACCATAAAGCTTAAGTAAAGAGAAAGAGGATAGAAAATGATCAGCACAATCATTAGCAAGCGGAGCGAGACTTCAGGACTCGCCTCCGTGGAAGAATGGGCATGCCCACCCCACCGCAGCAGATGTAAACCGGACACCGTGAAAAGGCATCTTGGTCAAGACAAACATATTCACCCACGGGTTTCTGCCATAACCTCTCCCACTCTCTAGACTATCAAGGAGTCTCGATATGTGCCATCATCGTGCTCTCCTCCGGCGTTGGGCCCTCCCACGGATAATCCACTCATGCCCAGTGCTTTAGTAGTTGCTTCGTTCCTATGTGGATCCTCGACGAGGGGGGTGGTATGCTGGCCGGGATGGGATTCCTTTCCGCGAAGATGAACCTGAGATTGGTCCTTGGATTGAGAGGTATTTTGAAGCATATCCGCGCAAACCGCCACAACGTCCTCCTTGTGATCTTTGTAATTTACGTCTACTTCGAAGGAGTAAGTAGCTAGCCGTAAAGAGAGCTGTGAACAGGGAACAACATCGTCACAGAACGACGCTACCAAGATGCGTAAATGTGGTGATGTACACCTAGTTCGCAGGACTTTTCAAGAGACACAGAGATGGATATCAAGCTGGTCAGCTACTAGCATAGAGATTCATCATTCCATAACCAAGTTCTTTTTTTAGAGAGATCTAGCTGTCTCCAGACCCCAAGGTCAGGCAGGCATCGACAGCCACCCACCGCAGTTACTCATCCCCGTGCCGTGTCAACGCCACCAGATGCCCCCATATTATCTGCAATTCAGGCGGAACGTTACATAGGAACGGTCGTAACATCAGATACCCTGATTGCATCGCTGCTTTCCATAAGCATCCAAAACATCACAGCAAATCTACCCATACACACTTGTAAACTAACTTGCCTACCACAACGTAAGGTCGGGCTACAGAAGCGGTAGACCACGCAGCTACCACCCAATCTCCTCGGTAAACCATGCTCTAGAAAACGTGTCCCATGCGGAAGGAGCCCATAGAAAGACTCTCTCACGAGGCATTCAAGACAGCAGGCGGTTGCGGAAATCTCGCCATCCGCCAGGGGAGCCGGACCTAAGGATAGATGAGGCAGGCAGATGGGTGTGAACAGAGGCCACTAGCTTCCCCGGGCTATGCTCCACGTCGTACTCAGTCTACATCTAAACGTTGGACAGCACCCCTCCGAATGACAGCAAATAGAGGCATCGTTTGTTCAGTTTATTAACATGACAGAATAGAGTGAGCAAAGTGCTTTCCAGTCTTTCTTCGTAACATGAAGTATTGCGAACCGTTTCTCCCGGAAAGCAAACACACTAGGGAACAAAATGGAGAGATTCGAAAGTCTCCTCCTACAACAACACACTCTGGACAACCGTACACCCTCTCCATCAATAACCTCTTTCATGGATAATTAGGTTCACCCCCATATCCCCCCAGGAGGCCGGGGCCCACCAACATAACCCGCCGGCGGGCAGTTACCAAAAGCAACATAGAAAGCAATAAAGCGGGAAACGAAAATACTACCCGTGGGCTAATGCTTCTGAAATGTGTCATCCCAATTACCTCCCCCCCACTCACCCCGGGCGCATCAACGGGATGAAACCTCAAGGTTCTCCCGGCCTCGCTCCCGTTTATGGACGTTGGTGACCCTCTGCTCAAACCCCAATTTGGGTCTTATTCAAACATTCGACTCCATAATACCAATTGAAGACCCTGACCCTTTCGCCAAGGATACCTCCCTACCGCCGCGTTTGCATTCGAAGTTGGAACGGGATGTCCTCCGCAAAAGAAACATGTCAAAAGAGAAACACCTGACACAACCGACGGGCTGGATCATGCGCGCGTGCGCGCGGAACCCCGCGAGATAAAGGCTTTCTAGGCTCTTCAAAGTCGGGAAAAATGGGTTCCCCTAGATATCAGCGGGTTAGACATCTCGAAAAAAGGACAATGACCATGTTTCAATACCCTCATGTGAGGAGATCCCGATGACGGCAGGCATACATCGCCAACACAGAAAAAGAAAAACCTGCGGGACGCCTTGGTAAGACCGGTGCGGAAATCCGCAAACTGGGAACAAGCCGTGGTACTGGGTGAATGGGCTGCTGTTTCTTGGTTTGACGTGGGGTGGGCGTTGGTGAACCTTCCCATGTTGTGTTTTCGAACAACCCGCAAGCCTGAATACGCTTGGTATACCATATGCTCTATTGAGGCATGTTTTTTCTTTATTGTTCCAATGATCCAGGGTTCGTTTCCTAAAAATAAGTGATGCTTTGTGGAATTGCCTTTGACGTGTCTTGGCTGTTTGTGGTCCTGTGTTCCTGGTTTGTGACAAAGGGTCTCAGGATGGGATTGTTCGTGGTTGAAAACAGGATCACAGGGGGGCCGGCCAGACAAAGTAACCGTGCCTGTGGAACGTGACTTATGGAAAAAAAATTATTTTGGGTGAAAGTGGAAGAGAGGACCGCGCCTCTCTCTCACGAATCAAGGCCCCTTCTTGTCCAAGAATTTGGGCACTTATGGATATATCCTCCATGAGAAGCTCCAACTAAAAAAGAGAACTCCATATCCAACCAAGATAGTCTAGTCATCCAGATTAAACTATGGTGAATGCCGATTATACTCCTAGATCTCCGCGATCCAAAACCACCCCCCTTAAATGATAAACCTGTACGCCATGCTCTGAAACAATTCATGCTCAACCTCCACCACTTTGGATTTTGTTCCCCCCCTCCGTTCAGCTGTAAAAGAATAGCTCCTCGGACCTCGTAGTCATCGACCGGTGAAGGCGGGGGCTCGCGTACTCCGACATGGGTGACACCAAGACACTCGGGTTGTAAATGGTAGCGCTCATCATGCTCGCGTGAGAATCCCCGCCCTGGGCAGACACCCATCCCATCGACTCCCTCGTATCGTAGCCCCCAAGCTGCTGGTGCAGGTGCACAGGGGTCTGGAGAGGAGGAAGAGGAGACACCACCGCCTCAGCAGTCGCCGTCGTCGTCGTGTTCGCCAGCGCCGCGGCGGTCGTGTGTAAGTCGCCGGCTACCACCCCCGGCGCAGTGATCTGCTGGCGTTCGCCCTGGTACCACCACTGGTTCTCAAACCCGTTGTCCACGGTGACCATTGCCGCGGACAGCGCCTCCAGGTCATGTCTCCGCCCGTCGTCCCCTCTCTCGCGGGGCATTGGCGTGGCGTTGGTGAGGGAGACGTCGCGGAACTTCATGGACAGCTCGGAGGAGTAGTCGTCGACGACCTCGGACTCGTCTGGCATGCCGAACTCGCCTGGCCACGATGACGCTGACCACGGCATCTCGTCCTCGCCGAGTCGGAAACGTGAAGGCACTTCGGGCAATGCCTTCCAGTAGTCGGGCGCATTCTGGGCCCGCGGTCGTTGACGAGGCAGCGCTGAGCTTCCTAGAGCGTCCGGCTCGGCGTCCCAGGGGCTGTCGTTCCATGGCGGCGGGGCAGAGCTACCTCGTTCGTGTGAGGAGCTCGATCGACTCTCTTGTCGAGATTGTCTACTGACTTCATAGTGTGGCGGCATTGGTGGTTGCGCTTGGGGTGCGTAGTATTCCTGGATGGGTGGTGAAGATCGTGTCGGTTGGTGTTGATGGGCCGAGTGGGAGGGCTCTGCTAGATAATTTGTATTCGGCGGCGGGACTTGTCTGGGGAACTGAGCGCGATCACGGAAACCACGAGAGGCATATGTGACGGAGTGTTGATTGGGTGCATGTCTAGGTGAGAAGGAGACCCCAAACTCGAAGTGAACGAAGATCTGGGGCTTCCGGCTTGAACTCGACGCCATATCGTCAAATAGGTGAGATGGGATAGGTTCTGTTCTCCAAATGGTGCCCATAATGAAAGGGGAGGGGACGTCCGTGGTTGATATGAGGGACGGGAGGCGGACTCGAGAGTGGATGCTCTAGACTCGACGGCGGTCTGAGCTAGGGTGAAAGTAGGACAAAGCGGAGATAGAGTCGGATGAATGCAAAGGTATGGCAGTATGATGCGGTGCCAGCATCCGTATGTACGGGGCCGAGCTTGGGCTCGGACGCTAGTGTCAAAGGGATGTGTGTGGATTTGTGTGTGTGTGTGTGTGAGGTTCTGCAATGATGGGCAAAGAATGAGGTGTGGTGTGGATGGGACCAGCAGAATTCGTGTTGGTGTGCGATGGATGGGCGATGAGAGATGTAGTCAGATCAGATGCTGCGGTTCATCCCTCCGATGTAAGCGGATGTTTACTTTAGTTTTGGGTTGAGCGTATAGAAAAGCGAGGTGCGATGATACAGGAACAAGGCCGCCTAGGATGGAAGTCTGGTGTATGATATTAAGGCGAGGCGTTTGAAGGCGAGCGTGGGCGAAAAGTGGCTCCCAAAGGGATTCGAAGGAGGAGGAGAGGTTTGTGGCGGAACAAGCAAGACACCGCCCGGTACAAGGCCCCCCATCGAGGAGGGACCTTGGACCTAAGCACCCACGGCACCTAATCAAGCAAGCAGAGCCAGCGCAGGGTGTCCGAGAGATGGGGCAAGGAGGCTAGAGGGGCCCCCGGGGGGGGACGAGGGTTGGCTGCATCGGGTCTTGGTGTAAGGTGATGTGATGGGCGAAGGGGCGGCGTGTACGTGTGAGTGTGAGACGTGAGTGCGGGAGGGGAGAGGCGTGAAGTGTGAGGTGTGAGGCGTGAGGTGTGAGGCGAGGCCGAGACTGTGGAGGGCGGCTGAGGCAGCAGAATTAAACCCAGTTACGCCAGTGTGAGAGTGACCCGTATCTGTGGGTAAGTATCTTACGGATAATGGCATTGGCAGCTCATGGTTTGATGCACAGCACGGCCCCGAATGCCGGGACCTTGCCGTATGTAGGTACTCTTCTTTGGAGTGAGGGATCACTTGAGAGAAGGTACGGATAGATAGGCTATGCATCAGTACAGCGACCGTCTGGGAGCAGAGCAATGAGCAGATGAGAGCAGCAGCAGCAGCAGCAGACGATCAGAAGTGAGGACGGACTGAGAAGCATGGTACAGCCCCTCGGCGCCTCGCTTGTCTGGCAACCGTACCCGCTTCGGACGAAATGCCGCGAGCGAAGGAAGCAAATGTAATTTGACGACGCAAGCCAAAGTTCCTATTTTGCTAACAAGACAAGGAGTCAACGAGAAATGATGATGCCTCGCGAGAGAGGCCGAGTTGGCGCGACGGGAAATTCAAGACGCGGGATGGAGACCCCAATACGGCCGTGGAAGGATGCCAAGACCAAGGACGAGGGCGAAGGCGCGGAGCATGGGGTAGCGCAGTGATGGTCTGGCTTTGTGTATCCATCCGTATGTTCTGAGCAGCAGTTACATGGCAGCTTGCCAGGAAGACGTGGCTGTTGGCGGCGGACACTGCACAGCTGAGAGAAAGGCGATCGAGACAGGCGTGAGAGACTGACAGGCCAATGAGCCGGACAGCTACCTACCTACCTAGATTTCGGCTTCGCGCGACATGGTGAAAAGAGCGGAAAGCGGACTACAGCACCGCAGCACCACAGCTAGCTAGGTAGGGAGAAAAGGGCGGAATGCAATGAGGTGGGCGAGGGAGGAGGCTTGGCCAAGCTTGGGATGCTCGAAGGATGAGAAACCCTGGCGGGGACGACGTCGAGATGGAGTGACCGAGTCTGTGGACCGTGGTCCGTGGTCACTGCCAACTGCCCACAAGGTGTAAGTCGCGGGGAGATCAGGGTACACGGTACTTTGACACAAGGTACTTCAATGCAGGGGGGATGACTCCCAGGTACGTACGGAGTATTCTCTCCATCTTTCTCGAATCCGAACTTCAAACTTGACATCAACAACGTCAAGGCCAAGTCTGCTGCGCTACGTGCCGACTTCCATGTCAGATTTTGGTACGAAGTATACAATCTCTCTCTATGGGTACTGTAACCAAGACAAGGCTGCCAGATCTCGTGAGAATGCCTCCACTATGCCAATAGTTCATGGAATTCCATGATGGACTAGTGGACTTCCATTGCGGCTTTTGCTCGCGCTGACTGAGAGATGATGGATATCCTACTTGT
The DNA here is from genome assembly GCF_030913485.1 of Colletotrichum godetiae. Lineage (NCBI taxonomy): Eukaryota > Fungi > Ascomycota > Sordariomycetes > Glomerellales > Glomerellaceae > Colletotrichum > Colletotrichum godetiae. The sequence continues at coordinate 175,016 of NW_026851281.1, read as the reverse complement.
CAAATACCACCAAAGTGCCATTATAATGGGCACCGTCGGAACATTGAGGGCATGCGGGAGAGTCTAGACAGGGTACAGGCCCTCAAAACACCCTAGAAGCACAAAGACCAAGGTTAAAGGTACGTACGTACTTGGAACCCCAGGCCCACCTACGTTTCGGTCATTTCTTCTGCGGCCTTGAGATACATCCAAGTGCAACTCCACGACACCATTCTCTTGATCTCAATGCTATCAACAGCATATCACTCTGGATAATGCTAGTTTTACAGCTCGCTGCCTGGTTAATCTTGCCATACATCATGCACACTGCAAATTGCCTCTTCTACTTGTGTTCACTCATCTTGCCACTCGAACGCCTCAAACCGACGTAGAAAAAAAAATAGAACAAAAGACCCATTTTCACACAATCTCCAACATCAGCTCAGCTGAAGCTACAGTTATCGGGTTCTGGCTGATGATTTGCAGTTGATCTTCGCTCCCCCCCCCCCCCCCATGCGTGCCCTCGCGGCCTCCCTCCGTGTCACATCAGATCTGTGATCCGCGGTTTTTAGACAAGTACGCGCTGAACAACACCACTAACACCTGAATGTACAGCAAGTGAAAAGGTTGCGTCCGGCCGTGTGGCCCGACTAGTTCGGGCGTCCCGATGGTGACATTCGCCCCCCGTCCCGTCTCCATCTGCTTGTCCACCGTCCAGGGTCTCCATTTTGAGTCCGCCGATCAGCGCCCCCTACCAAGTACAGCTGCCAATCATCGCATCTGTATCATGGGGTTTTCCACCCCGCCCTGACCGAGTCGACGGATATGATTGGGCCTTGACGGGAATTGACTCTCGAGAACCAAGGTACCCTAAACCGAACCCCCATCTGTGGCACTGGTCGCGTGGAACCGCATCTCGTTCATCAATCAGGCAGCCATATAAAAAAAAATTCCCGGTACCGCTCAACCGCCGTTAAGAGAAAAATTGTGAGTGTTTCGACTGAACCTTCAAAGATGAGGGGGGCAAGAAGAATATCCCTAACGTTTGTGGTGTGAAATGCCTCAACTGCTGCAGCTAATGTGCTTTTGGATGTGCCGAGTCGCCGAGTGTCCCTTGATCAGCGTTCTTTGCCCATCCCCCTTCGTGATGGGAAAGACAATCGCCAGGTTGTGCGGGAGCGGTCATCGCATGGAAGCGGTCAGTCGAAGAGGCTTAGGAGGTAGGGAGGTGACACATGATGGAATCTTCGAATCTGACTTCCATGAGTGGGTACCGGTCAGCACCCAAAAGATCCAAGGTAGCCATCTACATACTACCTAGCGATACTCATGACCGAAAATATCGCACAGCATTCATAGCTCTCACCCTGACACTGCCTGGAAGGTTTATCCCAAAGTTCAGACAGGCACACGAGGGCCGATGGATTGAAGGATGCGGAACGAGCTTGGAGGGAACGATTACGAGGAAGCCAATGGGAAAGCTGGGGACCGTACGTACGGAGTCGAAGAAACGCGGACCCGGGAATACGGAGTACTGACGGCGTGCCTGATTTCACCTCGGGGATTTATTACTTGTTTTCTGCCCTGGTCTGCCGAATTGTCCGAGTGGTTCATCAATCATCACCGAGGTATGGAAATTCACCTGCCATTCTGAATGCTGATGTGTTCGTATTACCCGACTGCTCGTCTCTATTGCCAGTATTACGTAAGCCAACTCATGCGCCACACCTCTCTCTCTCCGAGCCACGTGCCATCTTTCGCCACGTTCCACCCGGGGAAGCGTGGCTTGGACTGCTATTTTTAATTCTCCCATCCTGCTAGAATTGCAATTCGGTACGGCGAGTATTAGGTAAGCGTATTCTCCACCAAAACCGCACACCCCTTCGGGCCCTTCCGTTTCTGTCCCGGTCCCTCAACCGCAACCTCCGCGTCCGGCCCCGACATCCAGCGGCCTTTTTCCTTTGGGTTTTTCGGTAGCCTAATTAGGAGCACTCCGATACTGGCACAGCTCCTTCAAATCTGGTTGCTGTCTGTAAACAAGGCGAAGCGCGATGGAGGCGCGCGCCGGCGCAGAAATAGACGCCGCAAGCGCGATCCTACACCCCCAAGCTGGGGGCCCCCATGACGAAGGAAGCTCTGCTTTATGAGCACCGCCTCTCCGCCCATCTATTTTGAGGCGTGATAACGACTTGGTCTTTCCCGTAGAATCTTGATAAAAGATAACCACGCTTCTCACATCACAACACACCCGCTATGTCCAGCCCTTTCCCGAGCTCCCAAGCACTCAATCTCCTATGGAGACTCTAGGGCCCGTTGGCGGAAAGCATCTTCGTCGTGCGAAGCTGGGATACCCTGGATCCGCCGCGCGAACCCTTTGCCACCCAGGAGGAGCTCAAAGGCAGCACGTCCTGGCACGCTATCTCACGAGAGTCGCTTGCTAAACCCAAAATCAAGTCTATAAGCGTACACGTCGATATTCTGGAGCGTTGGCAGCGTGATTGAATTGCGTGGCATAAGCGTCACGCTAGTCCTGACGATGACGGCTGTGTCTATGGAGAGTTGCTAGACGACGACCTTTCCAAGTCAGAGGGTAGCAGCAGCGAAGGGGAAAAAAAAGATGATGATGACGATAGCGGCGGTGGAGAGCTCTCGCGCTGCTGCGACACAGACCGACCAAAACGGGCATATCCCCTCATCATCAAGGCGTCCAACGCAGAATACATCACCGTACACGACTACGTCTCGGTGCTGCACCCGTGGCTGATGGGGTTACGGCAGGACATTGCGCAAGCTGACAACCTAATGGGCGAGAGGACACCAGAGGAGTCTGAGAGTCTGGTGGTGGACATCACCACCCTGGACTATCTGAGAATTATGAACGAGAAGCGGTTTCTTCGTTCCAGATACACTGGTCCCCCCATCCCGCTTCCGGACATGAGCCAGGAGTACCAGGACTGGCCTTCGAAATATGTATTCAGGGAGGACGTTCCGTTTTCGACTAAAAGGCCGCCACCCCCGCCATAAACATGATGAACCGCACATACAGATGGATGTTGCTTCTTTATGTATAATCCAGCATCAGGGGCTATATGTCTATGTGAACCTCATTAAATGCAACACCCAAAAGTTCAAAAAGACAAGAAAGAAAAAGAGTTCACCACCGGTGTGGCTATATCTCTTGGTGCACTGGCTGGGAATCGCACTCGACCTCGGAGCCTGTCGTCGAGTAGGCTGTGGGCGTAATTGAATGTCGACCTTGAACCACTCCACCACCCAGCCAGTTTGACCTGACCCGTCGATCTAGACGGGCGCCTCCTGGCTGGTGACAGGAACGGTGTTTAGGGGGTATATATAGGTACATACTAGGCAAAGCAAATGCTGCTCGTCGCACGGGTTACAGCGGCAATATTTCCATGACTAGTCTAACACAACGACCAAGTATTTACAGCGTCAAAAGGCAATTCACAGGTAGCCCGGGCATCACGATACTTCAATATGTGTTCTGAATCTCTAGCAATCCTCCCACATACCGCCTGTCTTAGTCACGCGTGAGAAACTGAAAAGCCAAATGACCTAGGTTCCTGTCCAAGCAACGCCACCTCGAGAGGCTGGTCCAATTGTCCCTCGTCGACCTCATGAAGCAACCGATTTCAATATGCGACGCTTTCTATTAAAGTTCTGATAAGAATCATAACAGTACCGCGGTTTCGCTAGCTTTCCAACCTCATAATAACCATCTATCCAAGAGCAGCCATGACAAGCCGATTACCTCCGTTGGCACTTACAGCAGCCCCGTTAACCCAACGACCCTCTTCACTAGCAAGAAACCCAACGATGTACGCAATATCCTCTGGCACCCCGATTCGGTCCGCCGCCGTCGTATTTCGAATCTGCCCATCGAGATACCCCGCCGGAAGCAAATCCTTGCTATTGTTCACCGAGTCCGTGGCCGTTAGACCGACAATGACGCTGTTAAACGTCGCCTTGGTGGTCTTGCCAAACGCCTCGGCGAGCGAGCGCGTGTAGCTCTGGAAAGCGGCCTTACTGGCTCCGTACGTCATTGTAGGATCCGAATTGGCTTGGTAGGCCAGCACGCTCGAGATGGCGATGACGCGGCCGCCGCCTTGGGGGGGCAGGTGAGGTATGACGGCGGTTGTGAGGGAGATCGGGGCGAATACGTTGGCCTGCATGACTTGAAGGAAGACGGGAAGCGTCGTGTCGTTGATCGGTTCCACCTTGGAGTAGTCGCTTAGGACGGCGTTGTTGACGAGGATGTCGATGGAGGTGGGGGAGAGCTGTTGGAGGGTTTGGGAGACGATTTTGGTACCAAAGGAAGGGTCAAGAGCGTCTGCTTGGATGGCAATGGCGGATTCTACTCCAAGCCTGCGACACTCGTCTAGAGTCTTTTGTGCCGCGTCGGAGTTGCTGGCGTACGTGATTGCTAACTTGGACAGACCCTTCCGGGCTAGATGGATGGCGATGGCTTGTCCGATGCCACGAGATGCTCCGGTGACGATTGCCGTCTTGCCGACGAGCGACCAAGATTCTTGCGCAGGTGAAGTTGAAGACATGGTGGGCAATTTCTAGAGTCTCTGTGATATAGTCTTGAGAGTTACGAATGCAGTGAATGTTGGATGTGTTGATGAACATAAAAGAGCCATGGCATGCCAATTCAATTTATAGGAATGGACCCTCTATGTTTCTCTAGAGGAAGCTCTACGAGCTCACCATTCTATCGTGGCCAACACATCTTCAAAGTCCGCCGAACAAATTGCATGGCCTGTACTCGGACAGACCATCGCCGCAGTGGAGGTTGATGTGGAGCATGCGGAGCGGCGCTTGGGCATCACAAACGGCGCCAAGAAAGGAAATTTCGGCCAGGGTGTCCGGGGTGTCCGGGTATAAGAGGAAGAAGTCGCCGAAACTTAAGCTTGACTCCAGGTCGGACCATGAACCACCGGCGTAACTTCCAACCGGAAGAACTCCACACATCGATAAAAGAAGTCTCCGAAGCAAGGCAAGTATGTAGTCGCAACGACGGGACTTCGGGTTGTTGACAGTTCCCGTCCGACTAGAAGGAACTATACGCAAACGCTGGGATGGGTTGTGCCCCAACATGAACGGCGGACAATTTGCCAAGCATCGGAGATGTGAAGATTTCCTTTCCAATGGAACTGTTTCTCTCTCGCCTTTCTATACTTGGCAATTTTCGCCTATGACATGAACAAATAGCTATTGATGTTGTACGTCTGAAGAGAAGAAAAAACGAAGTCGTTTTCGGGGTACGTGAGGCGAATCTTTCTTGTTATTTTGAGACTGTTCTACACCTACGAATACCATTACTTTGACTTCAATGATGATGGCTAATCATTCCCCAGAGTTCTGACACCTAGAAATCTTTTACACAGCATTGTCACAGGACTTCTTCTTTCGCTGGGCTTCCCCTCCTTTTTTGATTCGTACAGCTGCAAATCACGATGAAGAACTTCGAGATGCCAACTCCCTGAAGGGACTAATCGACGTCACCAAACAACCTTGCCAAGTTGAATCCCGTACACAACCAAAAACGAAAGCTCTTGATTCAGGAGCAGAAGCCCAGTGTTAACAGCTGGGTTTGGTTCATTGCTAGCCAAGGATGGTCATCCACGAAAGATCGCAGAGTAGTTGAATAAACCGCTCGGTCTGTATCGTCTCGCGAATTTCAGGATTACTTGTATACTGAGACCAACCTTCGCGGAGGCAACGTGACTCTTGAATATCATGCTAGACTGTTCGGAGACAATATTTCGTATAAGAGAGATATGCCCAATACAGAGAATGATATTTCTAAGCTAAACCGACTTAACAAAAATGAAAGCAAGTAATTGAAACACAAGCCAAGTCTACCATAGAACATACCAATCCCAACAAACCTCACCACACATACAACCTCAAACAGTACCCTTCCCACCACTCCCCTCCTCTCGAACCTCACCACCATTCCTCTCCCAAAACCTCTCCATCCCGCGATCTCTCCCCCCAATCAACCCCCTCAAATCAAACGGATCAACAACCGTCACCCAAAACTTCCTCGGATCCTTCCACCCAGGCCCCTCCACCTCCGTAACCCCATCGGGTGCAAGATACACCGTATACCTCTCGGGCAAATACCGCCTCGGATGCCGCACATTAAACATGCACACATTCGCCAGCATCAAACTCGCCTCAAACACATAAAAGAACCACTCATACCGTATCGCGGCCGGAATATCCCCCACCTCCGTCTCCGCATCAAACCTCACCTTCGCAACCCCAAAGTACTCCACGACCCGGAATAGCGTCCTCGCGAAGATCAACCCGACGCTCACGTACAGCGTCACCATCGGACCTTGTACTCCGCGTACAGACGCCACGCCGGCGGCGGCGCACCGCCGCTGGAAGGCGACGGCGAGCGCGACGAAGCAGGCAATCACAAAGATTTGGAGGAGCAGGCTCGTCTTGATGAGCGCGTGGCCCGTCTCCATCTCCCGCTGTGTGAGGGACTGATTGGCCGAGTAGGATGCGCCCCACCCGTTCAGCGCCTCGATGATGCTGGAGAAGAAGGCGAAGGTGCTGAGGACGCGGCCTGGGTGGAGGGGGGAGCAGTAGGGGACGTAGTAGAGGACGCGGCCGAGGATGTTGTAGTTTGCTAGTTCGAGGAGGGGTCTGTGTGGGAGATAAAAAGTAAGTTGAAAGATTTTTTTTCTTTCCCTATCTCTTCCGTTTGGAAAGCAAATGTGTGACTTACGGAGCTGCGTAGATGAGACATACACTCGCGATGAAAATGTTGAGATTATCATAGTGCCATGCGCCGTACGTGCGGACGGCGAAGCCAGCTGTGAAGAGCAGACAGCAGAAGGAGTACAAGGCAGTGACTTTGAAGAATTTATAGTGACTGGAAACCCATTGCCTCTAATTAGCTACTTGTTCTTCTTCAAGGTGGCTGAGTTTGGGTTGGTAGTGGTTAGAAGACGGCACGGTTGAAGTGACTTACTAACTCTGCCAAAAGTGCAATATGCCAGATGCAGCAAATGCTACAGCGAAGAAGATGGGCGCTCCCTTATTTGGAGCGTAAAAGAAGTAGCTCCCGTCGACTTTGGATATCTTATTAGTGGGCGTTGAAGGTGCCTGCTCTGGGGAGGAGGGGTCGATTCTTACCATAATTGCCATCCTCCATATTCGCTCCTTTATCTCTCAGTGCTCACAGTTCCTACAAAGTGCTCGCTTCTACGTGGATATGGATCCAGCAAATCGATTTTGGGCAATGTGCGTGGGCTGGGTTGAATCTCGCAACATTCGACAATGGGTCACTATGGACCTTCAAATAATCTGGTGTAGAAATCTTTGTCCCACGTTCTTTTATATCAATACCGACCTACTCTACCTTACATACTTCTTCAACCACTGTCCTTCGCCCATCAAGGGAAGAAAGGCACTTTCCCTCCGGTAATCTTCCAATTATTCAAAATCTCGGTATCCCAAATGTCCTCCCCGTAACCCGACGAATACGCTCGCCAAGCCCCCCAAATCCCCTCAAGATCAGCCTCACGAGGCGTCCATATCGACCAATCGCATCGATCCCTCGAATACGACGCGCGCAGAATGATGACCCGACTGACACACACACATACACACATACCATAGAAACTAACGTACTAAGCTTGACTCTCTCCCATGAGCCCCTTCGACAACTTTTGTTCGATGCCAACGACGTTTCCAACTACAATTGGCGATAACCTAAATCAGCCCAAGAGACAGCCCACAGGCACACGCCGGCATGTAGATCTGCAGCCGTCATATCGTCGTATCTCGTGTGTTTGATCTTTGTTGATTTTCTTGGCTTTCCCAGTCTCCCGGGAACAGTCCACAGTCCAGTCGACAATTCGGAACATGTACCCGACGCCTTTTGCAGTCCTTGCCATGACTCCTTGAGGTTCCATGAGCAATGCGTTATGGCGCTCTACAATGATGACCCGACGGGACTCTCCTAGCCTCGTAGACCCTTCTTCTCATACGTCTGAAGACGAGTGTGGCTGCTTACACTCACCCACTCACTCACCAACACGCCCGTAGAGGCCCAACTCACAACGGCACTGCAACAAGCTCTTGAAATCGTGAAGTGAATTCATTCCTGAATAGTACCTGGGCAAGGCCAGCGTACGGACTAAATGCCTCGTAATGCCAATAAGAAGGGGGAAAATCCTTCAAGTTGCCCTATCCATCACCACCGTTCCCAAAGTGTTTATACATCAGAGAAAGAACAAGGTCCAAACGTGATCCCACATATTGTCGGGATATCTGCACGTTTTTTGCTCGGGCCTTTCCAGACCCAAGGCCCGTCCGTGAAGTTTGCTTCCTCTGCTCAAACAAAAACGCCCAAAAAGATTTCCATCCTAGATGCAGTTCCTGGCGATTAAAACATACAGTGGTCATACATGAAATCATTACAGACTGATGCCTCGCGCGGCGCTTCAGTCGACCTCCCACCCGCGACCCGTGCCGTTCGCGTTGTCGGTAGCCTCGTCATTGTCGCCGTCGTCAGTGCCGATCACGCTGTTCGCACGCGATGACTCGACTTGGCTGAGATAGTAATCGTCGTTCTCGCCCCAGCTATCGTACTCGTCATCAGAGTAGTCCCATTGCACGGGAATCGTCTCGCCGCCCTCGCCGAACCCGAACATCATACCGCGCCATTGTCCAGCGGCGATCTTAGCGGCCACCTGGAGCATCAGGGCGATGAGATGACTCGGGGGACCCAGAAGGACCTCGCAGGTCTTGGACACGATGGCCATGGGGAGTCTGCGGACAAGTTCCAGGCGGCTTCTCAGGGGATGATACCTGGCCTGAGTGCTCGTGGGCGCAAAAAGGTTGGCCGCTGTCGGCAAAGGAGAAAGTGCTCTGCGGCCAACCGAAATGCTGCTCGTGGTTGACCTGTGTCGAATATACGGGCGACGCACGACAGCCGTGGTTGCGGCTTCATCCTCGGAAAGGGCAACCTTGTCAGGCTGCTCAACCACCTCAGATACCATGTCTGGCGCGGTAGCCGCGCTCTCTAGCGAGCTGTCGTCGGTAAGAGACGAAGTCGCATCCCAAGTTCGCCGAGTCTCCGGGGTGACAGTCAGATCGGAGATATCGCGGTAGTGCCAAGGCTTCTTGGGAATCAAAATATTATCGTGGGGGTATGGGAACCTCGTTGGTGACACATCCGAGGCAGGAGATCTTGGGACAGGCGTGATTGGCGAGTGAGCGGGCGAGTGCCACGACTTTGAACTGTGGAATGAGTCTGTAGAGCCGGTAGGCGAAGTGGTTTCATCCAGAATCGGAGTTGATCTCATAGCCGACTTTGAGGGCGGCGAAGTTACGAGAGTCAACTGTGGAGGAACAAGAGCCCTGCCGGCTCTGAACCCGCGAAGCTTCTTTCTTCTGCCACCCACAACTCCGCTTCCCTCGAGAACTGCCTCTTCATCGGTCGCGTACTGTGATTCGCTGCTTGATCCATTCCCGCTGGTATTCGCCGTCTCCACTGCAGATTTCTCACACACAGTCTCGGGCTCAGCGACGGGTTCGGTGGCCAGTGTAGACTCGGGAGTCGCAGCGGCCATCTTGATTTCGTAGTTCCGGATCACGTCGTAAATGTTAGTAGGCGTGGGTGTGCTTGCCTCAGCCGACGGAGGTGTCTTGGGCAATGCCTCCACAGTGACGAGCTGTTCCTTGATATCGTTTTGCAGTCGCCGACCAGCCACTGGCCGCTCAACAGTCATCACAGTCTCGACCTGGATATCTGTTTGGTTTTTCTTCGGCTGAGTCAATGAGTCGTCGATTTTGATAGAAGCTTGGGGAACTCGAGGGCTCTGGGCAATCTTTTCACAATCGTCCGTCTCTGTCGAAGGGGCTGTCACGGTAGTGTGTAGCGGGGAGAAACGGGACGCTGATGAGACCGCAGCGGCAGTCACCTCTTTGCCGGCGTTATCCTGTGCACCAATGCCACCGCCCGCGACTTGGATTCCTAACGACTTTGTTGACGGCTCCTCGGCGGGAGCCTTCAGATCTGTTTGTTGAGCATCGTCTTCGGGTTCCACTTCCTCGGCGATGGAGTCCTCGAATATGGAATCTTCATGGTTCTCCTTGGGCTCGTTCTTCTCTATCCTGACCAGGTCACACGTAGGGCCTCCCTGTTCAGTCACCTCTTGAGTCGTATTGTTGCTATCGAAATTGCGGGTTGCCTCCGCTCCACGCTTCGGAATCTTCAATTCTGTCGCAACGGCTGGTCTCTCGGCCGTGGGAGTTAGTGCGGCATCGCTGGGCTCTGCCGCTTTCGGTATTTCGGCACTAGGTTCGCGAGATCTTGAGGTTGAATGAAAGTCATTGCTGACAGTGGAGAGCCGGCGTTGCTCGCTTCTACCGCGGAGAGAAGATGTCGAAGCTCTCCTGCCGGTGTTAGGCGTCAGAGCCTTCGGGGTCGGTGATACTTCGACTTCGTGAGCAGGGGTCGATAAGACAGGCAGGGCTCGTTTAACTGGGGGTGTCCATGGTCGCTTTTTGACAGGTGTTTTCGGTTTCTCGGGGAGGATGACTGTAAAGGACCGTTTGAAAGGGCATTCCGTCTTCTCAAATTGCAGTATTTGATCCCAGACACCCTTCAGTGCCGCTGCCAATTCCAGTTCATCGGCATTGGTGACAGGAATCTCAATCCTCCAGTAATTGGGTCGGCGAATTTGTAGGACGAATTTGCTGGAGTCTTCGGCTAGGGCCCAGCATTGACTCTTGGGCAACATTGGCTGCAGGGCAGAGCCGCAGTTCAAGAAGGCGACGGATCCTGTACGGTATATTCGGAACGGCCCTATCAAGACAGCCCCCAATTAGCTATGGCCATGCAAGCATTTGTGGACTTGCGCAACTTACCAATGGCAATTGTCCTCTCCAACTGCGAGTGGGCAGACAAAGAGCCGGGCTCATCTGAAGGGCCACGACCTGGACTCCGAGCCCGGCCTCTGGAAGCAGCAGCGAATGCTACGATCTTGACATTGGGGTGGTTGTATAGTGTCTCGACGAGGCCACCGGCCGATGTGGACGGTGCCGGGCGTGACAAGTGTGTTGGTACCGGGGCGGTTGCGACGCGGCGAGGAGCCGGATAGGCAGGGCGAAGAGATTCCATCGTGGTATCCCTAGAGGAAGGGAGAGTGTGGGAGCTCCGCCAGAGGAGAGCAGTGTCGGCACGTATGTGCGGAAAATATCAGCTGATGGGCGAGTATTTCGAATCGGACCTGGGTCATGTCGAGGCCGACATCGAGTACATGACAGGCCTTGGGAGGAGGAATCTGTCGTCGGAGGTGACGTTCGTTGGCGTGGACGATTTCCGTCGCGTTGAGTTAGCGCGCCGGCCTTGGTCGAGAGAACAGGGCGGTGCAAGTCGGAAGCGAAAGACTGATATGATATCCGTAGCAAGGGGGTATTTTTTGGAGGAATCCGAGAGACGGGCAAACAAACGGGTCCAATGCAGCGGCGCCGGAAGGACGTGGGCCCCCTTTTGAGCCGAGCGAGAATCGGCAAGGAAATAAAATGTCTTGCTCCGGTCTCAGTACCCTTCAGATGAAGAAGAAACACTTGTGCCACCACACGACAGCGAATGGAAGGGAAGAAGAAGATGGGTGTGTAGTGTGTCCCCGGAGAAGCGAATAGGGAGTGGAGGAGGAGGGACCGGAGGATGGAGGGAGTAGGAGGAAGAGGAAAAAAAGGTTTCTGATAATTGAGATTGAGGCAGGGCGACAGGGAGGGGGGCAGCGGCGCGGCGGACGTGGAGGTGTGAGCCTGTGAGGTGGGAAAGCAAGACTAGGTGATGGATGCCAGGATGCACAAAAGATGGGAAGTGGAAGCTTGGACGGATTTGGGATTTGCTCATGGTTCGACCAGGGGTTAACGATGTCACGGCTTCTTGGGGACTCGTTCGAGCCTTTGGAGGAAACACGCGCCCGACTGGGGGGTTCTGACGCTGCCGGTTTCCTGACCATCGCGTCGCCGTTTGATAGCGATGGACCCCCGCGCCCCGCACCCACGTCCCTACTTCCAAGTGAGCCCCTACCATACGATGAGACCTTTCCTCCCTTTTCTCACGCTGAATTCCTCGTCTGACGTATCTCATCATCTCACTTTACCTCATTCGACTTGATTGCTAATGCTCAAACACAGAGGCAGACTCATGGAGACGTTAGTGAGCCTCTTGTTTGTGGTTCGACGTGAACATGCATTGCCACCTGGTAATTATAGGAGAGACTCTCAATTCCAGTATTGCGGGAGTTTGAGACAAAATGCACTCACTCACTCTCTCACTCACTCACTTGAGAACACCGGTACCCTAACTGGCTTTCACATGCTCTCTCTCTCTCACATACTTTCTATCTCTCATACCTCATCTGAGTCGGTTATGCTATATTCTCAGCACCACATCTCACCCGTCTTGTTGTGATTAACTTCGCTTTGATCTCTCACTTGCCCCCTTCTTCTTATGCACGGAGACCATCTAGATAGATCTGGAGAACAAGCTAGGATGACTAGGCTCACTGGAGCGCGCGCCCTCGTGATGTGCCCGGCCCCATCTGGAGCTAACCTGGAGATTGCACGTCGTAGTCGCTTCGCTAATAAGGTGCCGCTCTCCATTGATGATTGGGGGGTCGCAACGGGGACAGCCGACGTATCCCAGCCGAAATGCACCCTTAACTTTTTTCATGACTACTTCGTATGGGGATTGATATGGGGGAGCCCAGGGCGTTGTAATGTTCGCTTAGAAGAAAACGGCAAAGATGAGACGGGGCAACCTCAACATAAAAATCCAGTGGAAACCCTGGCATTTCAGCCGTGTCAGTAGCAGTTCATGTTTGGTCATTACTTTCCAGCTCCGCCTTGCAAATTCGCCTCTGAAAATTAAGGCTTGGAGAACTCGTGTTGCCTCGTCATTTCGGCCCTCACCGCATTCTCAACCAGAAACTAGCTTCCGAGGTTTCCAGAAAAGCTTCGAGAGCCTCGGATCCCCCATGACAACAGCCGCCTTATTCAATTGCAGATATATGACCTGGGTCTTCTACCTACCCTGAAGCAGCATGGGATATAGCAATTCAGGGACCTGCTATTGGTCCATTGAAGCTCTGAGCTTCCAAGCTTCGAGCTTTTCGAGCTTTGAGCAATGCTTGCAGGGGTTGCAGCTCTAAGCCCAGTGGACGCGTTCTGGGATGCAAGTTCGACGCGTGCGCAATGCAGCCGCAGCCGCAGCAACTCGACATGAACCGGTGCCATATCTCTGAAAATTTCAATCCACTTGGACCCGGCCATCTGAGCTGACTGGTTCTGTGCTGATGCATCACTATGCAGCTAGCCCTCATACAAGCGAATGGTATTGCGACCGAGGCGCCTTAATTGCTGTGGTTTGGTTCAGTGACTTGAAGCTGATGGCTAATCACTGTCTTTATCTGGTGAGTATCGATAAGATAAGGATAACGGGGACTGCCCGGCACTCGGTGAAGCTCGGACCATGAGGACTTTCGGATGTACCGGTTGCAGTGTCGCGAGGTATTCGTACCTTGCTCCCAGGTCTTTCAGCCACTATCCCCGGCATGGGTGTCGTCATCGTCTTGCCGCCACAGTCAGCTCCAGCTTCCGGCAAGTATAGCTTGGCCAAGCACCAGCCCTGCGCTGACATGGTCGTAGCAGCTCGTGTACCCCTCCAAAACCCTCGACAATTTGAACCTCAACACCCAGCAACGTTCGTGGTGATCGACATAGTCACTTCCACAACCTCGAGAAAACCATGGCGACCTCCGAAAAAGGTGAAAAGCGCGACAAGCTGGAAGGCCAGATCGACAAGCAGCTCGACAAACTTCCCATTGACAAGGAGAGGCTGAAGCGAGAGTTCGATCTCTCCCATTTCGACGTGAACCAGATCCTGCGGGGCATCCAGTTGACGCTAGTTGGAGGTCAGTTAATGGAACCATAGCCTCCAGTCACTCTGAGATTTGTAGACCAGGTTGAAATGCTAACCGTCGTCAAGCTCAACGAGCTCTTCAGAACCCCGCCTTGTTTACTTCAGACCACTACCGACAAGCCGGCATTGCCGTCTTGAGTGGCCTTGCCATCCGTCTCGTCATCTCCATTCCCGTATGTCTACCCTTACACCCTTACGTTGGGAGCACGAACAACCCTCGAGATACTCCTCTTTTTCCTCATGTTTGGTATTGACACTATGATAGATCGTTGGCGTCAAAGTCTTCCTTTGGATTCTCTCCTTCTTCTTGAGCCTGGACCATGTCACTTGGGACGACCAGATTGTCGGGGGCCTCAACTTCATCGAGGAATATGTATTGCAGGTCCCCTTTTTCCTCATGGCGTTGATGCGTTACGTCACCCCGACTCTCGACAATATGCAAGCCCACACCTTACCCCCAGTCCTTGAGTTTTCGCTAACACGAAGGCAGGTTCATGGACTCGCTGAACTGGGTCGACAAGACGTACGTCCAGAAACACAAGCATGAAGACCCGAACAAGCTTCGAGACATGTACTATCCCAACCTCAAGATGTACAAGGTCAGCGACGGCAGCACCCACACGACTAGCACGGCCGAAGCCATCAGCATGTTCTTGTACCGCTTCGCTCGAAAGGGTGCCATCTCCCTCGCCGTATTCGCCCTGTCTTATCTCCCCATCGTCGGTCGATTCGTGCTGCCCGCAGCCAGTTTCTACACATTCAATAACGCCGTCGGCTTGGGCCCTGCGTCTGTGATCTTTGGAACTGGCATCTTCTTGCCCAAGCGGTACATTGTTATCTTCCTGCAGAGTTACTTTGCGTCGAGGAGCTTGATGAGAGAGCTCCTGGAGCCGTACTTCTCTCGGGTGCACTTTACCAAGGAGCAAAAGCGAAACTGGTTCCGGAACCGAGAGGGATTGTTGTTCGGTTTCGCCATTGGGTTCTACACGCTGATCAAGATCCCGCTTGTTGGTGTCTTGATCTACGGTATCGCAGAAGCCTCAACGGCGTACCTGATTACCAAGATTACCGACCCTCCCCCGCCTCCCGCCGAGAAGGCTGCATTCGCTGCGAGCCAGCAAGAGTGGACGAACAAGCACGAGTTCCTCAACCTCTCCCTCGGCGATATTGATGCCATTCACCTCAAGTCGCGGCCGGCAAACCCGACAGGAGATGCGCAAAAGCACGAGTAAGCAAATCGTAAGGGAAGGGCGAGGCTACCCGTTCATCTGTCGCTTTTCGGCGTTCGCTACGTTCAATTCAATGGCGTGAATCCAGACATGCCGGGATTGTGTGACATTCCGCGGACGTTTTGCACTGGTCCTTTCTCCAACAGTACGGGTGAACGGGACCGACAAGGCGTAAACGACAGATGCCGAGATAAACAACCCCCCGGATTCCAATCAATTACGTTTTATGATAGGAGCAGTCATGCGACATGAGATCACCACGCCCTTCTTATCGATTGGTTTTTTGGGAGTGGCCGACGGGCGGAGCCAATGCGGGGGTTGCCAGACACAAGCCTTTTACGGTATCGGGTCAAAAGCTCTTATCAATGTCCCGCAGCCTGCACCCAGCTCCGCACTTGCACGGCACATTGAACGCCCCAGCAGCCACCACTTCTCACACAGTTGGGGATAGGTAATCCCATACTCGGGAGAGATAGCCAGGCGAGGCAGGAGAGAAAGGTGTCTCATTCGCTGGTTGAGATGCTTCCGAGGAGGCCAGGGCGGGGTAGTTTGGAGACATTAGCTTGGATGCATGTATATCTACCACAGACGAAGCAGATCAAATTCCGTCCGGATGGGTCTAGCACTCACTCTCATACCAAAAAGTGGACGGCTCAGGTCTATTGTCTTGGAATTGTCGCATCTTGAGACCAATCAACTTTGCATTTAATCACTTCATCATGGGCAAGACTGGTATACGTGTGGCTAACAAGGTCAGCCTTGATCAGCCGGCTTCTGAGCAACCTGGCCTGCATGTAAGTGTCTAAATGCTGTCGATTCAAGCTTTTAAACCCAAGATGTTGACAGCCAAACCAGAACAGATGGCACCCGGACAGTAAGTGCTTTGGTTGACAAGGGCCCAAGTCAAGATACCCTCTAACCGACCTCAAGTCCCCTTCTCCGGCACAATCAAAAATGGCGAGACTGTCAAGATTGAATGCGTAGACTGGTAATCCACCTCATTCAACCCCTTGTGGTTTAGTATCCACGAAACTCACACATCCCACACAGGACCGGTGGCCAGATTGGCAACAACGACTCGGCGGACGACATGCTCAACGTCGACCTGACCAAGATCCACTACCTCAGCGGTCCCTTTGAGGTCGAGGATGCCCAGCCGGGCGACCTGCTCTTGGTGGAGATCATGGACGTTCAACCCTTCGAGGACCAGCCGTGGGGCTTCACCGGTGTGTTTGATAAGAATAACGGCGGTGGGTTCTTGGATGAGATGTATCCTACCGCGTAAGTTCTTCCCATGTCTCATCACTCATTCTCACGAGCACCAACGACACTTTTCATTGATCTACGTTGGAAGAATCCTCGCACCGGCATCATCTTACCAATAGAGCACCACTGCTAACATGGCCACCCAATACAAAGCGCGAAGGCAATTTGGGACTTTGAAGGAATCTACTGCTCCTCGCGCCATATCCCCGGTGTGAAATTTGCCGGTCTAATCCACCCAGGCATCTTGGGCTGCGCACCCTCCGCCGAGGTCCTCGACACCTGGAACACGCGCGAGGGCGAGCTCATCGCCGCCAACAAGCTCGACCGCGACGTCGCGAAGCCGCCGGAGCCGATCAATGTGCATGCTGGCGCGGCGGACGCGGCGTTGAAGGAGAAGGTTGGTAAGGAAGGGGCTAGGACGATTCCTGGACGGCCTGAGCACGGCGGGAACTGCGAGTGAGTTTTGCGCGTCTTTGAGTAGTTTCCGAGTTAGATGGGAAAACTTGGGGAGGGGATGTTGGGAAACGAAGGTTACTGACTTTGAGGGGGTGGTAGTATCAAGAACCTGAGCAGGGGAAGCAAAGTCTACCTCCCAGTCCACGTTCCCGGCGCCAAATTCAGCGTCGGCGACTTGCACTTCTCTCGTAAGTTTTCAACTAGGCCGGATCTTCCTCTCAAATGGTGGCTATACTCTGTATCATCAAGTATTCGACTAACCATGCCGAAGAGGGCGACGGAGAAATCTCTTTTTGCGGCGCCATCGAAATGGCGGGCGTCATCACGATCAACTTCAAAGTCATCAAGAACGGCGTGGCCGACTTAGACTTGAAGTCGCCCATCTATATCCCCGGCCCCGTCGAGCCGCAGTTCGGACCAGGGAGACATATTTACTTTGAAGGGTTCTCGGTCGACCAGCACGGGAAGCAGCACTACATGGACGTTACTGTTGCGTACCGCCAGACGTGTCTCCGTATGTCATCCCCACCCCTTTTCCTTTTTAAAGTGACATTTCACCGCTTCTCAGCCGATCACTGCTGCCGGATATGATTCTGAAAGATGTGAATCTGCTAACGCAAATGAAAAGGCGTAATCGAATACCTCCGCCGCTTCGGCTACAGCGACTACCAAGTCTACCTCCTCATGTCCTGCGCCCCCATCCAGGGTCACGTCGCGGGCATCGTGGATATCCCCAACGCGTGCACGACCATTGGTCTGCCCATGGACATTTTCGACTTTGACATCTCGCCGGGTGCGGGCAAAGTCGAGAAGCGGGATTTGGGCAACTGTGTTTTCGCGACGGGGGTTAAGGAGGGGACGGTTACCAAGGGCGGGGCGAATAGCGAGCATAGTTATGGTGGTGGGTTGACTTATAAGGAATGAGAATGGGGTGTTGTGTTGTTGAGAGTAAGATGAAAGTATTTTTTTGGAGATTTGCCTTTGATATGGAGGTGGAAGTTTTGAGTCATGTTTCTTTTTCTTACATTTTTATGTCTTGTTTCGTCGCGAGCGATTGAGACAGAGCTGCGAGATGAGGTTTGATTGGAGTCGAATGAGGTTGGGCAAGCGTACTCATGAGATATGGTAGTTGCCGAATCTTCATGCAAATTTCACTCGTGAAATATAAAATTCATCCGAAAGCCGCAATCAAGTCACTTCCTGTTTATTGAAATTCTCTGTAAAAAAAAAACCCCCCCCAAACTCCCCAAGTCATCGGTTCCCGATCCTCGTATAACCGTGCCCAACAACTCCGCCCCGCCATGCATATATCAATAGGCCCTTTCTGTCTCTGCTCATCAAAAGTCGGGAATCTCAGTCATGGCAGTGTGTCCCGTCGCGCTCGTGTGAATCCTGGCCTCGGCCGTACCGCTGCCCAACCACTCACAGCCAGGAACATCACATTTGCGCAGCGCGTTATCGCCAAAGACGGCGGCAGCAGCACCACCACCACCAGCAGAAGCACCGGCACCGGCACCAGACGATCCGCCCGCAGGCTCGTCCTTGATCTCGCTGAAGCCCATGTGCCCCGTCGCCTTGGCGTGCTTATTCGCCTCCTTCTGCCCGTTCCCTAACCAGTCGCACCCGGCAACGGTACACCGCAGCAAGAACTCGGTGGTATCCGTAAAGTAATGCATCTCATGCAACTTGCGAATCAGCGCTCGTGTACGGTCGAGAACCTCGTCGTCGGCGGTACTCCAGTTCGTCCGGTCGAGTTCGGGCGGGAGGTCCGAGTGCGCATACGGCGGCTCCGACGGGCTGCAGGCGATGCGGTCGTAGTGGATGCCCGAGTAGACGAGGATGCAGCGCGACTCTTTGTTCTCGCCGAAGCGGAGCGGGTTTTGGGATTTGACGTCAAAGGCGACGACTTCGAGGTCGAAGAGGTCGGAGAAGATGCCTAGCTCGATGGCGCCGCCCCAGCGCTCTGGGTCCTGGATTGTGCGGATGTACTTTTCGACGGGCATGTCGAGGACGGCTTCGGGGTAGTCGTCTGGGTGTTGGCGGATGTAGTCTGCCACCATCTTGCGGAGCTCTTTGGCTTCCATTTGTTTGCCGGGGATGGCGCCTCCGAAGGCGGTGAAGAGGCAGCTGTTGTCGTCGGGCATCACGCGAAGAACTTGGGGGGTTTCCATGTCAGATGAGAGAGAGGTACAGTTTGGGGAGTGAAGGGTACTCACGTAACGTCGACTCGCGCTCCGGCCACGGGATGCTGATGTCCGAAGGGGACGGGTCGGCGTCAGCGTCGAGGCGGGGCCTCTTGGACGCCTCCGGAGCTCGAGCGGCCGGGGCGGCGACAGCGGCGGGCGGGGGTGTGATCGTGCGGTGGTGGGCTGGCTCGATGCTGAAGGACTGCCCGTTGAGGCCCAAGTCCTTGGCGTTGGCGTCCCTTTGCTCGAGGGTCAGGGTCTGAAGGGGCCAGCCGTACTTGAGGCTGAACTCGGCGATGCCCGTCTTGTCCTTGATCTCATTGAAGAGGTCTCCGACTGTGGCGGTATCGTCGAGTGAGACGACGCCTGTGCCTCCCGGACCCTTGTATCTGGCTCTCATTGTGATGTAGATGTTGCTTTGCTAAAGGGCCTGTGAGAGGATGAGTATGACGTTCACAGTTGAGATCGCGAGTCGAAGTTTCTGATAGTGCAGTGGCGCACAAGCTTCGAATTGGAGACTGATAGGAGACGATCTTGGCCGGAGACGGATCCGGACGGACAGCCGATGGCCACCAAGCTCTTGATGGCGGGGTCGAACGGAGGGGTTTATCTTATCGCAGATGATCACCGGCGGGTTCTCACTCTGAGACTCGATTGCCAAGGAGCCTGGTTGTGAGACGTAGGTCTCTATGCGCTCCAAGTCGGATGGTTTGACTCAAGATTCAAGTCTGATTCGTCTCGTAGAGTCTTCCGGCGTGAGAGAATTGAGGCGAAGCCCTCGGCGAAGGCGGCGGGAAGGCTGCTTCTACAGCTATGTTGGACCCAAAACGATGAAGGTGAGGTAAGACAGGGTAGGGTAGAACAACGGTTGCCGAGAGTTCGGATGCACTAGAAGCTTCTCCGCTTATTAAGTAGCTCTAGCAAGCTGCTTTGACCAGGTCGTGTGATGTTTGGAACGTGGGAAGACTTGGGACACCGAGTCTGAGCGTTTATGACAGATGGACGTTTTCAACCTAAGAGCCTGGGTTACCTTGGGTCAAAACCCAATGGCTTGGACGCTCTGGTAGGTCAGCAGCTTTGTCCGACTCGAGGAAGCAAAGGATGACGGCGTCCACAGTAACGGTGCTGGGATTGGAGGTTTGTGCTTGTCTTTGATAGTTTCCCGAGTGGAGAACTACTCCAATAAACGCCGAGCTGTTTTGTCCTGTCCCGGTGCTGCAGTGACAATGACTTCATGGTTCCACGTTGCAGTCGCCCACTTTGTCTTTCCTCCACTGTGCGCCTCTGGAGTTGATAACTAAGTAGCTTGGTAGCTCTGTATCGTGTTACGAGCTATGAGGAGCGATGATGTGGAGCTGAAGATAGCTGTCTCCGAAATCAACAGACCGCAACTATCTGTAAGTATCCCGTGGAAAACGGAGATGCAGGTCGAAGAGGTACTATGGAATGACATCCTGATAGAGTCTTAGAGGCTTTGAAGACCAACGGTGGTAAACAGGGCCAAAGAATAGTTCGAGTAGATGACTCAATTAACATTGAAAGGTACTATGCAAATGACTTAATGAGCCCTGCCTTTCCTCTCTTTCTCAACTCAAGAAAGGATGTTCGAAGAAATGAGAGGTAACAAATGACAACCATCAAGTTCCTCCTCACACGTTGGACAGCTCGAAGTACCTTACCCTGTCACTCGTCACCTGTCACTGAAGCCATTGATCCAAGTCCTCTCTGGCTCGTCCAATGGCCCGTCTCCAACGTCCCAGTTAGCCGAGGTGGAGCCGGAAGGGGCCACAACCGGCCCCGGGCTGGTTCCTTGCTAACATCCCCTCTAAGCACCACTTGTACCCGTAGCACCCCGGCCAGCTCCCGCCTCACTGCTTTCGCAAACCTTCAATTCCTCAGCTCCCCCCCCCCCAAAGAAACGTAGTAACTTGTAAAATCCCATCTTTGCGACGCAAGCCCTCGACCCCTTCTCCTACTCAACCTTGCCAATCTAGAGGGTCCAGTGTCTCGTTCGATCCCTTGTGCCTTCAATTGCCACCAGAGAGAAGAGCATTCCTGACGCTGCCTTCGCCTGCGGATTCCCGAAGAGGTTGGAGGATAAACCATGGCGACGCGCAGCGACGCGCCCGAAGTGCGCGAGTCCATCGAGGCCAAGGTCACCAAAGATGTCGAAATGACCGACGCACCCGATGCTGACGCCAACACCGTCGACGCTAAACAGCCCGAGCCGACTGTCTCTGCGAAACCGTCCCAATCCGATAAAATGGACATCGACGCGGGTGCGACCGCCGACGCCGATGCGGATGCCGATGCGGACGCCGACGGAGAAGCAGATGCAGATGGCGACGTGGACGCCGACGCCGACGCAGACGCAGACGCAGACGCAGACGCAGATGGCGAACTTGACATAGACGCGGTTGGAGACCCAGATGATGGTGCCGCATCGCCCGTGGAATCCGAGCCTGGCGACCTTTTGGATGTCATCCAAACCATCAGCTCAACAGTGAGCAACTACAAGGATGAAGAGTATGTTGGGATCAGAGGCATTCTTTGCGCATCTTCCTGCTAATTCATGGTCGTTGTAGTGGTGAATGGTGGGCGGCTAGTTTCCAGCGCATCCCGAACAAGCGTCAACTGCCTGACTATTTCGAAATCATTGAGAACCCCATCGCCTTCAGCACTATTCGCGTATGTCCTGCCCATCTGCGGAGCCTTCTTGGCACGACAAAAGACTGACACCAAGTAGCACAAGATTCAAAAAAAGCTGTACACGGATTTCCCCGAGTTTGTTCGCGATCTTGCACAGATTTGTCACAATGCGCAGGTGTACAATCGGCCTTCCTCGGCCATCTTCAAGAGTGCCACCGTCATCCGAGACCTTTTTAAGAAGGAACTACAGAAACTCGTTGCCAAAGGCACAATCAAGTCAGAAGAGGCTGAGCTTCCCGATTTGGGAGAGCTCCCGCCCGCGGAGGACTCTTCGCCAGAGGCCGAATCTGAAGAGGACGAAGGAGAAGAGGAGGAGGAGGAGGAAGAAGAGGAAGAAGAGGACGAATCCGACGATGACGGAAAACGCCGACGAAGCAGGAGGCGTGCCCGCACTTCGCTCACCAAGCGCCAGCTTGAGGAGGCCCGGGAGGAAGACGAGCATAAGAAGCGCGGCCGCCCTCCCAAAGTCTTGACGCCACTCGAAGCGCGTATTCACAACGTTATCAAGGGCCTGCGCAAGTTCCAGTCAGATGACGGTGACTTGCTCATTGGTCCCTTTGAGAAGCTGCCCGATAAGCTGGCGAACCCGGACTACTACCAGGTCATCACCAATCCGATTGCGCTCGACAACATCAAGAGGAATGCTAAGAGGAAGAAATACTCGACTGTCGACGACGCGCTCAAGGATATCGAGCTCATGTTCAACAACGCAAAGGAGTATAACGAGGAGGCCAGTGACATTTACGAAGCCGCTGTCGAGCTGCAGAAGCAAGCGCGTGAGCTGGTTGCGCAGGAAAAGTCGAGGCCGGATGATGAATTCCGTGACGAGGATGGCAAGCTGCCACTTTCGGAAATTCATCACAACGGCCAGGCGTGGCGAGTCGGTAAGTCTTATTTTCGGTGCCTTGTGTACAATGATGACTTGGGTCCTAACGGTTCCTGTGTAGGCGACTGGGTGCATATTCGTAATGTTAATGACATAGCCAAGCCGATTGTTGCGCAAATATTCCGAACTTGGCAAGACCGAGCTGGACAGCGATGGATCAACGCCTGCTGGTACTACCGGCCCGAGCAGACGGTGCACAGGTTCGAGAAGCACTTCTTCGAGAATGAGGTGGCCAAGACGGGCCAGTATCGCGATCACCAAATTGAAGAGGTGCTCGACCGATGCTTCGTCATGTTCGTCACGCGGTTCAATAAAGGACGGCCACGTACACTACCGGCGGATAAGGAGGTGTACGTGTGCGAGTCTCGGTACAACGAGGCGACTTGCAAATTCAACAAGATCAAGACGTGGACGAGCTGCGTGCCTGACGAAGTTCGGGAGAAGGACTACGAGATGAAGCTGTTTGATCAGCCGCGGCGGCTCAAGAAGGTGCCTAGCCCGATCAAACACCTCCTGCAGGCGGATGCGAAGGAAACGGATGAGCTCCCGAAGCCGACCTGGGGTGCTGCAAACGCACCGCCCATCATTGGTGCCGTGCATCGGCGTCCTCGAGAATCAAACGTGAGTTGTGATGTGATTTATTTTGTTTTCCCTGCTGTTGTCTCTTTCGTTTGGTCTGTCATCTTGACCTGGGTCGGCTTGTCATTACGGGCGTGTCTCTTGCACGAATACGTGCTGGAACACCTGCATGAATACCACACAGCCTTACCGTGCCGCCTCCTGGATGAAGGAGGTGGATGGGATAATTGGCAACCCTCCAACAGCACCACCACACCCTCTCGTCGTCCCTTTCGGTTATGCAGTGCAGGTAGATAAAGGGAGCGTCGCGTATGGGATAACAACACCCTGCAGCCCGTATCAAACATGCTTTGCAGCAGAATTTTGTGCCCTCACATCTCACTCTTGCTCTTACTCTCACTCCCACCCTCATCCTCATTCTCCCCCTCACCTTCATTCACCCTTCAATTGCACTTTCGATTTTCACATTCACTCTCACTCGTTGCTGCGCGTTAGTTTTTTCTTCTGCTCTCACAGCCTACCTTTTGGGACTCACTTCACCTTCATTTGGTTCTTCATTACTGACAAAATTCACTTTGTTTGTACAGGAATCTCCTCCACCTGAGCCCACGCCTTCTCCACCACCCATGAGCCAAGAGCCTGCGAGACGGCCTTCAGTCCTTCAGGCGATGCGCCAGACGCCTAGCGACATGTCGATGGGTAATCCTCCCACGCCTTATGGGCACGGAATGGGAGCTGCACCGTCTCCCTCGCCAGCAATGTATGCTCAGCAGTACACGCCTCAGCATGCTTCGGCATCGCCAGTCGCGGTGAACCATCAAACGCCGGTGCCTCTACCCCAACTTCCTCACCAGGCATCTCACTCTCCGCAGCAGCCCATCCGCCCCATGTACCAGCAGCAGGGATTCGCGCCAAGCCCGTTCCAGCACCAGCAGCACCCTCTCCAGCACTCGCAACACCAACAACAGCACCCACAGCACCATCAGCAACACCCGCAACAGCACCATCCCCACCACGCACCACAGCACGTGCACCCCCAACAGCAGCAGCAGCAACAACACCACCACCAAGGCCCTCCTCCTCCAGCGCCTCAGTTCCAGCAGCAGCAGCACCACCACCTTCCGCCGCACCAGCAGCACCATCAGGCCCAAGCGCCGGTCCCACAGCACCACCAACACCAGCAGCACGGCCACCACCAAATGCATCCACAAATGATGCCAGCAAATCCCATGGGCGGCCCGACCTACAACCATCATCAAATGCAGCCTCATCCCGCTGCAGCCCGCACACCCATGGCCAGCACGCCCAATGCCATGCAGCCCGCCAATGCCTATAACCCTCCCAGGCCGCCAGAGGTTTTTACCCTGGCCGACCCCCTCAACGACCAGATCCCCGAAGAGGTGCGCAGCCAGTACAACAGGGACGAGAACGGCAGAATCTTTTTCTACTCCACACCGCCCATTGCTCGCCCCGACCACGGCCTCGCCCCGGACAATGCCAACTCGGGCCACAGCCTCGCCTACCTTGCTAAGAGCAACCCGCAATGGCTGGCCGAACGCACCTCCCGCGCGAAGCCCTTTGCCGTCGCCAAGCAGAAGGAGCTCAAGGTCAAGATGGCCCTTGACAAGGTCACCGAGCCCGCCAAGGGCAAGACGGGAGATGAGCTGCGCGACTGGGCCGCTGATTCCCTCGTCCGCTATGTCGAAGCGCACGCCCAGGAGACCACGCGCATGCGCGACGAGGGTGACCTGGACGAGCATGACCGTCTCATGAGGGAGCAGCGCGCCGCTCGCCGCAAGAAGACCAGAAAGCAGTTGGAAGAGGAGGAGGAGCGAGCCGACGAGGCCAAGCGTGCCAATTACCTGGAAGACATTTATTTTGTCCATTCCAGTCTGCGTACGCCCAAGACTGCTCACTGATGGGGAAGTAAACGGATTGAGCAACATCAACGTGTATTCTAATCGACATCCTCCCTGCTTCCTGATCCTTCGACTGTAAGGGCCTTGAGTAGGGAGGACTGATCGTTCTCCTGGGTAGAAAGGGAGCGGAGTTTTCGGCGGGTCGGACTGCTGTGATACCTATTGGCTTTTTTGGAGTTTTGAAGGGGGAAACAAACGGCTCATTGTATCATAAGAAAAGATTATCATCGTCAGGGCATCATGATGCCCGTTTAAGTACCTAATTCGCACAATTGAGACGGAACAGTATTCAGAGCTCCCGTTGTTTGCAGACATGACCACGAGTCTGACTCTATCTGAAGAGAACGCCTGCAAAGGACACCTCTTGAATTGTTAATCAGCGTCTCATTCTATGATGACTTTGGTGTTTATCTAGATGTGCTGATCCGAGTGTGTTGAGCCACGATTCAATTTCAACAGCTGGGATCATGAGCTCGCCAACCCGTTCACCCAGTCCTCCGAGACCTCGCCCTTCGAGGCCTCTGCGCGAGTGAGACATGTAGAAACTAACAAGACAAAGGCTGAACCAGGAGACCAGGCTCTGTGAGTGGCTGGCTGGCTGGCTGGCTGGCTGTCGGCTGTCCCTGCGCCGTCGAGGGAGCGGCCCGGCCGAGTTCCTCCGGCTTTGGGCGCAAAACCTTCTATGCTTCCTTCGTGGTTTTTTGACATTTTTGCCTCAGGACCCTTGCCCCGTATTAACCACATCTCTCACCAATAAGACGCAAGCTTCAGTGCAGCGCCAGTGCAGCGAACCCGACAGGCCAGAGCCAGGCCCAACCAGGGGCACTAGCGTAGATCTGATTCGCCCCCCAAAGTCATGTGCCGGCTTATGTGACTCTACCACTTCAATCTTGGCCAATGTGCCTACCATTCAGAAATACTACTTCTGACGAGATTTCAACCTAGATATTCATAGAACAGACCAAATGAACGCTATCCATCTCTATATGGCTGCTGTAGCCCAGGAGGTGCCTCGAATCCCATAAAGCTCACGAAACGAAGACTCTACCCATCTATATACAGGTCCTAAATGTTAGTGCATCAAATAGAGTATCTGCCCTCCC
Organism: Colletotrichum godetiae; assembly: GCF_030913485.1. Lineage (NCBI taxonomy): Eukaryota > Fungi > Ascomycota > Sordariomycetes > Glomerellales > Glomerellaceae > Colletotrichum > Colletotrichum godetiae. Next base: position 148,714 of record NW_026851281.1, on the reverse strand, counting down.
CGCCGTCCGACCCGAGCGGACGTTTGTGCCCGTGCCGCCCACTTTCACCAGAGATCGGACCCTTTCCTTTGGGCGAACCGATTCGCGTGGGTGAGGGGGGCAAATGCAGCGCAGCACGCTAATTGAGCCTCTCTCCCAAAGGCGGCTAAGACTGATTCGCTGACGTTCTCGACTTCAGTTCCGACTTCACCTCTCACCTCTTCTTCTCTCATAACCACTTCACTACGCCTTTCGCCTTCTTACGTTCGACTTCATCTCTCATCTTACACCTCTCTCTCTAAATCCGCGAGTAAACATATTCTTCACCCTCTGCCACACCGAGGAAACCGACTCACACACATCCGATCCGTCAACCGCTCATTCGCCCTCAACTTAGTTCTCATTTGCGTCTGTTCTCATTGAAGCATTCCGTTTCGTGGCGTTCTTCAACCAAGTCGGAATTCGTCCTTCTTGTCATCGGATCAGGACTTGAAGTTCAAAGTCTTTGCTTTTTTCTACCTTGCTGTTCCTGGCTTGTCTCTCTTGGGTTGAGCCCATCCACAGTTCTCCAGGGGTTCTCTCTCTTGCATAGTCATCCTTAGTATCTTGGGTGGCGTCGGCGTTTACGTTCGGGATATCAGGAAGGACTTCACGACTGCTTCGCCCCGGTACGACTTCCGATACACATCCACGGCTCGTTCTTCCTTGGCTCTTTCCGTCACCTTGCGGGTTGAGATATCTGGTCACTTCGGATTCTCAGTTGTCAATTTGAGGAAACCAGGTCAAGCCAGGACGGAATCAAGACTATCGACGACTGAGCCCTCGCCGCTCCCACTGTCTACGATCGAAGCTATCATCTCTCTGTCTCTCTCTTAGCAGAAGGTCTCGTTGAGAACCTGCCAGCGTTGGGCCATCATCTGCCAAACATCAACTTGGGGACACCAAACTCAAGGTTGTAGACAACTACGCCTCATCGCCATCTGACACACTGTCCGACACAACGCTCGGAATCTCCCCCCGGACCTTTTCAGCAACCCAGTCGTTCAAGACTTACGGCCCACTTGCAAACCCTAGAAGTGAGAGTGTACTTGGGCCATCCAGGCCAGTATCAAAAACTACATCGACAACCGGGCCTCGCCAAAGCCCTAATATCGGATCGAACCCCTTCTCTGCCCCTCTGCCCTCGATCCGGTTGGTAAAGAGACACGGCATCTTGAAAACTTTGAGAGTCACGAGAACAAGCCAGAACCAACCTTTCATCGTGAACCTTGGCTAGTGAGACCTCGGTCCGGTTCTCAATCGACATCTGCGGCCAGCTTCAAGGTGGTCGTCCACGGCAGAGGTTACTATCTCCGACGAGTTTCATGGTCGATACCACACTCTTGCCAAACTCAATCACCTTCCCGCCACGGCTCAAAGGCGCTAGGAAGGAGACAATTACAACATCCGACCCTTTGACCGGGATTCCAAAAGAGTCCCCGGTACCTTGACTATCACCAAAGGACATTTCGTGTCCTCAGCCGAAGCAACTTGCTCTCGTATCAAAAGGGTTCCTCTAACTTTCCACACCAATATATTATAAAATGGACTTCTCAATCCTTTCTCTGCAGTCTTCGGACCTAGCAGAAACATCTCACTCATCTTCATCTTCGTCTCCTATCAAACAACCATCCAACACGTTGGGCGACTTTACGAAGTTATTTGAGAGTCTGCAAGTTAGCCAAACTTCCTCTTCAACTACACCTCCTCTCCCTCTATCAGACAGAGTTTACTCTTCTTCATTACACTGTTTTGAGCCTCTCTGCGACAGCAAGAGCAAGAGCACATCAAGCAAACAGTCTCAGCCCCTTCTTCTCCTCCCCCCGCTCTTATTCATCAAAGAAGAAATGGCCAGAACGGGCACCAAGCGCAACTACCAGTCCTTGGACTTGACCGAGATCAAAAGATCAAAGGTCGAGTCCAAGGATGTGGGCAAGAAGATTGCTGCCGCCGCCGCTGGCGGAAAGGTAGCTCGAGCCTCTTCAGACTCGGGCTACCATTCCGACTCCTCCAACGCCGCCGCAGCAGCAGCAGCAGTCGTCGCCGTCCCCAACCCAGACAACGCGGGAGAAAGGCTTTTCAACAAGCAGACGGCAAAGAGACCCCTTCCCACCTCCCAACTGCCCCTTCCCATCCGCCTCCAGCAGCGCTTCGGCGCTCGCGACGAGGCCCAGGTAAAGACGTATCCGGAGCAATCCGCCCGCGGTCTCTACGTCTACGCCGACGGCTCCAACATCAGCGTCTCCTTCTTCAACCACCTCAAGAAGCGCATGGGCATGTCTAGGGACCAGCGCCTCTCTACCTCCGCCTTCTCCTTCTACGCATTCAGGGGAATACTCGAACGCGGTAGAGAGGTCAAGGAGGGCGTCGTCGTCGGTTCCCGCAGCAAGGCCAGCAACACCAACAACAACAACAACAACAACAGGCATATGTCCTCGTCTATCCCCCTATACCTGCAGGAGGCCGAAGCGTGTGATTACACCGTCAAGGTCTTCCAGCGGGTTCCCGCAGACCCCTCCTCCCACGCGGGCTCCTTCGCGATGAAGGAGCAGGGGGTAGACGAGACGGTCCAGCACCACATGCGCAAGACCGTCCTCGACAACCTCGGCGCGCCGGGCACCATGATCCTCGCCACGGGAGACGGCAACCTCGACGGCGACATGGAGGGAGGGTTCCCCGCCGCGGTGCAATCCGCCCTCGCAAACGGCTGGGTCGTCGAGGTCTACCACTTCGCTGAGTCCGCCCACTCCACCTGGCGCGACCCGCGGTTCCTCCACAACCCGGCATGGGACGGCCGCCTCACCTGCCATGCTCTGGACGACTTTGTCTTCGATATGGACGCGAAGCAACAGCAGCAGCAGCCGCTCACCCCGCTCGGCACAGAGGCCCCTCGCTCTGCAAAGAGGACTCGCCGCGAGGGCAGGCCCTACGTTCCCTCTTGGACCTTGCCAGCCTCCTCCTCCGTTGCTCTCCCCCCGGCAGCAGCAGCAGTCACCCCTCCGCCAAGTCCTCCACCAGAGACGTCGGCACCAGTGACCCCAGAGGAGCAAGCAGACGCAGAGCAGATCGGCACCCTGGTAGGAAAGCTCAACCCGGCGCTGTTGCCCGTCATCGCCCAAGCTATCCTCCGCAGCGCCTCGGCCAGTCCTCCTCCCGCCAACCCTGCGTCTGCTCCTATTCGCGCCGTAGTACACGGAGACGCCAATAGCTTCGCCGGCAGCGCAATGGGTCATTTCGGCGCCCAGATCCCCACGCCGCCTGCTCTCTCTGCCGCCGCCGCCGCACCCGCCTACCGCCCTCAATTCCCTCAGGCCTCGTCCTACACTGCAGCCTTGGGCCAGTACCAATACAACGGAGTCTGGGGGAATCAGGTGGGCAACTACGGGCACACCCGCTGAGTCATTCGTGACCAGCCTTTTTAAATTCTCTCCAACCCCTTGCTTGTAGTCTTTTCTGCGTTCGCTCAGCCGAAAGGCAGCAACCAGATTTTTCTATAGCTTCATTGTCGAGGAGAACCGGTACATAGGAGGGGTACGCAGGCCTGAAAGACGGCTCTGGCCCCGTGGGTTTTATTCGGGATGGTATACGGGAGGGGTACGCAGGATCTGAAAGACGGCCTGGCCCCGGGGGTATTATGGGAATCGGTATACGAGAGGGGTAGCAGACCTGAAAGACGGTTCTGGCCCCGTGGATCTTGGGGAGGGAGAAGTGGGCGATGGGGGAGTTTTTTGAACGCGATCACCTCGGTATGACCGTTTTTCTCCCAGTGCTGGTGAGCATAAAATGCGCCGGCGGGGCATAAAATGCCTTTTCTTTGATATTTTTTCGCAAATACATTTCTGTTCATTGAAATGACTGCTTTCCTGTGACGAATGCCTCTGACTGGTCGCATGCCCCATGGATCAGATGATCTGATTGATGAAGCAGAACATTGATATGCCTCATTTGTCCAATGGTCGGACCAAGACACGCTTCGTGGACTTGAGATATACTCTCTCTTTTGACGTCATGTCTATTATAGTCTATATGTCTTTTGACTCGTCAGTACAAAAAGGTCATCGTGCCATCTTATCGAGGACTTTCAAATTAAATCAGCACAACGCCAAGTGAGAGATCTCTCAACTGTCATTCTACGCCGACGACAACACCGTGATACAGACGATCTTATGTTTGAAAGTTCCACCTCCTCTGGCTCCTCCTCGCCGATGCCACATCCCAGTTCACCATGTACCTGCACCCAAGACGACCCAATGATCGCCTCAGAAGTTCATCAAAGATCAATGATGTATAAGCTCAAGACAGACACACGTAGCCAAGACGATAGATACACCTCTTGAGCCCAAAAAAAGCCAAGGCTGACAAGGCTACTGCTCCCAAGGCACATGGCCGAGGCTGACGAGGCTGCAGCTCTCGAGACTCTTTGGCCCAGACTGACTTCTAAACATGTGTCTTCAGAGTAGAGAACCCAAAACTTGCCATAATGCAGTAAAATGTTCACAGCAAATCCAAGGCATCGTCACCGCATGAATGCGTGGGCAGAACCCAGGCACAACAAGGCTAAACTAGAGCAACACCGTCACAACCCTATCTATATACATGACATGGCACTCGCCACAGGCATCACGTCCACAGCACTCATTCAAACGATCTTCATACAAAATCCATGGGGTATGTCTCATTCAGCTAGACTTCGTTTTATATAAATGGCTAACACCCAGGCCAAATGGCCGCGTGATTCGCATCCCCTCGCCCATCTCCCATCTGCCTCAATCACCCCCCATTCCCACAGCTGATCCGCCATGTAGCCAAGCAGGTCTATCCCGACGAGAATCCAGTGGAAAGCGTGATAGGGTGTGGAAAAAAGTAGACGAAGAAAGGAAAACACCGCTTCCAACCAATCCGGCCTTTCATAAATGCTTCATCGCTTCTTTTCTAAGCCCAATTCAATTCCGCTCCGCAAAATTTCATCCTTTGCCAGCACCTCCTACAACAGAAAGATCCCAGACCAGATAAAAACCAACCACTGGAGTAACAGGGAGGGCTGCTTTTTGTTTTGGCTGTCCTTTCCCCCAACCCCAGGAGGTAAGCAGAAAATTCATGATGCCAATCTACCCAAGATAATGTCGGTGTGGTATCGCAAGCTGGTCAGTTCCGGCCGTAACAGCGAGTGACTGATAAATCACAAAGAAAGATCTGCGTTCTGACCCCCGCCCGTCCCAGGACGCCTCGTGCACCTTGTGTAGAGAAAATGTCAAAAGTCCTAGAAATGTTCAAGAAAAATCGCCGGGGGGAAATCAACCTTCTTGTTGGCGCCGCTTCTAGGCACTAGATATTACTAGGCCATCGCCACAAGACCTTAAGAAACGAAATTATGCTGGTATCTCGACAGAAAGGACGTGCGTTCGGAACGATAGTATCTGAGTTCTGAGTGAGAGATGTGGGCGAGTGTGCATCGTCGTCGCTCTCTGCTTATTCCCGTATAGATGTCATTCCGACGCCACTACCGCCTTCGAGAAGAGGTTGGCTCGGAGGGGGCATGCCTTGGTAACTTTTAGAGACGGAAACGGAAGTGGCAGGTGTACCATTCCCTGATGAACCGTCGCTGGGTCTCGCTGGCGTACTATTGTTTGCCTTGACTTCGTTTTGGAGCTGAGACGAGTGTATTGGCGAGTTCGACTTCTTACTGAGCGCGTCTGCGTTGGTGTTTGCGCCTCCTCGAGACGAATTGCGCGGCGAAACCCGTCCAACCTAATCCTGATTAACATCGTCGTCCTCCACTCGGCTTACGACAGAGGGCTCGGCGCTTCTCACCTGCTTTGCCCAGCGTAAACCGCAGCTGTTGCAGAGGTCTCTTTGACCACTGGGACCTCGTCGCCACTCAGGCGTATTGCGCGTATGGCAGTTGGCGCAGTCGCGGACGACGTTGCCTACTCCCTTTCTCCTCTTTCTCTTCTTCTTGTTTGATAATAGACCGCCCAGTTCTTCGGCGAGAATTCTGTTGACCTTCTCCATCTGGCGTAGCTCGAATTGCCAGCTGGAGCACTTGGTCGTCCTCAGCTCGTCAAAAATGTTGTCGTCCGAGGCGAGAGCAGCATCCTGCGAGCCCGGCATCGCTTGACCTCCCGGTAATGACAGGGGCCCGGTCTTTGTGAGATCGGTATTCGGTGCTGTGAGTTGTAGGTTTTGGTTGATCTGGGAAGTCGATTTGACGCTTCCAGGGGGTGTAGCCGCCGGCGCGATGGTCCTCGATGATGCTTTGAGGAGCTTGGTCTGTGCTAATAAGAACGTGGGTTTCTGACCATCTGAGGCATCTCCAGGGTACAAAATCGTTTGTGCCTGAAGTACCTGTCCTCTCCTGTTATGAACCTCGTGTTTGCATGTTACTATTTTGCCTCTCCTTGCCTTTTCGATTGCTCGGCCAAATTCGGCACGACTCTCCCTGCGCATGAGCTCTTGCATGCTAGTGCCTATCAGGGTGTCTGGCTGTAAGTCGAGCAAAGACCGGATGTTGGAAGACACGAAGAGGAACATTCCGGATACCGAGATTTTGGTCCATAACTCGCTGTCGCCGATGCCTCCGTGTGCTTCTAGGTCTCGCCGGCTCAATGCGAAAACGGGTCGTTTTCTCCCTACCAAAATGATACATTTTCTACCCTTTCCATGTTCGAAGAATAATGAGCCGTGGCTTTCGAACCACGTGTAGCCGCTTTGCTTCCGCCTTATACGGAAGACGATGTTGACCGAATTACCCGCCGTGGCGTCTTTGAGTTCACGGGTAACAGGCACAATATCGGAGGGGTGGCATACGGTCGAGAGGGAGTTCCCTACCAGCTCTGTCGCGTCGTACTCCAGGACTTTCTTGCAGGAGGGTGAAAGGTAGAGGAACAGCCCCTTGAGTGAAAGGACATGGACAACGTCGTCGGTATTTTCGAGAAGCATCTTATCCCAGGACTGCTTGTGCCAGTCAGACACCACACCCTTGGGGTTGAACTGCTGCAGCAGGGTAGACACATCGTCAACACCCAATGTCTGTCCGTTTTCGGCTTCGACGGTATTTTGGTTCGGAGGCGTCCAAATATACTGGCCAATGTCGCTATGTTTGTAGTTGACCTTGACCCCTCCTGCATCCTGGCCTTGAGAAATGGCATCCGGGCACTCGACTAGATCGATTTGAAAGCCAACAAAGAACCGGACCTCATTGGGGTCGTCCCAAGGAATTGGAATCATTGTCAAAAGGTTGAGGAAAGGCTTGCCGCCCTTGCGATAGTTGATCAAACTTTGCTGAACCTCACGGCCTTCTGCAATCTTCTTCTTGAGATTGTAGACCGACGCGTCGTCCACAAATTCACGCTTGGAGCCAGCTTCAACCTTGGCGTCGGGAGCTTGTAAGAATCGACAATTTTGGCCAACGATTTCATGGCGGCTGTACCCCGTCAAGTTCTGAAAATTATCAGAGACGTAAATGATAGGGCAATCGTTGAGTGACACGTCGCAGACCACGAATGCGCAAGACATGTCTACAGCGCCTAGATGGATCTCGGGATCCTTTCTTGTAGCGACATACCATAACGCCCGCATCATGTCGAAGCCGCTCTTTGAGTAGACATTCTTCTCCTTGGACTCTGCACGAGGGGTTTGAGGTCCCATAGCTGGAGTAGTCTCTGCAGTTGCGGTAGGTGCAGCAGAGGCTGCTGTCTGGCTCGTTGCCATGGACGATGATCGGTTGTTGGGGGACTGCGAAGAAGTCTGCCCAGAGTTGGTTGACACATCGCGGGATAATGTTGACGGCGTTGTCTGAGGACCGCTTGAAACAGAGCCGAATTTGGGAACTTGCGAGATGGCCCTATTCGAGTTGCTTTCTGTCGGCGTCTGATATTGTTGCTGACCCATACTCATAGTCTCGTTGTCTGCGTTGTTGATATCTAGCGGCGTAGGGAGAGCAGACTGTGGTGCTGTTCCGGGTGTTTCATCGGCCCCTAGGTCCATGGTCATGTCGTTGGCAGCGGTGTTCAATGGGCTCGGGAAAGCGTTGGCCATGGATGTTTGGCCGTACATATTCATACTCGATGTCGTCGGCATAGCAATGTTTGCGTACGCCGGGGGCATCATCGAGCTCATCATATCGGGAGAAAAGGTGGTGAATGCATTTGTCGGCGACATCTGCAGCCCGTCTTGGGTAGAGTACGCATCCATGCCTCCAGGTATGGAAATGTTTCCGGGAACACTATTGCCCATCCCTCCGTTGTCCGTCATATTGCCGTCCATGCCGCTATTCATGCCGTTGCCCATCTGGCCGGCCATATTAGAGAACTCGCCATTCATGGCGGGGTTCTGGAAAGGATAGTTGAGCATCTGATTATCATCAGCGCCGAACTCCATCATGGACATTCTCCTGTCGGCGCCGGCGTTTTGCGTATTCTGGTTTGAAGGCATGTATGGTTGGTGTATGCTGCGGCGCCGTTGTAGTTCATGGTTGTTACTGTTGATAATATCGTCGAGCGAGTCGCCGTTGCCACCCATCATTGGCATGCCATGACCTTGATTCATTTGATGATAGGCGTGGCCGCGTCCTTGGCCTTGGCCCTGCATCTGGCGTTGCTGAGACTGTTGCGACATCTGTCGCTGCAGCTCTTGGGGAGTGAGCTGTGGGTAAAAGGCTTCCATGGCGATCGCATCGGTGTCCCAAGGACCTTGTCGTCGATAGTGGGCCAGTCGTCGTGTCGTGTCGTTGTAGCAGTCGGTGGTGGTGGTGGTGGTGGTGGGGTGCAAGAAGTCGTCGTCGAGTGGTGTCGAGTCGCAACCAGGTGGTTCAGCCGTCCAACTTGTACTTTTCTCTCCCAAGGCGCCGGCTTAAGTAGTGCCACCGGTGCATACGGTCGGGGGTGCGATATCGCGTCACAATCCTCGGCCTCTTGTCTCGGACCAGCGCATGTATTGCAGAAGTTGTGAGAAGGGGGGTGGCCGCCGTGGACTGCGGGAAAAGCAGGTAGGGAACCGGCAATTGAACGTCGGCCAGATGCGTATCGGTCGTCGGGTTTTCGGGGTTGGTGAAGAGCGGAACGGAGCAGAGGGCGGTCGTCGCTTGGGGACGGCGAGGTAGAAAAGTGATGTACCGGGCGGCGGCAGCAGTTGTCGTCGTGAGTTGTTGATGTCGGATCGTGTCGAAGAATTGGGCGTCGGTGGATTCGCAGCCCGGAGGTGGTGGGAGCAGACGTGAGAAACAGTCGTGGGAAAGGACCCAGATTGGCTTTGTTGCGGGGAGGGAAGATGGAGTTTGATGGACGTTCTCGGTGGTTGATTCCAGTGTGCCAGTGTAGGTACGTAGCAGTGTACCTTACGTAGTGGTGGACACTGGACGGACAGGCGAGGGGAGGAGAGAGAGACGTGATTGGGGGCGGCATGGCAGCAAGGCCTACGGGCCGGCGGATATGTATCGCAATGTTCCTTTTGCAATTCCTCGAGGCTAGGAGGTACTTAATTACATCGCAAAGGTACTTGGCTTACCTGGCTTCCGCTAACCTTACCTTGATCATGGACGGGCAGCATTAAGGGCGAAAGAGCGGACAGTCACGGCCACTGCCATCATGGAAGAGCCCGGTGCCCTGGAGTGGACCGGGGATGCTAGGTACCAATGTCCAGGTTGGGTTTACATTGGAAGACTCGGCGCGTTTGGGTAGCGACGGACGGCGGGAGGAAAGGAGACGAGGTCCCTGGACTTCTGGAGTCGCCTACCCACCTTGCCTTTCCTTGCCCGTGCTGATCCGGTATGTTTTGGCGACGGGAGGTTGCCTACCCTATTTTCCTCTGTGAGTCGTCGCCGGAGGAAGAGCACCGAGACAGGGCATGCCGGCCTTGGGATCTCCGGCATGGAACATCTCTGCTAAGGTTGTACGACACCAGTGGCCAAGGCCCCGTTCTCTGTCCTTCTCCTCGGTTCTTGGCCTTCACCGTATCCGTAAAGTACAGCTGGTTTGGGTTCACCGGGCACGTGATGGCGACGGGGCTTGATAGTCCAGATAGGGTCCCAGATGTCTCTCTATTATTGCAATCGCTGAGATGTAGGTAAGAAATCATCACGGCATGGCTGTTCTAGATAACTGCCCTAACGGGAAGTTCGGATCCGCCAGAAGTAAGAAAAGACCCAGATAGTCCCAGATGGTTGGAATGATGGGCCGAGAGCGCTGCGCCTTATGTGACTACGAAGTAGGTAGGTATGTACATACGGATCAGAGCCGGTGGGCGAGATGTAACACTGCAATACCTAGTGCGCATGGCAGCACCAGGGTGACTGGAGAGACTGTCTGAAGATTGCGGCTAGCTGAGGCGGAACGAGAATAAGTTTATGGGAATAGGACGGTCAAGAGGCTGCCATCCGTCTTGGATCTGTGGTGTTCCGATTCTTCGGCCGTGGCAGAGATGGGTGGAATGTTGAAGATGCCCATGCTGCAGTGTCCAAGGTATCCGCATCGTGGTTCCGTGGCTGACGGGACTTGAGAGGTATCCGTACCTTACCTTGTGTGCATGGCATGCCGCATCTCGTGGGAGCGTGGCAGGCTCAACTCAAACCCCCCACTACTATTGTAAGCACGTAAGGTAAGTTGACGGCCTTGTTCTTGCCTACGAGAATGCGCCGACAGCAAGCCGCAAGCCTTGTGGCCCCCAATACTCTCCAGAGTGTGCATCTGAAGAATGCCAGTAGGAAATGGTATGCGCCCGCCATGCCACAAGAAAACGCCAATGGTGCTCGAGAGAAACCTCTTTCGTCATCATATGGGACGTTGGGTCCGAGTACATCATCAATACTTCTTGGTATGACTAGGGCTCTCTTAATTGTCAGGTTCTTCAAATGTACTGCGTGAGTGGAGAGTGTACTCCACCCCTACATCCAAAGCGGACGCTGAATGGAGGGAGATGGTACAGCTTCAGGATACGTACCTGCTTCCATCCAACCAATAAACGGGCCGCCACAGTTTCCCATGATTGCGCCTGATGAGAATTGCTTGTCCCATCTAACCTTGCCTCTATATCGACTTGTAGATATTGCACCATCATGCCCATATTCCCAGGGTGTTACCTACTGTTTGATCAGTGCCCTAATTTTATCCGGCCTTCCTTATTAAGCAGAATCATCTGTACGGAGATTGAAACCGGTGCTAATTGCTAACACGACGCCAGGCAGGGATGGGCATGCGAGCGGGACAAGCACGGACAGAAGTTGACTTTGACCCAGCAGAAATCCATTTCGTCATTTCTCCTGGGGGCCTTGGACAGCCTTAAATTTGCCCCGACACTGAGTCCTGAGTCCCGTCCCCCTTGACATGACTCCCGGAGGTCTTGACGTGCTCACCACCTACCGGTACACTACGGCTACAAACAAGTCAACCGCACCCAAGCTCGAGCTGCAAAACAAACCGTTGGTCCCATCCCATCTTTGCTGCCCACCAACTACGGCACCACTTGCTATAGAGTACAGACCGTATTTAGTGAGGAGGAAACTTGACCAAGGTGCATTCCCCATTTCATCTCCCCTAGCGTACGCCGAGAGACCACACACCTAGGGTTTCTCCCAATTCTCCATTGCTAAAAATGCATCGAACACGATCTCCCATCCTCCACCCCGATTCCCATCTTGTCATCGGCGATCGAGCCTCTCTGGCACTCTGCCACGCGCCCACGATGTCTTCCTTTGATCCTTTCGCGGAGACTTAGCAGTTCTGGCAAAGCCTGGGCAGCAGCCCGAACCTGGGTAACCACCAAAACATGTAGACATGCAAACATGCAGACATGCCACCACCCGTCGTCTCACACGAAAACCTTCATGATGCTTATTCCACGATCTACCCGTCGTTCCCTCCGCCGTATAGATCGCTAACAATGGCCCCTGACTCGGCGCCAGCCCACTGACCAGCCCCCTCGGCAGCCTCGCTCTTAACTTCACTACCTACTCCAAGCTCAATGAGGTGCTCCAAGCTCTTCTTTCCCCCCTCCAGGCTGTTTGCTGTGTCCTACGTCTCGGCGCCACATGAGACCTTTCAGCCGACCGCCACTACGAAGTCTACGAAGCACTCAACAGCGCACACCTGTGGTCTGCCATGTGACGCCCGCCCGCCCACCATGTACCCCTAAAACAGTAAAGATCAGCAAAAGAACGAGCATACCTCAACAATATGTATTGCAAGCTCTGCTAGACACCACATTTGCAAGTTGATAATAACGCCTCTAATCATCGAAATGTGCCTTCTAAAACCTTTCCATAGGTTAAGTCTCATTACCAAGTCATGTGTAGGCGAACTCTACCCCTCTTGGGTAATGGAAGAATATATACCTACAGAGACTCATTATCTCCTAGTACAGGCGCGATAACGCAACGCTTGTAGGTCAACTACTTCTCCCTGCAGCAAAGCTGAAGCTGCACCACACACGCGTAGTTAAAGAGACCATAAACGGGCATGCATTACTAGCACCCACCACCGCCACTACCATTACCATTACCATAACCCAACCGTGAACCCACTCTCTCTAGACCACGGTTGGATTTCAGTGCGCTTTCCGACGGGGCAACCAAAGCTCGGAGATCACAAATGCAAGAGAACCGTTGATGAGCAACACGACAGCATCTCTCGTACAACCCGGAAACGAACCGAAGGCAGTGTTTGATCTGAGTATACCATGTCATCTTTACAAATCGAACGGACGTGTCTCTATGTCTCTGTACGAGGGACAAGCAATCAATCTCCCGAGTAACAGTAACACACAGATACCCATGCCCAGCATGGCATTCTGACAATCGATGCAGAAAGAGAATGCGGTAACACCAAGAACTCACGCTTCTCCCTCCGCCTCCCCGCCATCTCCAACGACACGACGGGAGTTGGGAAGGCCGAAAAAAGGAAGGACCTCATTCGGCTCCCCCCCCCCTTTCCCCTCCCCGGTCCGGTTTGAGCTTGGCTTGAACGTGAACTCGACTTCCGAAATGGCAAGACCTGTCAAACACAGATGAACCGAGCCAACCGATCCGGTATGTGACTACCTTGAGAAGAGGAATCTCATCAGATGTCGGCTGGTGGCTTTAATCACCTAGGTATTTCAGGTAGTTAAGTGAGGTCGGGGTGTAAGTCTGAACCACCACCCCACCATATCCGATTTCCACACCTTTCGGAAAGGTAGGTACGGATAGGTGGTAGGGAAAGAGGGGTGGCGAAGGCGCGGGAACATGGCAATTCCTATTTGCCCATCTGATTCTCCATGACCTGACTTTTCTTTTTCTTCTTCTTCTTCTTCCTTCTCGCTGAAGAATTTCATCTGGTCAACCAATTAGATCTCATAATACAGTCTCGCCAATAGCCCAGGCTCTCAACGACTTCCCTCTCTTTCACCCGAATCTCCCAAACTCCCAAAACGATGACAAAACCTCTTGCTTACACCAAGAGACCAAGGGAAGATAGCGCCACATTCCGATTTCTGAACTGGGTAGGCGCGCAGCTACGCCGTAAATAGCGTCATGCACCAACCTCTTTGCCCGATCCCAAGAGGGAAAAAAACCAAAAACATACAACACCAGGTATTCGCTGATCGTCACCGACTCAACTACTAATCTGGCCCTCATCGGCTTGTCTATGGGAGAGCGGACGGGATCCCGAATTCTCCGATGGGTGTGGTCGTATGTACTTGTGTAGGAGACCAAATTCTCTTATATCGTGTGTGTGTGTGTGTGAGAGAGAGAGAGAGAGAGGCGTCCCAGAGTGCGAAACAAGATACTGGCCAGAACGCCGAGAAAGAGTCAGAGAGATGTTTGACGACTACCTCCAAAGACCAATAGTGACTCACCCTCGTCCGTAATCCCCCTCCCCGAGTTCAGCCTCAATCAAGACCTCAAAAACATGGTCCGATGCACCCATCTCAGCTACACCAAGCTGCAGCGCCATCATTCCATAGCCTCCGCATGTCCAGTCCACATCGAGCTTCAAGCTTCCAGCTTCCAGCTCCAGCTCCGGCCATAAGAGGATATGGCCGAGATGCTAGCAAGGCACCCAGTATCGTACATAAAACCAGGTCTAGAAAGCTGAGACCCATACGCCACCACTCAAGGCGTTTGGGCGTACAGGCGTTGCCGCTACGAAGAATCTTTCTTTCGTGATTGTCATTTCCGGTGCTCAGCTCGTTCAGCTCTGCTTCAAAGTTTGAAAAACGCCAGTATCCTGAATGCTGAAAAAGGCGTGATTGGGCGAAAACACGATGGCACGGGCAACATCATATTCTTCCTTCAGCCCTCTGGTCTCTTCGTCTCTTCGTCTCTTGTGCTGCTCCGTCGTTCCTTCAAGCCGCTCCCCGGTTGGAGGCTATGCTGTATCCTAATGTCAGGTTTGATAGCTTCCCATGATGGGGTTTGGAAATCACCAACACTTCCTTGTTCAAGTCAATATATCTTCTTCATATTTTGAATGACATTCTGTGTCATCGGGCATATCTCATCTGCGTGAATTTCTATTTGTAAAACAACCACTCCTCTATATCATCATATCGGCATCACTAATGGCGCCATGGAGGAGGGGACTGGTTAATGATAAAAACGAGGGGTCAGCCGAACTGAGCCCTCTTACAACAATGTCCATCCCTCACTCTTTCCTCTGCTTTTGCCACCGAAATCGGCCTCGGCCGGACCTTGGCTCCGAGTCTGCTCCAGCAGCTATCCAAGTCCAGCACTATTCTCGTGCCTCATAGGACCCCTCCCTACCCCTTCGGTGCTTGTGGTATCATCGACTGCTCCTCTTCTAGTACAGCGGTCCGCGGCGTCCTCGGCGCTTCTTCTTCGTTGCGGGTGTGTGCAACACGTCACCCTAGTTTTTCATGCGCATACTCATCTCCTAAGAGAAGTACGAAGTGATCGCTCGTTGAGATTCGGGCGAGAACTGCTGGAGCAGCGGTGTGGGGTCAACGCCTGCCTGGGACAGAAGAGTCTTGATGGCGAGTACTACGCGGCTTGCAGTCTGTCCTGCCAGAGAGTCTGCCTCCAGAGCCTGTGCAGTGAGCACAAAGATCTTGCCAGCCTGGCCAACGACAGCCGGATGTTGCCTGAAATCACGAATTAGTATCAGTCATATTCAACTTCCCACGTCTTGGAAATGTGCTCACTTGTCAATCAATTCTGCCAGGTAGGCGTAGGCGTAAGGTGCGGCCTCCTCGTCATTTGTGACGGGAAGGGTCTCGATCCACTGAGCCACGACATTGTTGGGATCCTGAACTGAGCCGGCGTTGAAGTGAAGAATCTTGGCAATGGCAGCACAAGCATTCTCCGTTGCGTAGACATTGTCCTCGCTCCGCGCCTCGGGAACCTGCGTCACTTGGAAGAGGAAAGGCAGGGCACCTCCCAAGAACTGGGCCCAAGGATGACCGCCGCGGTGGGCAGCCACACCAATGCCGTAGGCCGCAGCCTGGCGGATGGCGGGCGATGAGTCCCTGCAGCCATCAACCAGGGGCTGGGTGATGAGGTTGGCGTACTTTTGGCTTTCGGTGCCGCAGTACTCCAGCACATCGTCCATGATGCAGAGACCCCATTGACGCTGGGTAGGGTCTTCCGACTTGAGGAAGCCCTCGTAAGTGGGGAGCAGGCGTTCCCATGACGGTAGGAAGGCAGCGCCGTGGTTCTTGAAAATGGCGTGGAAGGCCTTGTTCATGTCAGACAGGAGCGTCTGATCGTCCTCGATAGCCAACAAAACGTCCTCGGCTTCGTCTTCCACATCCTCGGCCCCGAGTGCCTCCTTATCCTCGAGACGCTGGGCAACACGGTCCTTGTAGTCTTCAATGGCAGAGTGGACTGAGTCGATGAAGCGAGAGAGGTGATCGGCGGTGAGGCACTCCTTGCCAATGACTTCAACGGACTCGTAGAAGCACTGGTACATCTCGGCAAGAGTATCAATCGCAGGTTCCGCGGTCAACACCTCGAGAAGCTTGTCCACAGTCGCAGCCCAGAGCCCGGCGAGCTCATTTGATGGGCTGCCGTACGTCTTCTTGTAGGAGCTCAGAAGCTGAGGTACCAACTTGGCCGAGATGAATCTGACGGGGTCGTGGAAGAAGAAGGCCAGACCAGGGAGGGCAATCTTCTCCATAATCTCGGCCACGTAAGGGGCGAAGCTTCCCTCGAGCACCTGGGCGTACACGACAAGTAGCTCAATGGCCATGTTCTTGTCCTCCATGGTGCTCGTCCGAATTCCAATCATCTTACCCTTGAGAGGGACGAGTTCCCAACCATCCTCCTGCTGGATCTGCTCGACCTGATCCTCGTCATCCAGGAGCTGAATGTCGGCCTTGGCGCTAGCGAGCTCGAGAAGAGGTGGCATGACGTTGGGCAGGAAGGGAAGGAACTCCTGGCCGAGGACTCTGCACATACGGCCCCAGCAGTGCATCAGATATTGCGCCTGAGGGTCATCAGGATCGGTAATGTTTTGCTGAATGGAAGCAAGGAGCTGGACAAGAGTCATGGCATCTTGGCCAAGTCTTTCCTTGCCAACAGCCAGGGCGATCAGCGTAGCGCACTCCATAGCCTTGGCGCGGAGAAGGCGGAACTCCTTGTCGTTTTCTCTCTGCAAAACACTGACCAACAGAGGCATGAGAGTATCGTAGTACTTGGAGAAGGCAGCCTCGGCAGCGTCGGCGATGGTCGCGATGGTCGACAAAGCCTGCTCCTGGACGTAGCGCTTCTCATTCTGGAGCAACTGGAAGAGGTGAGACAGGAGCTCATCGAGGTAGGGCTCCAGGATGGACTTCTCGGCCTCCTCGCAGAAGTTGACGAGGGCAGCGGCCGCGTGCGACTTGACACGAGCCTCGGGAGAGTCAAGGACCGGGATGATGGCCTTGAGAACACGGTCGTAGTAGTCGGTCTGCATCTTGGGCGCGAAATCGGTGCTCATCTGGCCAAGAGCATTACATCCAGCCCAGCGCACACGGGGGTGCGGGTCCTTCAACGCAGGAACAACGAGGTCGAGAACCTGGCTGAGCTCGCCGATCATCAACTCCCGGCAGCCTTCAGAGATGGCAGAAATGGCCATAAGAGCCGCATGCCTGTCTCTCCAAGCCATGGAGGTCATCATGCGGGGAAGCCAGTTGAAGGTCGGTGCCAGGATGGTCTGGCCGCCAAGCTTGTTGGCGAGTCTGTCCATGCACTGCTCTCCGGCGACGTGGTTCTGGTCGCTTTCCTCTTGGTCCAGCTAGAGAAGTGTTAGTATTTCAATGACGTGAATTCAAGACAAGCCAAAGGTGCTACTCACATCGTCAGATGACAGCCACTCAGCAGCATCGTCGTCGTCCTCCCCAAGGTCGGTCATGAGGCTGAGGCACTGTGTAATCATATCGTTTGTGTAGGTCTCGTCCTTGCGGCACAGAGACGGCGCGTAGTCGGCAAAAGTGGCCATCAACTCGAGAGCGTTTTGGCGGCAAAGATTGTCGAGCTCCTTGTCCTGGATGACGGAAATGCTGAACTTGACTAAGTTGCCGAAAAGAGGCTTGAACATCTTGGGCGCGGTCTCGGCCATGTCAATCAGGGCGACAAGGGCGCTGCTAAGGTCCTCGGAGTCGTGGCTTTCCTTGATAGGCGGCATGATGTTGAGAACATCGGTAATAAGAGGGTAGTACTTGGGCTGCGCCTTCTTTCCCAAGCTCCTGAAGAAGGCCGCAAACGCCTCCATAGCGGCCAGACGCACCTTATTGAGAGTCAGTCGGTTTGACACCGGTAGCGACTGGATCGGGGTTCTCCTACCTGAACGGAATCGTCCTTGAAGCCTTTCTGGAAGGCCTGGATGACGGTGTCCTCGTGCTGCTTCTCGATAATACCCGGGGTCGTGGCAAAGACACGGAATGCCGTCTCTCTCTTCTCGGCGTCGGGCGCTATGCTAAGCTGGAAGAGACCGCCCAGCAGCTCGGGCCAGGAATCATCTGCCATGATGTTAGGCTCGGAACGTCCTCAAGCATGAAGGAGCAGGATCTGGGTGTCAACGTACTGTTTTCGGTGTATTGCCTCGCGACTTCAGCGACAGCGTCACTGATCTTGTTTCTCACGGCACGCTGGAAGTCACCGCCGAGGCTCTCGAGAAGCTTCTGGCGGATGACGGCGGCCTGGTCCTGGGACAAGGACAAAAACATATCAACCAGCTCGCCGCGGTCATTCTTGCGGCTCTTGGAGGCGATTCTTCGGAAAATAACGGCGGCGAAGGAGCGTATCTGGTGAGCAAGATGGCGCGGTTAGCTGAAGGTCAGAAGAGCGTGTGTGTGTACACGCGCAAGAAAGGCGAGGGAAGATAGAGGCGAAGGCATAAGGTGCAGGGTGGACGAGCGTACCGAAGCATCAGAACCGACTTGGACCTGCTCTGCGAGGCCCATCAACAACACCTCGGGTCGGGTGGCGGTCCAGTTATTTTGAAGGTGGTCTTCGGCTTGCGATCGAACCGAGTTGTCTGGGGATTGGAGAGCTTGCAGCAGCTGCGAGAGCTCTGCGTGGACGTCTGGGGGAAGAACAGACATGTTTGCGACTGAGACGGGAGAGGATGAGGGTGGGTTGTTGTCTTGTCGAGTCGTCGTCTGCTTTTTTGCAGATTAATTAAAATGACCAGCCCCAAGACAGCGCAGCCGGGGCGGTGTGAGGTTGTCGAGGGCGCAAAGCTTGTCGAAAAAAGAGGTAGGGTGTACGCGGGGGAAGAGGCGGATAAGAGTCGGCGTCGGGTTATGTTTTGTTCTGAGGGGTACTTTTTTACCCTTTTCGGTAGCCCAATGTCTCTGGACCTTATTTTTTTTCCCCCAGTTCTTGGTGCGCCAAAGTAAGCGAACCCGTGTCGGACGAGGATAGGGAGGAAGGCGGGTATATGCAGTGGTCTACTGGAAAGAAGAGACTGATCGCAATGAGCAATATGTGCTTCAAGAGGCACGGTTCGGGTGGTGGAGGGAGGTTTATTTTTTTTGGTCGAGGGGGAAGAAAAAAAAAAACAAAGGAACATGCAGGAGTCAAAAAAGTGAGGCAGCAAGCCCGCGATGGTGAGGGACCAGGACTGGGGGGTTCTTCTTCGGGTCTTCTTGGTCGTGGAGGGGAAACCTGCAAAAAATGACAATAATTTGGGTAGGTTTTTGGCGGGGCTGTTGCTGCTGAAGGTGGGCTCCACTTGTACGTCCCTCATGTCCCTCCCGTCAAGCCGTCCATGGCCTTCTGGTAACTTTACTCATACTGAGATGGTGTGGCTGCTTCGTACCTGTGGTGCGGCGGCATTATTAGCACCCAAGGCACGAAAACGCGCTGTCCTGGGCTGTCGGTGGTCTGTCTGCCCTGGCCCCCCGGCTTGAGGAGGGGTAGGGGGACGGATGGGAGGGGTTCTGCTGTGTAAGTGCCCGTCTACGGTAGGTACAAAGTACATCGTCACTTTGTGTGTACGGGTAAAATAATTTGTTAGTGATTTGGGGTTTTAACTGGCTGTGGTTGCATGTGAAGATTGGTCTCCACCAACGGGTCAACGTTTGATCAAGGTTCCCTCCTCCAATGCACAGGCACGCAGACGCGCATAGCAGAGCAGAGCAGAGCAGAGCAACGGCGACTTCTCTACACCTTGTTACCAAGTAAACCGTTGGCTGGTATGCTCCGAAATGCCAAACTCTACCCAGCAGACGTACCTTAGTGACGATGCCAGAATGAAGAGGTCTTACATTAGTCACATGACAAGTGTCGCCACGATGATCAGACTGATTGGTAGTCAACTCCGTGGTTATTTGTAAAAACCCACCAGCCAAATACCCAGCACACTCGGTATCATCAAAGCATCTACCTTGAGCCAAACAGTAAGATGAAATCTGGTCATAGGAATAGAACACAATCGAGACCCCAGAATAAAAGTGCAAGAAATTTCTGAGCGGAAAGGAAATAACACAAAGAAGGGAGAGCCCGCTGGCAAGCTCCACCATGTAAACATGCGTCGCATGAAGCCGAGAAGCTCACCCACAAGCAAGGAGCTCCCTATCTCAAGGCACTCGTGTTTTCGTCCAAGCTTCCGGCTGCCCTGACACTAATAAAGACGAGTGGAAAATGGCCATGAAGACCATTCAACAGACAATGCCCTTTGTTTCCACCGCCGTGCCTGCCCACCTGTGTCCCTGCGGCGGGCTTCGACGCGTCTTTCTAGGCATGGATGAGGCGAATGCATCAAGGGACAGCCCGCTAGCTGAAAGAAAAGATGGTACGGCGAGATATCCGGCCACATACAATATACAAAGCCCATCTGAATGCCAGGACCCGAGCACACACTACCTTATACAATCAGTGGTGGAGTTACACAAGGTAGCTGCAGGTGGCTCCTGACAGTCAATAGACGAAATGGCGAATGGATCTAACATATGATTGATCCAACGCGGAATTCATTCTTCATCTGAGGTGCATTGTAAACCTCATCTCGGAAGGTGCTTCAGTCCAGAGTCCGATTCGCCCTATTTTCCTGTACTTGATTTATGCACCAGTCCTGCATTATTGGAATACATATGAGTATGTATATGAGCGAGGTAGGTATGCCTAAGATGAGGTTACCAGTAATTTGTGTCTCCAAAGAAGACGTAGCCAATGGAAACCCGGTCTGCCAACCTACCTGTTGAAGGAGGGGTAACGGGGTTCCTTACACTAAATTTGAAGACAGCCTCAGTCGATGCCAGGTTCCAATTCCCACCACCAAAACTTCCCGTCGGCGCTGGTCATGACCCCGGGCTTGCGTCTCCGGGGTACGCGACCCCGCCGTGTAGTGGCTAACTTCTCCCACCGTAGCGCCTGCCATGATGCTTCACTTACCTCCAGGTCCCTTAGGCTACGGTAATTAGCGAGGTACCTAGCTACCTACGGTCCAATAGCTGCAACCCCTCATCTTGCTTCTTTTCTTTTTTCTTTCCCCGCCTCATTCTGGTCGTCGTCGATGTTGGTCGTTGCCGGAACTCTCTTCAGACCCTTTACACATAGTTCAAACTACACTGCCATCTCGCTGTCCCATCATCCCAGCATCGCGACGTTCAAAGACTTCGACTTCTTCTACACGAGTCAAAAGACGTTTCAACCAATAAAACACAATCTTCCAGAGAGTCGTGGAACACCCCCCGTTGAAAGCGCATGTCAAGTTCGCCTCCCCTGTCATCTTCGGATCCGTCAGATCACCGGAGCCCCTCAATTGCGATCCATAGCTCTACGTAAGGCGGTGCAGCTTCTCCAGCCCAGGCTGGGCAACTGTCGCTCTCGGGCGCAATCAGCCGACCGTTTGACTTCTTCGTCTCTCGGCGCCTCGTCAATAATCCCCTCAGCCACCACAGAAGAAGCGGCGTGCAGAAGTTAAAGTGCATTATTGAGAGAGCCTTCAGCCAACATCACGAGCTTCTACGCAGCAAGTCGCCAAGCACCATCGAAACCCCGCCCACAATCACTCTGCCCGTCTTGCTACAGCACCCCGAGTAGATTAGCCCAACCCAGATTGCACCAAGGGCTCCCCGATCGAATCAAGCCATGGACGCAACACCAACGTCCGGGGCGCACAATGACGAAGCCATCATAACCTCACCTCCTGCTGTCCCTCAGCGAACTCCCTCCCAGACGAGCCTGCACAAGACCACCCACGTCCACGCCCATCGCCAGAGCTTTGCTGAGAACCTGAGAAATGCGCCTGGCTCTCCTCGCGCCCAGCGACACCCTTCCTTTACCCAAGCTGCTGTACAGGATCTTCTGAATCACCCACCTGCCGCCAACAAGCACTCGAACCCGCGCTTTGCAGGCCGCGACTGGCGCGATATCTCGGTCAACGAGCTCGTTGCCCAAGATGACTTCCGATGGGCCACTCTAGACACCAGTGTCGAGGAGGCCTCTATGGTACGTCTTCTTCATCTTGTCCAAGTGCTTTGCATCGTTTACTAACGCTGCGGTAGACTCTAGTCAAGCACAGCCCATCCAACGTCGTTCTGATCCGAGAAGATGCATCGGCCAAGACTGCCGTCTCTACCTTTGACTACAATGACCTAAACACATACCTCCTCGTAGTTGTAGGACTCGCCAGGCCCGACGAGGAGCAGGTGCCTCTGTACGACGAAATCGTGAATAAGGCCCAGACGGGAGCCCGGATAGCCCTTCGAGATATCCAGCCGCTTTGCCGCAAGGAGTCGCTCATCACCTTGCCCTTTGACGAGACACTGGAACGGGCCATCGAAGTGTTTGGCAGCGGCATCCACCGCGTTTTAGTCACGAACCCCACAGGCGACGTAGTCGGCATCCTCAGTCAGCTCAAGGTCATTGAGTTCTTCTGGAACGAAGGTATCAATTTCCCCGCCATTGACAGATTATACCCTATACTCTTGCGCGATATCGGCATCGGTACCCAGCAAATTGTTTCCGTCAAGTGAGTCCACCCGCTTATCGCCATCTTGTGACATGGACTGATGCTTTGCAGCTCCGACAGCATACTGGGAGACGCCCTGGCGCTTATGAACGCAGAGGGCCTAACGAGTGTGGCTGTCATTGACAATGGTCACAACGTTGTTGGAAACATCTCGACCGTAGATGTCAAGCATCTGACGAATGCCGCCGACGCTCCTTTACTCAAGCAGTCTTGCATGCACTTCATCTCTGTCATCCTGGGTGAGCGCGGCGTCGAGCACGGTCGCGACTCCTTCCCGGTCTTCTACGTCAACCCGTACTCGACACTGGCGCACACTGTAGCAAAGCTGGTGGCTACTCAGTCTCATCGCATGTGGGTTGTCGAATCGGCGTCTCCATCTCCATCCGCACCGGCTACACCCTTGCTGGCACCCACGACGTCGTCGGTGCTGGTACCGGGCATTGGTTCCGCGCCTCAGTCGCCTCTCCCGACCCAGGTTTCGCACGCTGTACCTGCTGCAGCCATGCCGGGCGCCCATCTCTCCGGGCGTCTGACCGGTGTCATCTCGCTGACCGACATCTTGAACATGTTTGCAAAGTCGTCGGGGCTGCGGCCGTCGGATCCGGGCGAGCAGCGCGCGCGCCGTCGCAGGAGCTCTAGCAGCTCCATGCGGCCGAGTCTCGATTCGTCGAGACCGAGCCTTGACTCACGTCGATGAGAAAGAATTTGGGTGCCAGCGAAGGGGAGAAATAACAAGGAAGTCTTAGAGAGCTTTAATGATTGGCGTTTATGAGTTCGTCGCATGGGGCTTTTGCTTTTTGACTGGAGCATGATTGTGCTCAGGTTTTATGCTTTTCTTCTGTTTCCATTAGACGGCCGAAGCTTCAGACGAGATGCTCTAGATCACTTTCGATAACAGGCGGATCCCGCAATATATGTGATCTAAATATGGTGTCACCCAATGCCGCTCGTCCGTGACACATGGGATGAGCTTTAAGTGCCTCACAGCATCCATGTTTGTGGGTGACTACCTACCTGTTTTATGTCTGCCATCCTGTAGGCAAGTCTAACAGCCTGATTAACGATGTGATGGCGAGTGCAACTGGCCACGGACTTAGTATACGCCGAGTCGTTTCTTGGGCACTCGTTGCTATTGAACGTAACTTGTATATGATTGACCAGAGTAGACTACACAGCCCCTTGGCTGTGATCTGAGACTCCTTTTGCATGCTATGAGTGCCTCGCGGCCGCGGGACCTCTCTAGGCATCTTGTATTCCCTTGGTCAAGACGCGTTGGGAGATGAAATGTGCGCGCAAAGTGTGTTGTCATCAACATGTCGGCCTCCGGAGTCCAGATCCCAAGCATGGTCATATGTCCCCTCACCTTGGACCTAGTGAGCTAGCAAAGGTTACTACAGTCGATCGTGGATGAACGTAGTGCTGAGCCATCTCAAGTATCCTGCTTGGTGTTCATCACAGTGAATACACGGCAGAATACGTAGGGGAAAAGGACACCAAAAAAACAAGCGATCCATGGCATTATGTAGGACCGTGAGCCGACATACAACCCCTTGCTAATGAATGCTAGAATCATACCGCTCGGCTGTCGAATACAACGGACGCTGCTTGTTGAAAAAGAAGTCGTACTCTGTGTGGCTATGAGGCAGCCCACCCCCTTCTCTGCCACCACCACCACCACCAATAAACGCACCTGCCATACAGACCTAGTCTCTCACGGTGAACATTGAGTGAAACGAAATTGCTAGCAATCGTTTTCCATTTTGCATCGTATATATAGTTGGAGCTGTTGTCCACAGATTGAATATGTACACTCCACGCCAAAAACTTCTCCCTCACTCCTCTCCTTTTCCAAAGTCAGACTGAAATCATGAATTGAATCCAGAGCAGAGAGTCAATTTTGACCCAGTTCCACGCTTTAGATGGGAACACCAGCAGCGGCGCAGGTATTCTGGGACCAGGTGAGAGCGGCGAGACTAGGAAACGTAAGAGTCAGTTCTTGTGCAATCTTACATCCCCATTCGGGGGACCATTCGGGGAGAAGAGATAAAGTGTCACTTACGCGTCGGAAATCTCGCAGGCGCCGAGAACGCAGTTGGTCACGGCGGTGTTGTACGCGGAGGAACTAGATGAATTAACAGCCACGTATTAGTCAATGAATTCTCGGAAGGCACTTTGGACGTGTATATATCCATGTTCCTGAGCAGAGGGGGACAAGAAAACTCACGCGCAGATGCAGGCAAAGTCGGTCTGGTCAGCGCAGCCTGAGACGGGGAAGTTGTCGACGAAGCATGGGCGCTAAAACATCAAAGATTCTCATCAGCCCATGATTCGAATTGGGAAACACCAAGTGTCGTCTGCCTCAAGATAGACAGGCGGGAGGGCTGGGGGATGTGCTGTGTTTCATACCGCGCAGTCGGGGAGGAGAGAAAGGTCCTGGGCAGCGACGAGGCTGGCGAAGAAGGCGACGGCGACGGTGGTGAACTGCATGTTGACTGGTTGGTCGTGTAAGACGGTGTGAAAGTGGGCTTAGTTGTTGGTTTATCTTGGTATTGATCTGAGAGTTGGTGATGTTGTGCAATTGGAAGGGTTAATCACGACATCTGGGGATGATGGGTTTATATAGATCGTTTTCTGATCCTCCTCCTAGTCTGATGTCCTTTACTCTTTCTCAACATGACATCGATACTTGCCAAACGTCAGGAACCCATCATGGATGGTCCTCTACCCCGCAAACTACTACCCACATTCTTCCCTTTTCCCATCTTTCAATCGTTTCTTCCCTTGCTTACAGCTACAAAGCGCTTAGGTTAGGGAGTAAGAATGAATCATTTCCCAATTTCACATGATGCCGAAAAAAACACTGGACGCGGGGTTGAGGGAAGAGAGGAGGCGTGAGCAGGCCGCCAAGATGGTTCATCGCGGCATTGGAAAGCAACCCTAGACGGATGTGACGTGCCCCAATGGACCTGGCCAACATCGGCGACTTTGCCGGATGGAGAACCACGAGGGAAGAAAAAGAAGCTTGGAGGTTGAATAACCTTGATTTAGATGATGTGGCTGTACGTATGCTTGTTTACCTCAGCAGGGGGGTTGAGGAGGAGGAGGAGGAGGAGGAGGAGGAGCAGGAGGAGGAGGAGGAGGAGAAGCAGTAGGAGGGCATCATGCTGACTTGAATCAGATCAACTTAACAAGGACCGCCCCTTGACCTAGACTTCAAGACGATGAACTACAACAGTCTTCCCAGCGCCAAAGTACGAGATGAACCTCTAGGTGGTAACGGGGCAGCTTCTTCTCTCTCCTCTCCGTTAACATCTCTTTGAACCATTGACCGGCTCCGAGATACGCTTGAACCCGCCTACCTAGGTAGTCGCTCGCAAACGGCGGAGACGTGAGTATAACACGCTAAGAGCCTGGTCGATTAACACGAGCGCATATAACGCCAGCACCTTCCTCCGTTCTGGCCCGCACAATTTCGGCCGATCACAAGGCCAACTCGGACATGGAGGCATCTCAACCGATGTGACACTGGCTTAAAGTTGCGGGGAAGCTTGATGTAGGTAAACCCCAGTGGTGACTAGCAGTTCTATCCATAATCCAAGAGAGGAGCGGTTCATCTCAGGTCAACCGTTTTATGACAAGGGAACGCGCCTACATGAGATACAACCTCGTCACATCCTCCCTCCTTAACCTTCATGAGATCATGACATTCGAGGCCCCACACCCCTTTCAAGAATTTTGCCAGGCACGGCACGGCACAACGGTTGCTGGGTGATCGGCTCTGCTGGGAACCTGGATAGGGAGGTGGTTCCTTCCCAAACCCTACTTGTGGACTTGCTGCAAATCCGGGGATTGCGGGGAAGGAAGGGTATATTACGATGTAGAGGATGGAGTGGTACTCCGCAGTGTGTGAGGTTGCATTCGGAGGGCCAGGGTGTGGCCAAGGACGAAGTTCCTGCATCGGGGGAAGCATCGGGGTCAGTCGAGCCAAGCCGCTCCGCCTGCGGGAAAGGCCTTTGAGTGAGAGTGGCTTGCCGAGGCGAGGCGAGGCGTTATGGGAGAAGGTAAAAATGGCTTCTGATAATGTGACTCCTGGAAAAGACTTGCTTTTTTTTCCTTATCCTCTTCTTCTTCTTCTAAGAGTGGTTTTGTATGGATGAAGAGTAGCTTGTTTTGACGGAGACGTGGGCGCGGAGAGTTGTTCAGAGCTCGGGGGCGTTATCAAATTCGTCACTAGTCGGACAAGGCTTCCCCGCGCCGGCACTTCAATGCCGTATTTGAATATTTAGGATTGCAAGTGCAGGGGTGGCTTAAAATGAAGACTTAAGATGTTGACAAGTTACGAATGACATCTTGTTCTCTGGTCAGGTTGGTAAACTGTAAGCTGACGGTGACTGGCGCTCACAGAATGCCCAAATCCTCCCAGAGAAAACGATACTTTGAAGCAAAAACGATTTCCCTTACGGTTCGAGTTACACAACAACAATACATAGGTGCCAGACAATTTGAGCAACGAGAAATAAACGAATCTAGGCTGCTCAACAGACAGATGCATAATAGGAGGATTAAGCCCACTTCAAAAGAGTGGGCAACGGCAAAAGTTCCGAAACCGAGAATCGAACTCGGGGCTATGCCTAACCTCTCACGCAGATGAGAGGGCATCATGTTGGCCACTACACCATATCGGATGTGGATATTTCTTCGGCTCCCTAATCCAACTACACACCAATCCCACCAGTGGACGGATAGAGTAGAGCTGATACTCCAAACCAGATTGTGCTGTCATGAACTGATTGATTGTCCGTGATCCTATGTCAATCATGCAAACTCACTGAAACCTAAGAGGCAATGAAAATTGGAGACAAAACTTTCTTTGCACTCAAACTAAAGTGCAATTCGAATTGACTTTCGTCTTGCGTAAAGACTGGGTTAGTGTCATCTCGATCGCACACTGTGTCTCAGCACTGTCCCTCAAAACTTTCAAACCTACCTCCAACAACTCATATCTCGGTTCATCTCATCTACCAAAAAATATCACCCCCAAAATCTCACTTACAGCAACGCCTCACTATTGTCAGTTCTCACAATAGTTGCCCTCGAATACGCCTCACAATAATTAATCCCAGACAGAACTTCAATCAGAAAGAGAGACTGTCCCATCTCACATAATCCGCAACCATGGCAACCACAACAACCCAAGACTTCACAACTTACTACCTCCAACGCACCACCCAAGAATTCGCAGAGGATCTAGACAAAGTCCGTGCGGCCGACGACTTCAAGGCCGAGTCGCTGCCCTTCCTGATTCATGCTCTGCAGCAAGGCACCGCGCTCTACTCTGAGCGGGACCAGGAGCGCGTCGTCAAGCCTACTACCGTTGCTGCTGCTGCTGCTGCTGCTGCTGCTGTCGTGGATGATGATGATGTAGACATGGCGGATGCAGCCGCTACACTAGCCGACGCAGAGGAGCAGCAGAAGGAGGACGCCGGTAAAAAGGATGAAAAGAAGGAGAAAAAGGACAAGAAGGAAAAGTCCAAAAAGAGGAAGTCGACTTCTGGTTGAGGGTGGTCCCTGTGTTAGGTCCTTGATATGCGGGGAATTGGGAGGGAAAGCTCGAAGACTTGGGCGCAAAGGATTCTTCGCATCGCAACGTTTGAGAAACTTGGACTGGACGAAGCTTCCGGGCCGCGGAAAAGCCCTCATTCCAGCAAGGTGTCTACGGGACACCGTGACTGGCCTCCTCGAAGAATACGCCAATGTCGCTGGCGTAGAAGCCCGACGTCGAGAGTAAGGGAAGAAGAAGGCATGAGGCAGGAATGCAAGCAAAACAAGAGGTTTCGGGGGCAATGGAAAGACAAGGTGGTCCGATTCAGATCAGCTCTTATTGGAAGAGTTGAAAGCTATAATCAGCAGCTAGAATCTCGTCACGCCGGTTTACTTGATGAGATTTCCTGTGCCAAAGACCGGGCAAAGCGTAGGCGGGATAGAGAAGGGCACCGCGACGAAACCCAAGGCCAAACAGAATACCTTGCAATATGCTAGGAGAAGCCTAGTGCCGGCATAGAAGACGGAAAACGGAAACCGGCTACGAAGTCGCAATAACATCAATGCAAATCAATCTCGCACCATGTATTCCACGATGCCTTGTGTCTACTCACAAACCGTTTGGGAAGCCCTTTACATGATCATGATGATAATTCAATTCTGCGAGGTGTCATGAGGGTATCTCTAGGATTAAGCATTACAGAAAAAGAAGAAAACGCCCTTCAGCCATGCTTCACACATACACGCCATCGCTGTCTAATGCCGTCGTCGACCGCGAACTCATTACTGCGTCGTTGCCGTGTCATTCCAAGCCACTCATCTCATAGTCAATTATTCCTAAACGGCTCAAGACAGCCGATACGACCGGCGGCCGATCTCCTTGCGCACAGCCCAGCCCTTGATGGCCAACACGATGATAACCCAGGCCATCAAGACACCCACAAGGCCCATGGTCACGGTGTACATGAACATGGCATCTAGGCCGTAGTGCTCCATGCCCTCAACGGTATCGCTAGCCTAGTCCATTGTAAGCTGTTGTTCGTTCGAATTATAGTAGGCAAAAGGAAACTTACGCTCGCCATGAAGATGATTCCGCCAGAAGTTAGACCAAACGCAGCGAGGAGCTCCGTGGGAGGTCGAGACGGAAGAATGGACTTGGGAGGCTTCAGATACATGATGACGTATGAAAAACCGCGAGCGAAAGAGGCGCCGGTGAGGAGGTTACCCCACTGCTTGTGAATCATGCTCGAAACCATGGAGTGCTGGGTGTGCGAGCTCATCATGATGCCTAGGAGAAGGATGACGAGCGCCGGGATGGGGTTGATGGAAAACTCATATTGCTTCGGCGGCTGGACATCCTTCTTCTGCTCTTCCTCGTCGTGGTATTGCTCAGAAGCAGCATCGAGAACCGATGTGTTCAAGAGCTCTCGAACGCGACTCGATTCGATAAGCATGCCGACCTGGTTTTAGGTGTTAGTCCACTCTGCGATCCATATTGCCCTTGATGAGAGGCTTACCAGTCCACCACCAATGAAGAGAACGGTGATTGAAATGTGCTCCAGATCCTGCGCGCTGTACTCTCCTCCCCAATTTCCAAGATGCTCGAGGAAGATGTTGGTCGATCCGTAGATAAAAATGAGGGCGCTCTCGACAAACTCGGCCGAAGGCCGCCACTTGCCGTCGGCGCGCTTGGGCCGAACATTCCACGCCTGCCGGAGCAAAGTCAGTAAAACGGTTCCGGACACGGCCGGCAATGGACCGCAGACTTACCCATCCGAGTTCACCAAAACTACCGGTCCATCGACCAAGGGTCAATAAACCAAGCCAGAAGAAAATGCCGCCCTTGACCCAATGCGCCAAACCGCTGAAGATGCCGTTGCCCTCCTGTGATATTTTGTTAGCGTTACGACTCTAGTAAGCTTGTTCATGTATCACTTACAAAGAACCGCCCATAGGCCACAATTCCTAGACACAAGGTGGCAAAACCCAGCGGCAGGATAGTCCTGTCGATCAAGTTGTAGAAAAACAAAAGACCCTTCAACACGCGTGAAGGCATCTTTCCCGCGATCCTGCCAATAGCCGACCTGGGGTTGGCATTGTTGTTTTCGTTCCCGTTGCTCGGCATGGGCATGGGAAGCCTATCCTCCAGATCGTCCTCTTCCTCGGCGTACTCTTTGAGGTAGGCATTGGAGCTGCGCGGGGACACCTCATTAGACGATGAAGAGCGGGAGTGGCTCCGGAGCGATTCGGTACAAGGCTCAGTGCCCTGCCCGCTGTCGTTTGAGAGGCGGTACTCGCTGGCATATCGAGAGCTGTTGATGCGGTGGTGCTCAGCCATGGCAGCCGTAGAAACTGGGATGAATGATTGGCATTCGTTATGGTCGGAGGTTTCGCGACTGTCATGCCTCAGAGCGCCAGCAACTCTTCCTACAAGGCCGACCAGAACCTGCGCCAAGAGGACCCAGGTTACCAGCCAACCCAGTTTGTGGTGCGCATTGTTGGGGTAGAGATCAGGTGTGCTGGCGTTGTAAATTGTTCCCAGGAGAACTCCAAGCGCATTGATAGCCATAAAAATGAATTGTAGCGCAAGTGTATATCTAGAGCGGGCAATGGAAAGCATCACAGCTGCGAATCGCGTGTAAGTTAAGTCGGCATATGCCTTTCGGCAGGAGCTCGTCAAACGTACCAACTGGCAGAACGAATATCCACGCGAGTACCATAGCTCCAATGTGCGCGTACATTAGTCCAGCATGGTCGGCGAGTGCAAAGTATGTGGGCGGATAGCTTTTGGAGTCGGTTTTCGGCTCGTCTGCGCCGGGAGCTATACCCATCTCCATCTCCATGGCGTCGGCGCCAGCTTCGTGAGCGCCGTGGGCAACGACTAAGGGCACAATACCCAGCGCCACTACCGTGGTGATTTGGCTACTTAACGATCTCATCAAGGGCCTTTTTGCGACTAAAATGTTCGTCGTCGCAAGATGAGGAGAGAGGTGATATCAGGTTTGCCGATGTCGCAAGGATGATGTTGAAATTGTCCCGGATCTATTCAGACAAGTAATGGTACGGTCGGTGAGAGGTCCGATTGGCACTTCTTCGCAGATGCGTACGCAAAGAGATAGGGCAGAAGGGTAAGCTTCACGATAATCGAAAGAATGCCATGAGCGAGAAGGAGGTCAGGTCACCTTTATTAAACAGCAAATAGAGTGGGGTCTAGCGAAGAGAGAAGTAGAGGAGTCGCGCCAGCGCCAGCACCGCACCGGAGACCGAGAGCAGTCCTTTTGCGATAAGATTCTTGTGTAGACTTGTAAGTGAGGTACAAAGCCACGGTGTAAGGGTAGGCCAACGATAGCTTCTTGGAGCCGGCGTCGGTACACGGCGATGACATGGCCGGGCTTTGGGTACCTTGGGTCTGGGCAGCCAGAAGTCAGGTCATACCCATGTGCGTCCCCCGTCTCCATTGTACTTTATGGGATGGTGCAAGACGGGAAGGTACCGGTGGTGTATTGCACATGCCGTTGAGGTGACTTCCTGGAAGTCATCCTACCCACCCCGTGTAAGGTAAGGCGGCCGCCGCGAGAAAGAAGTCACCGACCAAGGTAGACGCGAGGCGAGTGGCAGCAGTACTGCATATGTTCGGCAGCGGGTGTGTAAGTGGTGACAAGGTCAAGAAAAAGTGCAAAGGCCGACTCCGAAGGTTCCGAAGGCATCCACGAGCGAGGGTCCGGCCAAGTCCAGTATCGTCCAGTGACCACATAGAAGAATTAGGCCAAGAGCTGCGCGGGATGGAAACGGTAGTAACTTGTCCAACCCACCTCGCCCTGGCGGAGGTACTCGAAAGATGCACCCGCCCACCGACCCGAAGCTACGGGAGCTGGCCGGCACGGGCACGTTGTAGTTTGGATGGAGGTGGGTGAAAGTAGCTTGGAGGAGTGACATGTGGACGATGGGCATGGAAGACGCGAGAGCTTCATTCCCTGAGATTCTTCCTTCTCTCCTCCACGCCGTTATTACTGATGCAGGTGGGGCAGACACTACGCTGTAGGTACACATCCTGGGAATCTAGTGGGGGTGCGGGGAGCTTACCTGCACCAGCTTACCAGACTAGCTGCCTTATGCCAGCGGATTTCGCGGCAGTGACGCCATGAGACCCTGCCAGAAATTTTCATCACCATCCCACCTTATTGGAGAGAAGAAGGTTGCGACGAGTGCAGTAGCGTAGACGGGCAGGTAAGGTAAGTATTCACCTTACCTGTCTTTGAAAGAGGAGGGTATCATTCCCGGGAACAATTGCGACCAAGTAGCAGTTTGTACATACATACTCTCACTCATCCGATGGCTCACTAACACTTACACGCTTAGTCAATCAAGCTCATCCACCAAACGTCCCTGATCATGATATCAAAGTGAGAACCTCGTTCTCGGTAAGTGAGTGGCTAAAACTCACAAATGCTCATAATGCGCCACTCATTTCGTATGTTAGCCTCATGAAGAAGAGAAGAGAGGACGATCTTCAGCATTCAGATGTACTCCCTTGAACATGGAATCCGTGACCATGCAGCTATGTGTGACTCTCCCGGGATCAACGGGGACTAGGGACGCCAGGTAGTCGAGTGGGTAAGATAGCGACTACAGAGTAATAGACCAACCCCAAACAAAACAACCTCATCGCCAAGATCACGGCAGCCGAGTGCCGTTCTCCGTCGTTCGATCTTCGATGACCTGCCCTCTCTCTACTTACATGCGGCCTCAAGCACCCCGAGAGACGATTTCTGACCACCAAAGAGTCGAGGACACACGCGTTCGATTCGTGATGCTCGCCGCAGCCACTTGAGCGTCGTCGTCCGAGATGTAAAGCTGGCAGAAGGCTCAGTGGATTTGTAAGACACATTTCCCAACGGACCAACAATACCAGTGATGTGTGTCCCACCATGTCAGATTCTTACATGAACGTGGCTTCTGAATACCTCCGTCTAGGCATGGCGGCATAGCAGTTGAGTCACACGGGTACGCGCGAGCTAGCAATCGCCATCTCATAACTCTGTGCCCATCCCTGCCTTGCATCGATCTGTAGTGTAACTTCATGGAGGTAGTGTGGTGGTGTCCACGGTGTGGTGTGCGTCGTTCCCACTCCACCGATGGGTGCGGTAAGCAGAGACTCAAAGAGGGCCGGCCGCGAGCTAAAATATCATAGGGCAGAAAACAAAATGTTTGTTAATAAGCAGAAACAAGATGTGCAAGGCCCCCAGTGCCGGGAGATGCGGGAAGCGCGAAGTACCGACAGGAACGTCTAATCTAGAACGTAAGAACAAAAGAATGGAACAAGAAAAGTGTTGGCCGCGCTTCTGAAGCTCCGTCCGTTCAGGCAAGCCGCGTCAACTTTTCTGACGCCCCAGCCCTGCTCTTCAACTATTGCAACATCATCATTTGCGACTTGGGCTTCCCACCGTACATGTCGGTATCCCGAGATGGGAAGTTGAACGACGTCCCAGCGGGCGGCCGAGCCTTCTGCCGACGCGGCGCCAAGAGAGAGCAATTAAACGGACACGGAGGATATTCCAAAGCTCCGTTCAACGAAGCGATATACGGAGTTCTTTACAGCGTGTCTCTCATCCCGTAGTCCCCGTAGACCGTCCGACCATGTGGTTGCGAAACCTCTGAACTTCTGATTTCCTATATTGATGATGATGAACTTGTGTCCATGTCACTTATACCTATTGTGCTGCCTGCCTGCCATCTGCAATGGAACTTTGCTCTGCTTCTTCCAATGGTCTGACTTGAAGGGAGCCAATGACTTCACCTACTTCTCTCTGCGCCGTGCCCTTGGCCTGAGTATCTTATGTCCAATGTGAGCGGTTGACCGAAACCTGCGCTGAACCATGCCCGCATCAACAGATGCCAGTACTGATGATTCACGTTGAATCATCACGTACATAATCGCAAGAGAACCAGCCCCACGGTACGGCTTACAGCGACCGCATTACAAATGGAGAAGAGATCTATCCACTCCGCTCCATCATGAAGGGCACAAGCCAACAAGCTGAACATCAGTCAGCAAGAAGAAAAATTAAGGTAACCTTATGAACAACAATCCCGCAACTCCACCAAGTGAAGAAAAAACCACATGGATGCAAACAGAAAACCCCACAACACCACACCCAGAAAATCCACAGAGAGGATCAGTACGTGCGCATCCTTGCCTCCGATCCGCCCGTCAAACCCGCGATCCCGCCCTCCTTCTTGGCTCCACATGACAAAAGGCCGGTTAAGGTACATTTGATGTACCCTACCTGACGGGAGGTACTTCTGTCCCTCTCTCTCTCCTCTATGACCG
This sequence comes from Colletotrichum godetiae, assembly GCF_030913485.1. Taxonomy (NCBI): domain Eukaryota; kingdom Fungi; phylum Ascomycota; class Sordariomycetes; order Glomerellales; family Glomerellaceae; genus Colletotrichum; species Colletotrichum godetiae. Next base: position 114,436 of record NW_026851281.1, on the reverse strand, counting down.
ACCGGGCTTGAAAATCCAAGACACAACAGTGAAGGCCCCTCTTTTCCCGCGGCCTGCGGTCGGTGGGCCCGGGAATCAAGTCGGAGTCCGACCCGCATCGATCACGGGGCGTCGCAAAAAAGTCACAGAAAACGAAATTTTACTTTACATGGCGCTGATTCTGAAGAACATAAAATACCATTCACTTCGGTGCCACTACCGAATATCTTGAAAATTTTCACTTGTAACCGAAGAGCAAATATCGTTGAGAAACTTCCAACCTTCACACTCAGAATAGCAAGGTGATTACCTACAATTACCTAGGTACATGGTCAACAAATGTAAGCTGTACATAGAAAACAAGGCACCCCGCCGATTTGCATGGACGTTCTCATGATAGCGGCCAACTAGAGGGTGAGACTATGACATATCACCCAAAGTCCTAGTTTACACCAATCGCTACACTACACCGCCTTCAACCTCCACTATGTAGCTTGCGTCACAAGATATCGGAACAACGCATCCGTGTTGATGCTACCAAGAAGAAGAAAGTCCTTGGTAAGATGCAGACCGCAGACGCTGTTCTAGCCTTCCAGGTGGCGCCCCACTATCATCGTATATCCCGCCCCGTCACGAGGCTCGACTTGTCCGAACCTTCCGGCGCTTTTGTTGCCCTGTGTAAGCTCGCCGCAGAGCCATCGCGATGCACTGGGCCCAGCTTACGCAGACTTTTTTTTTTTTGAGTCACCGCCCCCAAGCTTCTGGCCCTGACTGAGTTGACAGAAAGCTATTGTATCGTATTGTACGCTCAAAACACTCCGGCCTAGAGCGGATTCGTCTGGCTTCTATGATATGTCCAGCCCTCAGAATCGTGCGGTGCATCTCCACTTCCTTACTGCCCTACCTTACACGGTAGCATGCTGAATCACGGCGTCAATCTACCGTCTTCGGATCCGAAGCTCCGGCCAAGGTCCGCTGGACCCCGCCGTTTTTCATCTACGACGGACTACAACGCCGATCGATCTTTCAACTTCCATCTCTCGCCGCTCTGGACAACCTTGTTTTCCTTTTCGAGCTTTTCCAAGATTTGTATGATCCCACCGCTCGCCGGGATATGCAGCTCCTCAGGAACGTCGGCATAGATGACCTTGACAATCTCCATGAGTGTCCAGGCATAAGGGTCGCCCTCGATATCAGAGCCTTGCCTCGCCGTCTTCAGCGTACGAATGACCTGCTCCTCTCGGGCCTTCCTGTGGTTGATGTACTCTTGAATTTTGGACGGGCCGTTGTCAATCAAGGGCCCGTGACCTGGATACGCCCTCCCCTTGAACAGGCGCTGCATTCTCTCGAGGCTGTTGAGGTAGACGATCAAGTCCTCGAATACGGCGGTGCCCTGGCCCAAGACGTTATCCGCCGTGAACATGGCGTCCTCCTCCTCCAAGACAAAGGCCATGTGGTCGACTGTATGCCCTGGGGTGAAGACAGCGGTAAGGCTGGCCCCGTCGACGGAAAACTTTTGGCCGTCCGAGATGTCTGACTGGCCTTCCTCGGGCTGGTTCTTGAAGACCTCGGAGCTTGGGGATAGCTCTAGCAGCTGTTGGATGCCGCCTGTGTGATCATGGTGCCAGTGGGTGATCAAGAGTTTCTCAACCGCTGCCTCCTCCTCTTCCAGAATCTTCTTGACAGCTGCGATCCACGAGGGTTTGCCCTCGCCTGTATCGATGAGTATACGGCGGCTGCCTGTGCCGACGAGATATGTATTGGTGCCTTGCAGCGTAAACTTTCCCGGGTTGCCTCCCAGAATGCGGATGCATGCTGGGCTGAGGCGCTCGACTTCGGGCAGTGATACTAGTTGTGAAGACATGATGTTGGTGTTCTTGGTGCGATTCAGATGGGCGATATGTCTTATCCCGGAGGTGGTTGAGTTAATTGGCCGTCTTAGTCACAAGGCAGCGTTGCGATTGCATGGGGAAAGCACGCTGAAAACAAGACCCCGCATGTTCCTTGAAGTAAGGTATGCGACAGAGAAATAGCCGCGACGTGATGCTGGGCATTCAATTTAGCGAATAGAACAAGCTGGTGCTACATGTACTTGAAGACGCAATGGAGGGGCAACTGAAGATGCCGAGGTTGAACAGAATGCGCCTTCCGTTAGGTAGGTGGGTAGGTACTTTGAGGCTCGAGACGGCTCCCGTCAGCGGCTTACATCAGCAATACGATGCAATTGAGAAGACGGAAAGTACACTGAATCCCATCAGTGGCAGTGACAGTGACCTCACTGATTTCCAATAATGCGCCAGAGAGGGTCCTGCTACAGCTCCACTTAAAAGTGCTCCGAGGTCCTGTGGGAATTCAGGGGCATAGGAAACTATCGGTAGGCGGATAAGCAAAAGTTGTTATCGATAAGATGCAGACCCCGATCAGGTGCCGATAAGATTGTATTTACTGCCTGTTGGCCACTGGCGCCACGGAATCTACCCGTCTGTGCACCCAGCGCCAGCTCCAACATTTGCAACTTCCAGGGATTGTTTGTAAGGGCTTTGGAACTGTGCCTTCCCGACGATCCTGAATCACTTTGCTCTTTGCGCATGATATTGTCGCAGTCTGGAGTCTCTGATTCTTCTTTTGCTTCTGCGCAACCAACTTTGGACTCTTCCAAGACTGCGACTTGGGAAGCGACAACCCGCGCGGACCTTCTCGATCTTCGGCTTGCGCCATCCACCAAAGCTCACCCACCCTTCCACTCTCTGGGGAGCTTCAACACCGGCGCGAAATCGCTCCTTCCGACAATCCAAACACCCTCTACTTTTCTCAGCATCACTGGCCCGGCTTTTCTGACTGGTAAAATCGACTCTTACTTTGCTTTCCCACCTCTTATATTCTAATTGACCCAGTCATTGCGACGAACTCGCGGCTAATGGTGGGTTACTAGTAGTATTGTTGCGCTGGGACCGACTCCGGCCGTTGCCGATCGAGATACCTTCCTTCCCATCGTCGATATCACGAAACTACCTTCTCGTTTTGGATCACTTTTTGCCTCGGCTCTTTTCCCCATAATAGGAACATTGCCAGTTTTTGCTTCTCGGGTACTCCAAGGCAAGAGCAAATAGGCAAAAGAGCAGGACGACCGATCGCTTAATTAAACAACAGCATCCACAGCACACAAGATGTCTGCACGACCAACGACGCCGATGTCGCCAAAGACCGCCAAGGTCAAATCACCTCTTCCTGGCACACCGGTCTTTGGCTGTGGTCAGTATACCCCAATTGTTACTTGCTGCGACGGCAGAAATGGCCCAAAGTCGGGCTGACAGGATACAAACAGAACACATACAGCAGTTGTTCACTCGGTCCACGGAGAGCATAACCCAGTGTGTCCACCACTACAAGATGATCCTTAAGAACATCTTTGAACAGACGCCCGTTGTTCCGCAAACATTCAAGAACTCTGACGGTCAGGTCATGACATCTCTCATATCCAACTACCTTTGTCTACAATGCTCCGCCATTGTCAATGAGGACGATCGTCTCAAGCACGGCACAAAGAAGCAGCATCGCTTCTGTATGTAGCCCATTACCGAAAAAACGTGAATCTCCTAACAAATTTTAGATGTCGACTCAAGGAGTGGTGCCCTCTACTGCCAGATATGTGATGACCTAGTCTGGGACCCCACTCTCGAGGAGCTTCGAGTTCGTAAGATGGGAACCGGGACTTTTTCTAGTAAGTTGTCTTCACTCATCACCTCGAAGCTCAAACCATGACTTTTGCGGCACCTCCTTTCTTTGACTTCCAGCTACCTGACCATATGCTGATGAACATTCCAGACCGCAAAAGAAAGCACGATGAGATGTTCTCAGATGGTGTAAAGGATAGCACTGCAAGCAACCCAGGCTATATCTCCAACAACACGACCACTGCCTCATGCAAGGCTAATGGGTTGCGCGGAATCTACAACGCCGGAGCAACATGTTATCAGAACGTAGTGCTGCAGAGCTTCCTCCATAACCCCCTCCTGCGCAACTTCTACCTGAGCGACGGTCATCAGAGCACTGATTGCCAGCTGACAAACTGTCTCAGCTGTGCCATGGACGACATGTTCCAGGACTTCTATGCTGTTGAGAATACTAATGGATTCACGGCGGCTAGTATTCTGTCTGGATTCTGGATCTCAGAGAAGAAGGCGTTTGAGAACCTGGTCACTACTAAGGAGCAGGACGCTCACGAGTTCTTCCAATTCCTCGCTGAGGAGTTGCACGAGCGAAACGGAGATGGCAAGCGTCCCGAGACTGGAAGCGAGCACACATGCAACTGCATCATCCACCAAACATTCTACGGCAAGCTCCAGACTGGCACTACTTGCCAGAACTGCGGAGGCGTCACTAATGCGGTCCAGTCATTCCTGGATCTCAGTCTCGGACTGGAGAATCTCTCCCACAAGAGAAAGAAGGGTGGCCAGAAGGTGCCCAGTCTGACTCTGCAGGAATGCTTGGACGAAGAGTATGTCAAGTCAGACAAGTGCGAGTACAGGTGCCACAACTGCAGCTCAATGCAGCAGGCGAAGAGAGCAACCAGCATTAAGCGTCTGCCAAATGTTCTCGCGATACAACTCAAGGTATGTCTACTGGCATGATTTGAGTAGACTTGCCGCCGACTAACAACTATGACCAGCGATTCGAGTATAAGCAGGGCCGCCATGACCGCGCATCAAAGATCGAGACGGTGGTTAATTTCCCCCTTCAGCTCAACATGCTGCCATATACTACCAGAGGTAGGGGCGCAGACCCCAAGGATGCCTTTGAGCTCGGAAGATCTTGCACGTACGACCTCCTTAGCGTGGTGGTCCACGTCGGCGAGATTGACACGGGTGAGCTGACATATGACGAACCAATTTGAATACCCATACTAATCGAGCACCCAGGCCACTACGTATCATACTGCCGCGTAGGCGACCAATGGTTTAAATTCAACGACCACAAGGTCGAGATGGCGACAAAATCTGACGTGATGAGCGCTCAACCCTATCTGCTCTTCTACATTATCCGTTCACTCTCGTAACCTCGTACCTCGAGAGGGAACAAGACATCTCATGCCAAGCAGTGTAAGATATTAATGCCACCAGGTCAAAGAGGATGTACGCGGTGGCGCTGCCGAAAGTATGTCAAACGGGATGGGGCCAAGGGGCGCTTTGGAATGGCGAAGGAGGGGGCGACGGAGGATCAAGCATCTTGTCGGCGTTGGAAATAAACGTGGGTAATGCATCATCTTGGGCCCTTTGGCAAGGCAAAACACAAAATCCGCATTTTGGATGGCAATCCAAGTAAGGGGCCATCATTGTATAGAACAGCGATCAAGCGTATGTACTTTCTATTGAAATCTCGGAAAACCAAAAAAAAAAAAACACTTTCCCAATTCGGTTCCCATCAGGGCCAGTCTTGCCATCGTGAAGCTAGCCAAGGTGAATGGGAGGCTGCATCGCCAGGGTATTTCTATCCGAGGTATCCCCCCTTTAACTCGCATCCGTCTCCTTCCACGTCCAGTCTTCGCACTCATAGTTTGCATTACAGCAAAACTCGTTGCTGAGCCCTCGCGAGTGCGTCGGCTCGTACGTGACCATCCTGACACCAAAGGACTTGTACACCTTGCGCACGATTTCTGCCATGCGCTCGCCGGTACTCACGATGACGCGGCTCTTCTCCGCGGCGTCCGGCTTCATCATCCACCGAACAGACATGGCAGCTGAAAAATTTAAATACAATCAGCATGGAGAGCGTTCTTCTAGTTTGCGTGACTGGGAGGGGCTACTTACTCTTGGTCTGGCAGTCCTCGCTGAGGAACGGGGGGTCGACGATGATGCGGTCTACGGCACCCTTGAGCTCGCCCGGGAGCTTAAAGGGCTGTGCAAAGTCGTACCAGACGAATTCGGGAAAGACGTTGAAGCGGTCGTCGTGCTCCAGCAGGTAGATCTTTGGCCGGGCCTCGCTCTCGTCCCGTGCAGTCTGCACAGCAGGTTAGTTAAAAAATCATTCAACGTTAAGGCGAAGATCGCCCGCCGTGTTGAGCCAAAAACTTACTAGGATATTATGCAGAGCAACAAACACACTGGGCGCGGACACAATCGCAATGGTGGTGTTCTCATCAGCGCCCTCGAGGAGTCGCCTCGCGTAGAAATCCATCGTCTCATCGGAGTACTGAATGCCAATCCCAGTTAGACTTTTGCAATCTCAGAAACTCTGCCAAAAGAAAAAAAAAACAAAGAAAGGAAAGGCAACATGAAGAGTTACCGCCGTACCCAGAATTGCGACTTGTTCCAGTCCTCCATGAACGCCGCCATGGAAATCGGCGCCTTCTTGGCCGCATTGGCCTCCGCTTGCTCCTGGAGCTTCTCAAACTCCTTTTGGCGGGCATCCTCCTCGGCCTTGAACTCGGCCAGCGCCGCCAATGCGTGCGAGGAGAGAGTACTTGTGGAGCAAAGTGTTAGTATCTAGTGATATTCGACTGGTGGAGACGGGCTCGAATTTTTCTTGGGCTCATGAGGGGTGATTTATGGCTTACATAGGTTCGTCGTCGCTGTCTGAGATGCTCATCTTTGCGGTCTTTTTTGAGATCGGCAATTTATGGGAGGCTTTTTTTGACAAGGAAAATTTGAAAGTTTTGTAAGATAACGACTGCAGTGAACAAGAGGTTCAGATGAAAGAGGAAGTATGAGTCGCAACGTGAGGTGAGAGGGAGGACCGCTAAGTCTGGGTCAAGGACCCAGTTTGAACTGTAAGAAACTACACTGTTTCAACGAATCAGCTTTGGCATTGCAGACATCCCGACTAACGCCAACACGACAGAATATAAGCCACTAATGAAGAACATCGCACGTTTTAGAGATGATATCGAAACTGTACATGGATTCCTCGACTTTTGCAACTCTGTCTAGCTGGCTACTTATATACACTCTAAACGACTTGCTTGCCCAGAATCAATCCCCTCCAACAAATGAAACCCAGGCTTACTGGTCGTCAAGAACATGCAGGTACTTGCGCTCCTCCTTCTTCTCCTTCTCTGTTGCAGGGGGCAAGTCGTAGAAGTTGGCACTGCGGAAACCTTGCTATAAGGAAGTTAGTACAAGTTGCTGTAGTAGAGATAATTGCGAGCATCCTTACCAGGTAGTGATATGTGAACTTGCTAATATCACCGGGCTCGATGCCGAGGTCCTTGAATGTCTTGGCCGTTTCGTCAATCTCTTGGTCGATGAATTCACGTTCAACCTCATCGGCGGACATGGTATGCCACCAGAGGTACTTGTTCAGAAGACCGGCGATAGGCTTGAGGACAGCCTTGGGGAGGTTGATGTGACGGCGCTTCTTGAAGATTTCACGGTCGGCGAACTCAGCAATCTCGGCCATCGAGTACTCGTTGGGACCGTACAGCTCGTACGTTTGACCTGCTGTGCTATCGTCGTAAAGCATGACCTCGAGAGCCTGGCCAACATCGATGGACTGCAACTGTTAGGCCTCGTGTAAGGTAGATGTCATCACGGATAGCTTACGTGGACAGGTCTGAATCTCTCCTGCATGTTGTTGGCAGTGAAGAGGTTCATGACGTTGGCGAGCTTTAAGAGAAGGTTGTCTTCGAAACCGAAGACGGGAGCCGGCCTCACGATGGTGGTCTCGGGGTAGATGCTGCGAGCGACCTGCTCACCACGGGCCTTGGTGCGGAAGAACTCGGATGTCGACTCCAGGTTGGCGTTGTAACTGGAGACGTGGATAAAACGATCGACATCGTACTTGGCGACAGCCTCAGCTATCCGCTCAGTTCCCTCAACATGGACATCCTCGAGGGAATAGTTCCTAGGCGATTTCTTAGCCATCGATCTTGAAGTGCCCCTCGCTTCGTAAACCTACTTGGTGGGGTAGTCGCGGCCGACCAGGTTATAGACAACATCGGAATGTCTGACGCTCTCCTCGATCGATTGAGTGTTGTAAAGGTCGTACTCCTATAGCCATCTCATTAGTCCCTGCTGGACTACAATTCACCGCATCGGAAGGGAGACCATACAAGGAAGACAACTCGGCCAAGGTCACCAGAGACCTTCAAGTGGCGCTTGGCCATCTCCTCGCGGAAAGGGATGACAACAGTGCATCCTTGGCGAGCTATTGTAATCGGTCAGAATTGCAGTAGCGATTCGTGGAGTGTATGTTCGTACCGAGCCTGTTCACGATGTACCGTCCAACCTGTCCCGTTGCACCGAAAACCGTTGCAGTGTGTCCTATACTTCGATCTTAGACAAAAGTTCCGTAGTCAACTGTTCGATCGATGCATACCACCAAGAGAGTGTCTATATTCAGAACAGAGTCAGATACGGCCCATAGTAATGAAATTGATTGGTATGCCTACCTTCCGCCCTGGGTTCGCAGGATGGGCTTGCCGGTACGGGTGATGGCAACATCGGAGATGGGCCTGCTTCTCAAGGCATTGTGCGCGACCTTCTGGGTCGACCGCACGGCGGTTTGAAAGGAGGCCATTTTCGGATATCGAGGCTGCAACAAATAAGTGCGGTGGCCTCTCAATTGACTCGCGACTGAACACTTCTTGACCTGCCGCAAGCTCCAAAGTCGCGAGCTTCATCCAGAATCCCGGACGGAAGGTGAGCGGGTCACGTGGAAAGCAAGTGCACGGCCCATTCCCTGGTCATAGGATCGGAAAAACAACCATTGGTTATCGTGTCTGAGAGCGGGTCTTATCCAAAAGCATCCGAATCGGTGCTGCGCTACGTACCTCTCTACCTTAGCTGACTGACCAGGCTGCTAGCTAGCCGCGTTATGTGCATCGCCCCTCCGGAGCTGCTACTGTTGCTGCTTGCATTCATCAACACATTCACACAACCACTAGACGAACTCCCCGGCATTTTCCACGACGAAAGCCCGCTCCCGAGCCTCAATCCCTCTGACTCTGAAGCTGCTATCTGAGGAAAGAACTACCACTTGGTCTTTCTTTCACGATTTTGTCGTCATCCTCAACCCCTCCGAAGCTCACACCCACCGACCGAGCCCCAAACTCGACCTCCCACCAAGATGAGCGCCGACGCAATTCCCGACTTCCTGGCGGAGCAGCGCGACGAGGCCCCCGAGGAACTTCAGCACCTTGTTCTGGAGTTTGAGAACTACTGGGAGAGGAAACTCTGGCACCAGCTTACCGATGCTCTCGGCCAGTTCTTCAGTCACCCGGGCAGCAAGCCCCAGCGGCTTTCCTTCTACAAGGTCTTCATCCTTAAGTTTGCGGATAAGATCAACCAGCTTAAGCTTGTCGACCTGGCCTTGAAGGCTGCTACGGAATGCTCTGGTAAGGCATAGTTATACAAGCGTGTGGAGCAGTCTGGGAACTGACGAGGTCTTGATAGATGACGAGGAGCGCCTTACATTCCTCCAAGGAGTCGCAAAGAAGGTGGACAACGAGAACTCACAGGATGCCCTTGTATACGCTTCCGTTGCGGTGGCCAGAGTAAAGTTGGATCTAGAGGATATGGATGGTGCCCGCAAGGACCTCGACACAGCCGAGAGAATACTAGACAGCTTCGACTCTGTTGAGACGATTGTCCACGCAGCGTTCTACGATGCGAACGCCAACTACTACCAGGTAAGCTCCTAGCCCACCCTCCTCGAGGAGGTATAGGACAATTGCTGATACGGTTTCCAAATCTAGCGTAAGATGGAGTTCGCAGCCTACTACCGCAACGCCCTTCTCTACCTCGCCTGCATCGACATCAACTCCCTCACACCCCAGGAGCGACACAGGAGAGCGCTGCACCTTAGCATCGCCGCATTAGTCTCCGACACCATCTACAACTTTGGTGAGCTGCTGCTGCACCCCGTCCTCGACGCCCTCAAGGGCACACAGGACGAGTGGTTCCGCGACCTCCTCTTCGCCTTCAACCGCGGCGACCTCCAGGGCTTCGAGGCTCTCTCGGCTCGCATGCGGGCCAAGCCCTTGCTCGCCGAGAACGCCGGCCACCTCCGCCAGAAGATCTACCTCGCATCCCTCACCGAGGCCGTCTTCCGCCGGCCGCCCCACGACCGCGCCATGTCCTTCGCCGATATCGCTCAGGAGACTAAGGTTCGCCCCAACGAGATCGAGCACCTCATCATGAAGGCTCTGAGCCTGGGTCTGCTGCGCGGCAACATTGATCAGGTCGACGAGGTGGCGCACATCACCTGGGTCCAGCCCAAGGTGCTCGATATGAAGCAGATTGGCAACATGCGCCAGCGGCTGCTCGACTGGGACTCGCAAGTCAACCAGCTCGGTAACTGGATCGAGACTGCCGGCGGCGACGTGTGGGCGGCTTAGTGGACAAGCAGAGGATACCAGGTTTATGGGCGGAAAGGGAAAAGTATGCCTGTAATAAAGGTCTACTGTGGCTAGGGGGAGACCAATGTACACCACTAGACTTAGAAGAGGAATGGAAATCGGCCTCAAAAAAAGGGCCGTTATGATTTTGATGACAATGCTACTGCCCTCTTTTCCGATGCGCTAATTCCAAAGCTCAAGACGTTTCTTTTTACGCTTGTCGGTCCCTAGACTACTCCAGGAATGATGCTTTCATACAGACTACATGACAAAACTCTCTTGGTATATCATGCACTTTTTGACTTGGCCGTAGGCTGTCCAAGCACGATGACGGACCCCATGAGCCACGCAGGCCACCACACACCCCAGATGATGACAGGCGTATACATGCCCCAGACATCCCACCCGAAAGCCGCTTCCTTTAGGACCTCGCCAATGCTGATGTTAAAGTACGACGAGACAGAGTACAGCGCCGCGGTCGGGGAGGCGAGCTGGAGAAAGGCGGCGCAGGCCCAGCGGACGGCAGCGTGGTTCGGCCACGGCTGCATGAAGGACAGCGGGCTAGCCATGACGCCGACGAGGAAGGCGAGAGAGAAGTTGAGGGTCGCCAGAGCCGAGAGGAACATGCCGAGCAAGAGGAGGGAGAAGGACTTGACCAGCTGGTATTGCTGGACTGTGGGGTTGTAGGTGGAGGTGAGGAGCGAGGAGATGAAAAAGGGGAGGGCGCAGTTGGTGAGGGCGAAGGCTGTGTATACCACGGTGAGCATCTGTAGGGTAGGAGTGTAAGCATTTGTATCTGTTTAAGCTGGGGTGAGTGGGAAAGAGCTTACGTTTGCAGGCATGTGATTGAAGATGTACAATGGCACGACGCCAAGAAACTGGCAAACGGCTACGAGACCCAGAGGAAGAAACAAGTCGCGTTCTACGGCGGGAACGGAAGGTGATGGTGTATTTGTGCCCTTTGCTGTTTCAAGTACCTCCTGAGACGCAGTGCCCTCATTCTCTGATTTCACTGTCGTGTTGGCCGAAGCTGACGGCTGGCCCTGATGACCACTCTTCACCCAGAGGGAGATTGCGGTGATGGTGAAGCTGGCAGCCAGAATCATGGCACTCGGTAGGTACGTGCCGATGCTCACAAACCTCTCTTTGTGCATGAGAAGGTAGAAGAAAAAGCTCTGATGGAGGTGCTCGAGGAGGTTGTTCAGACTGCGGAACGTTCCTTCAACAAGGCGACCCATCCCCATCTCATCGTGCCACCCTTCGCCAAATGGTTGCAGAGTGACGGCGTCGACGTGATAGGGGATAAAGCTGCTATGGGGACCAGAAGCGTGGCCGAGCCCCTGGTTCAACATGCCGCGGAGCATCGTGAGGAGTCGGTCCCGGTACTTGTCAGAGTGTGACCACATCTCCTGAATGGCGGTGCCCATGCCCATCTGGCCACCCGCGATATTGACGACGGAGTTGATGAGGTCCAGATTGGGGAGCTGTCCGTTGATACCATCATAGATGATGTGAATAGACTCGAAGCGGTGTTCCTGGGGGTAGTCGATTGCGATGGCACCCTGTAAAGCGCCAGATTTGAGCGGGAGCGAGTTTACGCGGGAGGAGTCGTGCGAGTCGTGATATGCGTCGACCCAAGCCTGTGTGCCCGTCCTGCTGTCCGGAGGAATGACAAGGATGATATCCTTGGACCACAGTGACCACCGCTTGAAATACCTCGCCAGTGTCAGCGCCAGCGGAAGGCCGTTCTGGTTGAACTTGTCGTCGACCGTCTTCCAGGCCGCGATGAGCACAATTGCCTCCGTGGCATCGCCACGAGGAGCTTGAAGAATGGCGTAGATGTTTTCTCCAGTGTATACATCGCCGGCGGATTCGTACGTGTAGTTTTGGCGGCCGACCTTCAAGCCAACGCTCTTGAGGATGCCCTCGAGTTTGTCGTTGATTCTGTGATACCCCATTGGTTAGTCCAAGATACAATATCGCCGCGAAGGCATCATTGTGGTGTCCTACTCGTAGTTGGACTTGTCCCTGACCGAGTTGACCTCATGCTTATACGCCCGCAACACATGTTGGTCGCTTCCACCGAAGTACGTGTGGACTTGGCCCGGAAGCAGCGCATTCTCGGAAATATAGGTTCGTCGAGAATAGTCGCTAAGAGGCAAGAGAAACAGCCATGCGATTCCACCTAGGATGCATGCTAATGATATGTAGGGCGGGAGCTTGAGGATGCGCGGATCACGACGCAACGACAATGCTGAAGCTAGATAGATGCGATGCCAGGTTAGCTACAATATAGCCAAGAGCAGGGGGGGATCAAGGGGTTCCTTGTGTATTCTCACATATTAGTCGCGACATGACGGAGACTGTTCTGCTGCAGCTCCCGGAAGCTGCCCAATTGCACAATTAAGTTGTCTTTGCTGTGCGGTGACTTCCGTAAGGACAACCGTCATCTTCAAAGATGGGTTGTAAGGGCGTCCTGGGCGTGGAGGCATTGATCGAGGTACGGAGTAGGTACGGAGTACAAGTGACAGGAGTGCCCATATATTCAATTATCCGGGCGCGTCCCCTCGCGTTCCATTCCCGACTTTGGCTCAAGCTTCGGGCGATTCTATCCGCCAGGTACCTAGACTTCTTAGTGGGCCCGGGAGCACGGAGGCACTAATCCCCGTCACCTGTGAGCGGTGAAGCAACTTTTCTGTGGCTCACCACCAGAATTCTGCCCCGCCATCGCCATCCCGAGTATCAATTTTGGGATTCTGCCACCCTCCCCAATCGTTCACCGACGCAACTACGACAACTCATAGACCATAAGCATTTTCTCTCGTCGGACTCGACGAACCGGCAAAATGGGTGTCACCAATAAGAAAACCTTGACCAAGACACGCAGAAAGACAAGGTAAGGGATTTTGCAGGAGCGAACTACGGTCAAAAATTCGAATCCGTCTCTTGGTTCCTAACAAAGCATACTACAGGGATGTCGATCAGATCAAGGCCGACTTGCGCTCGCCGCGCCACCTCCAACGTTTCACGGGATCAAAAGCGAAGGAGGATCTTCCGGGATTGGGTCAACATTATTGCGTCGAATGCGCCAAATGGTTTGAGACCGAGGTCAGCCTCGTGGGCCACCGTAAAGCAAAGCCTCACAAGCGCAGGTTCGTCTTCTCCTACACCGCTACGTCTTCAACTGGCCGATCCATGCTCTTGTCCGTTGCGGCCCCGCTAACCTATACATTTCCAGGGTCAAGCAGCTGAAGGAGGAACCGTATACCCAGAAAGAAGCAGAGGCCGTCGTTGGCATTCGTACAGACGACAAAGGTCCCAACAAGGATGGCCCCGAGAAGGCCCTCGACCAGGAGATCGAGATGGAGACCTGAGAGGTGCCCGCCTCTTGCCAATAAGTCTACCGTGGCTCCAGAGTAGACGCTAGATGATACCCTTTCACGACATAATGTACTGGACTTTCCATCACCCCTTTCTCGTTACAGCACCATGAAGGGCCGTGGTCGGGAAGTTGAGACCCAGCTTCCGAGGGCTCGGAGCGTGGGACAAGTAAGCGGCGGCGATGTTGCTAGTAGTAAAGTTCCACAGAGGGCGTTTGTTGAAGAACTTTCATCGGACGCCACGACCGCGTGGTCTGACGATACCAGTACCCCGACCTCTCGTTGTCTCGGAGCCTCCGCGGCCTCCCGCGCGACCGCGCGTTGTGCCTCCACGTGTAGCAGGTGCCGGCACGCGGGAACCTCTAGTAGCCGTGCTGGGGGTCTTGTATTTCGGGGTTGGTTTGGAGGATGCGGGTGGGTTCTCGACGAACGAAACGTCGGTGGTCCTGTGAGTGGTTAGCAGGATGCTTGCGAAGCTCCCAACGAGGAAGCTTTGGGTATGGATAAGTACATGAAAGTCGTCTCGCCGTCAAAATCATTGCTAGGCTTTTCAAATTCACGAGGAATACCTGTGAATGTGCATGTTAGAAAAACTGCCAAGGTGCCCACCAGAGATTGTTTGAGAATCCTACCTGATCCTGCGGCTGTGTTCATCTCTTCTTGCAGCTTTGCCCTTTTGAAGGACTCTGGAACGGGACCCTTGGGGAGAAAACGTCAGCATGGCTACTAAGCCGAAAAATGGCTGATGGAACAAGGGTACCTCTTGGAAATCCACGCAAAAGGCGTTCATGTTCAAGCCGTACATGAAACTCGCAAACGACTCGCTGAAGCGGGCCAGACTCTCGTGCATCAGCTGGAAGTGCATCATGTTGGCCTCGAGGTCGGCCATGGCGTCTGAGAGCTCTGCAAAGGCGGGCTCAAAGGTATTGAGTGGGAACGACTCGCCGCCGCCGTGGACGCTGTCTCTGGCGGATTCGCGAAAGGAGGATCGCGAGGAAGGGCGCAGGGGCGTGGTCGGGCGCATGGGGGTTGTGGGACGAGAGTTGCGTGTGCGCGAGGTGGATCGCTTTCCGTTGGCATCGTAATCTGCCATGATGGGCGGTGGGAATGGGTTGTGCTATGTGCAATACCTTACTGGGGAACTCGGTGAGAAAGAGGTCGTCAGATGCGTCGGTGTCGGTGGCAGCTGTTTGTGTAACGCGGGGTGTCGAAGTAAGGTTGTTGTGGGGTAGGTATGGTGGTGAAATGGAGCTGTGGTCGCTGGTTAATGGAGGTTCAATTGAAAGTCAACATCAACAAATGATTTGGTGCCCGACGTCGGTTGTACCGTGTGTTACAACGCATCTCAAGGCCGGTGGACTGTGTTTCTTGTTTTTAATCCTGGCGGGGTTCAATGGAAACTTCCAACGGCATGGCCCCCGCACCCAGCGCAAACCAAAAACTGCAGCTCAGCACGTGTACGGAGTAGGTGCTGTAACAGTGGCCCATCATCTCTAAAAGACCCCGGCCGACAGCTGGTCATCAGGCGGGATGACGCAAAATTGGGTTTCCTCAGGGCCATCCCTGGTGTTAGAACTTTGGCAGGCTGAACTGAGGTTTCCGTCCATTAGGTTCATCGAGCGCGTCTCGCGTAGCTCGGCCCCGAAGTTCCATTACGGAGTAAGGTACGTCCATTTAGCACTTGGGGAGTTTCCATGTTCGCGTTCGCTCAACTACCTAGGGAGGAGGCACGCACAGGCAATGTACCTGGCGTCCCTGCCTCATCGCATCCGACGGGAGGTCGCGTGGCCATTTCTGATGACTTTGGTGGATCTGCTAAAATAAGGAAGGTACGGAACCCGATCCAATACTCGCACTCGCACTTCCCTCGCGGCCCTAAGCCTCTGAGGTACCTTAACGGATTCGAATACGTCGTATTTCAATTGTGCTCGTTTTCCACAGCGTTTATTACATTCAGTACTCTGCGAACCTGAACGAACCTGACCCGGCCACCACTGTCCCCATTTCACTGCCAAACGTCGCGCCCATTCCACCTAAACCTAAGGTATACAGTCCTTCCCGGTCTTCTTGCTGAGTCTGCACAGCTGTTCCTCTCCCACCACACATCCATCAGCACGATACCTTAGCTCGCCAGTCCAGATCCAAGGTACATTGGGCAAATCCACAGCTAACACCCAGTTACTACAACAAAAGACACAAACGAATAAGGCACCTCAGGTATTCTTGGAAGCTGTGCCAATCCGGAACGCTCGGAAATTGAACATCGCCTGCGTCCACCATCTCCATTGGAAGTTTGGCCAGCATCCTCCAGCGCTTGTCCCGCGCAACGCTGCGCTTTTTGTCCCTGAGCTGTCGTCGTCCTCTTCCAGGCTCCCCCCTCTCGGCCGCGTCTAAGCCTCCCTGAATCCCCGTCGCCCCCGACTTTCCTCTTTACTCAAAGCTCCGTCCGCAACGCTGCCCCTCCGTCGCACATTCACTGCCCACGTAATAGGTCCAGTCTCACTGCTCTATCCGTCATCTTCTCACCTTACTCCGTAAAGTACTTTCCGTTGCTTCAACACTCGTCCCGACTTTGTTCCTCTCGTCTTCTCTCTGCACTGTCACTCCTTGGCTGCCAACCGCATAGACGCCTGTTGGTAAACTTTCCATCAGCCGCGTAACCAAAGTAGGTACCTACCCTAGTCATTCCCCAATCCTCACAACCCCTCCATACCTTAACTGCCCTCCGGCGCATGTCAGCCACCCAGTCTGTCCCTCCCTCCCGTCACTTCAACCTCCGGCGCAAGCCATATTCCGGCCACCCGCGCATCACTCGGCTTGATTCTTTTCACCTTGCCAAATCTCCTCTCCAGTCCGCCGCTATTTGCCAACGCACTATACTTCGGGATGACCCTGCTGACCCCGTCTCAGCACCACCAATATAGTCCAGAGCATTGACTGACGTCGTCGACTGATGCCGGTCAGTTTGAAACCACAAACCTCGGCTTTGCCTCGAATTTTCACGTTTCCACAAAGCTCCCTCCAGTACACTTCGGGGAGCCGCCTTGCACAACTGCCATTGACTTCGCGATTTGGACGGCAACTCCCAGTCAGACCCTGTGTCCGGAAATTCAACTGCCTCTCCAAATCCTCAAATTACAGACGATTCCAACCACTCGGATCACCACAGTCACCGGGCCTCCCCAACCTCAAGAACCCGCGTGTCCTCCTCGAGTCTCGGGTTGACGTCGTCCTCTGTTCTGTCGTCGTTGCTCTTGCCTGCGCATACGGCCTGTTTTACCAGCAAACCATTGGTTTGAACCCTGACCCTCAGCCAGACACCGAAATCTCAGAACTTCACCCATCAGACATCATGGCGACGGACATTCCCCCTGGGAGACAGGGCAACCTCACGCCGGAGCAGGAGGACAAGTTGCGCCAACTGTGGAACCTGATCATGTCCCTGGGAGAGGAGACCAGTACCGCCGCTGCAGACAGCGCGTCTGCTAGCATAGCCCCGAGCGAGACGTCGGCCGCCGGAAAAGGTGACAAGCCCAAGAAGAAGCGCACTTCGCTATTCAGCCGCAAGGACAAGAAAGAGGGCGCCGCGACATCGACCGCTGTTCCAGCTGGCATCAAAGAGGATGGCGATGATAAGTACGGTCAAACTGCCCAGTTCAAAGAGGCTTTGGCCAACCAGAGTCCCGAAGCTTTGCGCGCCACGATATGGTCAATGGTCAAGCATGACCATCCCGATGCCCTTGCCCTACGATTCCTGAGAGCGCGCAAGTGGGACGTTGAGAAGGCTTTCGTCATGATGATCTCCACCATGCACTGGAGATTGACGGAGATGAAGGTTGACGACGAAATCATGAAGAATGGTGAGGCTGGTGCGCTGGAAGCCGCGCAAAATTCCGACCCCAAGATCAAGCAGCTGGGAGAGGACTTCATGACCCAGGCTCGTTCAGGCAAGACTTTCATCCATGGCCTTGATAAGGGAGGACGCCCGATCTGCCAGGTCAGGGTGCGCATGCATAGGCAGGGGGAGCAATGCGAGGAGAGTCTCGAGAAGTATACCGTCTTCTTGATTGAGACAGCTCGTATGGTCCTAGCTCCTCCCGTTGATACTGCGGTAAGTTGATCCGTGTTTTGGCAGTTTGGCTCGTGCTAACGAGACAAAGACAATCGTGTTTGATATGACTGGCTTTTCACTGGCAAACATGGTTAGTCACCCCCGTACAGCGCGGCTTGATTAAATGTCTTCTTACCATTACTTTAGGACTACACCCCTGTGAAATTCATGATCAAGTGCTTCGAGGCAAATTACCCCGAATCTCTCGGTGCCGTTCTGGTGCACAAGGCCCCTTGGGTCTTCCAAGGTTTGTTTACCCCATGGTTGATCTTCAAGTAACACAGCTAAGCAATTATCAGGTATCTGGAAGATTATCAAGGGTTGGCTGGATCCGGTCGTGGCTGCCAAGGTTCACTTCACCAACAATGCCAAGGAAATGTCAGAGTTCATCGAGCCAAGCCACATCCTCAAGGAGCTCGACGGTCAGGAGAACTGGGACTACAAGTACCTGGAGCCAGTCGCTGGAGAGAATGACAAGATGAAGGATACGACAACAAGAGACGCGCTGCTTTCTGGCAGAGAAGAACTCATCCAAGAGTATGAGGAGACAACCATTCAGTGGATCAAAGAGGCCGGAACAGACAAGGAGGCAGCCATCAAGGCACAGCGCGAGGACCTTGCTCGCAAACTCAGGGATGACTACTGGAAGCTCGACCCTTACCTCCGAGCAAAGTGTGTTCTGGATCGGACTGGCGTCATCCAGGACGGTGGCAAGATCGACATGTACTCCAAGGGGGCACCTGCTCCCGTCGCTGCCGCTGCTCCTACGCCGGCTGCAGCCCCCGCCCCTGCGCCAACCAACGGAGCACCCGCGGTCGAGACATCGGCCGATGATGTAGACTAGAGACCGGCTCGACCGGCATCCAATTAGAATCACGATGGACGTATACGCAGGTTATGAGAATTGGTTGGGTGTAAAGGAGGTTGAAAGAGCCAGGGACGTTGAATTACGGGGAACTGATGTCCCTGCTATCGATTTAAGGGCGGGGGTGTCGAAAATACCACAATTGGCTTCTCTACATCTTGGACTTGATATCGTCAAAGAGGGCCTTGAGCTTGTCCATGTCGGTCGCCTGCTGCGGCCAGCCGACGCCGAGACCCTCGGTCTCATTGGGCTTGGGGATCTCCAATGGGTGTTAGTACGAGAGTATGAGGCGTTGATGAGAAATGTTACCATGTGGAAGTGAACCTATGATAATTAGCCATGGTGAATAGGAAGGCGGATGAATAAAGGAGGAACACTCACGTGGTCGACGACTTGGTGGGCGATACGGCCATTGTTTTGAAGAATGTTGTAATCGGTGGCACCGGTAGCGGCGACGAGCTTCTTCACAACAGGCTGCGATAACGTAGGGTCAGAGTGAACTGAACACACACACAGACACACACACACGGGGGGCGCGAGAGGTCGAAGGAGACTTACGAGAACCTCACTGAGCTGATCGTCGGGAATATCAGACAACTTGGCACCGTGGTGCTTGGGAATGACAAGCTGCGGGGGAACAATGTAAGTCTATAATTACAGGACGATTACGGATGCAAGATGGGCAATTCTTACAGCGTGGCCGCGGCTGAGGGGGTTGATGTCGAGGAACGCGAGTGTCTTCTCGCTCTCAAAGAGCTTAAAGCAGGGAATCTCGCCTGTAGGGGAAACATGTCAGTTAGTTTCTGTGGTTGCGGGGGTTCGGAGATGTCTTGGGGTTGGAATCAAGTGAGCGGGAATTGGGGGGGATAACCACAAACCCTTGATGATCTTGCAAAAGATGCACGAAGCCAGGCTGGAGGTCATGATGGCGGTTGTGAGTTTTTGTGTTTGTGAATTGAAAGATTAGACAAGTTGAAAATTGGCCTGTCAATTGCGAGAGGAAAAGGGAAAGGATGATGACACCAAGTCTGAGCAAAGGGAAGGATTGAAGAGAGATGCGGAGGGCATAATGCACCTCAGTGAGGTGAGGGTGGGCGGGGATACGGAAGCTGAGGAAGCTTGTGTGGGGTCCATTCGGCGCGCTACTACTACGACCGGGGACCAGGAGAAAGGCATAGGCTACTTAGCGAGCAAAAAGAACTCAAAAGTTCGGAGTGGGACCTCCTATCGAACTCACCTCTTGCCTTTTACCAGATGTGACCGTTGGATGGCCCAACAGACTCCATTCCACCAATCTTTGGCACACCCTCATCTGGAGTACCCAGGTTCGAATTTTTGTTTTTCGGGTTTTTAAACGTCTGCTGGATGGAACCTACCTGTCGCTTTTCCTTTGCAACGAATTTTGCATTGTGAAGCATCCTTTTTTGCCAAGTAGTAGTTGAACTGACTGAACAGCGCATCAGCTCAGTGGGCGGCGCGCGCGGCACTGGGAAGAGAGCGACCTGTCCAGCAGCAGCACAGCGCAGCGCAGCCTGTGGCGCGGAGTTGCTGAAGGAGCTGCTGCAGTCTGCACGAGTGACCTACCTCGAGACCTGATCCTGGGCACCATCGTCGTCATACCCCTCCTTGCGAAGGTGCTGCGCAACGCCAGGTCCCTTTTTTTCTACCCAAGCCGACGTAACCCCACCTTGGAATGACTGAACAGAAACCCTGGTGCTCTCGGCACCTGCAAGCAAGGCAGCCAAAATAAGGCAAGGCGGGCAGTCAGACCAGAAAAGAGCGTTGTTTCTTCCTCAAGTGACATTCTTCTTACAGTAACTTTCTTGTGATACCCAGCCCCGTCCCGCCCGCCAGACCAGCTCCATCAGATTACACACTGTAAACTTCATCGACCGCAACCTTTGCGCCAGCCCTGTATATCTTCACAACAACATCAACGAAGAAGCCTAGTTCACAAAGGAGGTCCGACTATCCTATCGAAGCAATCCTCTGTTCAGTCACAACAACCCCTCCGTCCCCCAAAGCAACATCATGACCCGATACAAAAGCACCCCCCTCTACGGCGGCGCTCTGGTCAGCGACTTGCCCGACAAGTTCGCCGACGTCAGGTAAGTCTTCTCTCACCCATCTATTCTCTCCTCTCGCCGCTCTCCTACAACCTCCCAAGTAGCTCTGCTTAGTTCCTTGCCACTGATACAGCTTTCCCGTGTAGCAAACTCCGCGAGGTCCCCGACAACCAAGAAGTCTGGATCGACTCGGACGGCTTCACCAGCATAATCTTTGACATCACAGAACGCGTCGGCCCCGCCGGCTCCAGCCCCGAAATCGACGGCCGCGCCCTGACGACGCACCTCGAGGAGCTCGTCGGCGAGGACGTCGACACCGTCAAGGTGTGGAACACCACCGAGACCTCCTTTTCGCGCCTCAGCACCGATATCCCAGCCTACACTCTCATCGCGACGCAGACCCCGCACGTGTCCAAGTCTTCTTCCTCCTCGAGGTCTTCGTCGGCGCCTGACTTTACGGCTATTATTCTTACGCTTGTTCGTCTGGAAAAGGAGTCGACTGATATTTTGGTGACGATTAATGTGCCGCATATCAAGGGCGAGTACGATGAGGCTGATGTTGATTTGGAGCTTGGTAAGCAGGGAAAGTTGATTGGGGATGCGGTTGAGTATGCTGCGCGGATTTGGGAGACGTTCAAGGTGAAGGACTGGTCTCTGTTCCAGGAGGTTTGAGAGAGGAGGAAGACGAGGATAGGGGTTCGATGAAAGAAAGGGGAAGTAGGAAGGGTCATCCCCAGAACGGATGCAAGTGTGAATGATGAGGCAGATACACACCCCACGAAAAGCAGTTGACAGATCTGGGTATTCCCCTTTTCCCGCCAGGGGCGTCAACACGGAGAAGGAGGATGGTGAAAGTTGACGATGATGCGAGATGATAGCCACGCCATCTCTTAGGTTCTTTAGGTTTTACTGGTTGAGTTATCCTATGCCGAGAATTACGATATCAAAAATTTAAAGTGAAGTTTATGATTACCTACATCCAAATGTCTTCCTCCAAGTTCTGATTGTTTCGACCACTGCCCAGGAGGGGTATTAAGAGCTATTGCACTCTACTATTCTTCCATCGATAATTGACTGCTGGGCTGCATAAGGTTCGATAGCTAGGCCAGCAAGCCTCGAGTATCGCACTCGTCCTCGGTATGTCGACAAACATAGACGAGCTGAAGGGATCGAAGTCTGGTGGCCATCTCGCGCAAGAAACAGAAGCCATTCACTTACTATCTCCTTACTAGTGATTGTCAACCTCATTCCCAGACAATCTGTACCGCAGACTGTGACAACGGGTTTGACCCCAATATGTTGTTCACAAGGTGGAAGAGCATTGTATCGTCTCGTATGCCTTGATAATTTACCAAACGTCGACATATACATCATTGTTCCACTCAGAACGTGTGATACCTTATTTACAGTGGAACATCACCCTTTCCTACGCGATGCGAAGCCTCCCCGATCCCGGCGCGTATTATATATCTGCTCAAGAAATGAACAATGTCTTTATCACTGACCGAGCCACAACTCAGACGCATTTTCAACTTTAGACTCGAAGCGTTACTTGTGAGACAGGTAATTACCTATTCTTCGAAGAAACGAGACTCTCGACTAATATTCATCTTGCTATTAGGACTTGGCAAAGGTGAATGAGGATAATTTCATCTTGATCAAAGTTCCACCATCGTTGCTGATGTGTGATCATGATATTTTAGTGGGTATAAACGGAGTAATACGAGGGTTTGTGCTTAGCCTTGAAGCCCTCTACATTCGACGAAGGGTAGAGCACTTGATAGCTATCTTGCCTGCGATAGAAAGACATACCAATGGAAGACAAGCAAACAGAGTGCCGGTTAATGAGTTCGTGTCTTCTTACCCCCTGAACAACACTCTCATGATTATCCCTTTCCCGGCCAGATGTGCCACTCATAAAACCTTGAGGCCCCTCGAGGACTTCCACAATCTCCCTGTAGACCCAGCACCCAGCCAGCGGGAGAGGGTATATATACTCTACTATGCTGACGTCAAGGCGGCTTTCGAATGCTTTCTCCAACATGTGGGCGCAGCAGGGCCTTTCCGATAAGGAGACGGTCATCAACGGGCACCCAGTTTGTGCTGTGCTTGCGGCGCGTAGCTGTGTCAGACATTTCCTCCAAGATGAGGTCTTCCCAATGTAAACTTAACGCATTCCTCGATCCTTCCATGTCAAGTCGTGCATCTCTCAGAGTATATTCTTCCAAGAATACGTAGGGAGTGAAACACATCATATGGAGATGAATATGGGTTTAGGGCACCGTATCCATATCTTTGGACGGTTAAGAGGGAAGTTGACTTGGGTCTGGGTGAAATTGTACCTGGAGTAATACTAGTGAGAAAACCAATTTCAACCGATGCAGATTGTTCACGACGCACTTTTCAGTCAATTTATATAGAACGGCAAATGGGTGTATGAAAGCACTCGGGCAATTACACATGATTTTCGCACAAGTAGCTTGGCTTTGGGTAGGTACTATATGCTTGCTTCTATGTCACTTAACGAACCTAGACGAGTTCACTTTTATCGACAATGGCACTATTATGCTTATGATGAGAGCATTCCCGGCCACTGGGTATAAATTGAGTAAACCCAAGAGGGGCGGTGATTCACTTTGAAGCAAAGAGGGAGAACTACATGGACCCTGCTTAATTTGAACGCCAATCCCCCATGCCCTCCTCTTATAACGTCAAATCCACCAGCTGAGACCCAATCTTGTTCACATCCGCCTCCGAGTCGGGCGTCGCCCGGGCACTGCCACCTCGTTTTGCCCACCGCTCTGCGATAATCTTCATCACCTCCTTCTGTGGACTCCCAGGGTGCTCCTTCTTCAGCACCTTCATCTGCTCTTTGAAGAACTGCTGATACTCGGACGGCTTCCCGGCGGCCCTGGGCGTTGGTTTCGTCTGCTTCAACTGCGCCTTGCAGGAGCCACACCTATGGCGCTCCGGGTTGATGCTCTTGGAGTGGCGCTTGTACTCGAGGCCGCATTCGGTGCACTCCCACACGTACTTGAAATCGATCTCGTACGAGTGCTTCGTCGTCACCTCGATGCCCCGGTCCCCGAACCGCTGGGAACACCTGGCCGCCCAGATCTTGAATTCTTTGCCGTGCGGGTTGCCAGTGATGCCGTTGACCATGAAGTTGGCCAGGTGGCAGAATTCGTGTGCGACAACATTGAGAAGACGGCTTTCGTCGTCAATGACCTTCTCCGCGAGTTCAATGGAAGCGTGATGCTTGTGTATGACTGATTTCTCGGACCCGTCGGCGTGCTTGGTGCGGATAGTTTCGCGCCTCCAATTCGCTCTTCCTGCTGTGGTGTTGAGTTTGGCCGACCATTGGATCTTGACTCCTCCTGTGGACTCGGCCAGAGACTGCAGCTTGCCCTGAGTGATGGTTTCGTCAAGTTCCTGGAGGAAGGCCTGCGCGACGTCGTGTTTCCTCTGCTCGAACGCCTTCTTGCTTTCCTTTCGATTGGCCGTAGCTGTCTTCTGTTCCTTTGCCTTTTTGGGACTTTTCGCCGGACTTCTTTGGGCCGGAGGCAAGATCAGTTTCTTGGGCGAGTGCTCTTCATTCCACTCATCCACAAACTCCTGACTCCAAAACATATCCATACCAGGTCCATGGGGTGTCTTTGGAATACCTGGGAGCTTTTTGGGAGATGCCAGCGACTTGCTGGATGGTCTCGGTGGTGTCAATGGCGGGGTTTTTGAGGGAGCGTCATCTTTTCTAGCCTTGCTCTGCTTCTTTGGTGGTTCGGCTGTGCTGCATCATGGTGTTAGTATGTCATAATGCCACTTACGAGACGGCTCTTACATGTCTAGCCGGCGAAGAGCATCCGCCATATCTTCAGTGAGATCTACGATCGCTGACTGTGGCCGTGTCGATTTCCTCCCAGGCACACTCTCGGTGCTTCGCCCCTTCGGTTTGGTGATCTGTCGAGGTCTGCTTTGACTGGATGGCTTGGGTTTGGGGAAGTCGATTTCTGGTGCAGGCTTCGTGGTTGGCTGGTGCTCCTTCTGTCTCGGTGCGGTTGCCTCTTGACTGCGGCCTGATACTGGACCACGAGCTCTCGAGGCCGTAGAGTCATTGCCAAAGAGTGTCGGGGTACTATCGTCCTCGAACTCTGAGGCGGAGTCCCCAAAGAATTCAGATATGTCGGCCTCGGTAATCTCAGTCTGCTCGTTCGTGCTACCGTCTGATTCGTCGTCCGACTTTGTTGATGAATTCCCCGTTGGCGTTGCGTCCCGACTTCTGACACGCAGCTCCCTCACGCCTACACGGGGCACCTCTTTGGATTTGGCAGGAACATCGAAGAGGTTCTGGCCCTCGTTTCTCGTCGAAAAAGTCCCAAATGGCCTCAACAAGGGGTTGTCTGCCTTTCCACCAAGCTTTCGACGTCGGACTGTCGGCGGCGTAGCCTTCACTGCTGATTTCCCGACACCGGAGTCTTTCAACTTCGATTCATTCCACTGAAGAGCCTCCTCTTCAAGCTGTCTCGACGGTGAAGCATCGTCGTCACTATCAATGCTGGTGGACGTTGTCTGTGTAGGTGCTTTCGTCGGTCGGCGAAATTGTTTACTTCTCTGCAGGACGGCATCTAGGTCGGGGAATTCGTCCTCACTAGACGAGGCAAAGTCGACGTACCCGGCCATGATGGTGAAATATTCGCCGCTTATAGCTGTAAGTCAGATTTCCTCTCCAAGTCTGATTGGCATGGGTGTGGCTTGACATTGCAAGAAAGTATTGCAGAGCCGCCTTGTAGATCGGTGCATGTCTCTGCGTTGCGAGGGGCAACCGTTCGCTGGAAGTGGAATGGCCATTCTGGAAGATTGCCCAATCAAGCTGGTGGAGGACAATAGGCACGTGACTTGGAAGCCATGGCATGCAGACACGTGACAACATTGGATGAGGTGGTGCGTACCGCTTAGATACCTACGGGGGTAAGGTAAAGCAAAATGAGTAACCTGATGAGCTTTTTGCTGGAAAATGAGTATCACTCTGATAATGAAGCTCTGCGTTGAACATGGTATCTTCAACTTGTTCGCTTCTACTAAAGAGCTTTGGCCGTAGTCTCCCATCAAAGCATCAACTGTCAAGGAGCTTTCAGATCACGGTTCGGACCAAGAATGGCCGTTCGAGGCTAGTCCTGAGTTGACAGGCCCCAGGTACCCCTGCAAAGCTGAAGCTTGATGCATTCGAGAAACGATACTGCACATGCACAGCCCTGGACGGAACAACATAATACGTTACAGAGTTGTCCATCAGGACCATTACCAAAAGGGAGACCTGGAGCACACCGACCTTTTGATAGCCAGCCCAGCGTCGCGAGAGATGCCGCCGCGGTGTCTTACAGGCTTGGTAGCCATGAGATCTACCAAGGACAGTGGAAGATGCGACAGGATGTCCTGTAATGCAGCGGTCGATCAGGGACGGGGTGAATGGGTGTGCCAAAACACCGGACCGCTTCTGAGCAGGCAATCGGCACGCACGGAAATTTGATCCCCTTGCCCTAAAGATAAAGTACCGTGTGGCACAGAGGGGGACCCAACCAAATGGAAGCGCGCATTGTTCAGGAAAACAAGATGAGACCCGCACCCGTCAATGGAGGTCGCCCGCCAGCGTCCTGAGACTCCTGTCTTCTTGCCGAAGTCTTCAGGAGTCTAGATGCACGCCGTAATAAGGTATCCGTTGGCAGGCAGAGAAAGGAAACGGGGGGGATGCTGCCCGTGGAGAAGAAGGCCGCGCGGTACGGAGTATGGCATAAGGAGAACGGACTCGAGTCTGAAATTCTGCCCTTACTATACCCTACAGGGTGATTGTTTAACAATCTTATTCCTAATTGCCGTGTCAAGACTCTCCAAGCCAAGAAGGAGCGTCCGGACAGTATCTAACGCCGGCTAGGTATATGCTCAGTACTGACAACAGCGGCATGGTGCTAGCATTGTGAGACAAAGAACAAGAAACAGACGGATTGTGTGGATGTTGCGTCTTATCTGGCCCCTGTCCGCACCGGCGGAACAAAGAAAAACCCCCTGGAACTTTGAGAAGCCCGTTGCTTAAAAGAAATTCTGGCTTTATTTGGACGGGCATCGAACCCGTTGTCCGCTGCGCCACGAAAGCCACCAGCACCGGCGGGCCTTGCTAGAGGGATCTAGCATGAAACCGTAGCCCAACCCAGGCGCTGATGCTGACGCTGATGCTGTTGGCCACTCAACATGCCTGAGATTCCTTAGAGGTTGATAGCTGTAGATACGCAGTAACTGGGGAATGAGATCTGCTCCACGACTGAATTCAAGTTGCTGCGATAATGCCGGGGATTGCTACAACCAGATCGCAGTGGGCTTTTGTATGGCATGCCCATCTCTGCATCGGTTCAAAATGCGTACAGCGCGGCCCATCTGCTTCAGGACGTACGACAAACTGACTGAATATCAATCCCTCAAAGACTATAGACTAGCATGGTCGATTTGTCGTCAGCTAGTCAAAGTGACGTACGTATACACCGTAGGTAGATAAGTAGCAATTTCGGAGGCAGCCCGAAAGCACATCCTGCCGAATCGTTAAAGTCCAACAACTTGTGAGATATTAGGATGCATGGACGGTGGACAAGACCTCTGCCAGTATGGTAGTGATGAAGGAAAAAGGCGAACGACGGACACCCCTCCGATCGAGATCGTTGCGCAAACTCGGAATCCGGCTTTGCAGTGGGTTTTACTCCGTACCGATATTAGCATGGTAGAAAATGGGGATTAGCTGACATTTTGGTGTGTTGCGCTATCGTTCGCAAAGGGAAAAAATCGATTTGCTAGGCATGCCGGAAAATGCCATGGAGGTTCAGCGTGGTATTTTTTTCTTTCTTTCTGTTCGAACCAAGTGGGTTGGGGGACGTGTGTATGACAGCATCATCGTGGACCGTGCGGAACACCAGAGATTGAAGATTCGTATATCCGTACGGAGTAGACCCCTTAGATAGGTATTCGTAAATTCATACGCATTCATCCGCATTAGAAAAGAAATAGTCGGGAAAAGAACGAATAATGAGGAGCGGCGGGCAAGAGGTAGTTGCGAGACCCCGACGCCAAGACAAGCACTGCGCCTTGTTTGAATCTTGTTGTTCGGTGAGTTGTCCAAGTAATACTTTCCCTACCACGATGCGGATAGTGTGCCATAAGGTACTCCGTAGATGATGGTGGTGTTTTTCCAAGACTCTGATTGACTCGTTCTAAAGCCGGTACCTGCATCCGAACAACACATCCACAATCGCGCCCGCGTCCAATTCAGGTTGGGTTTACCACCCATTTCGTTATCGTTAGCGTTGGCGCATCCCCCCCCCCTCTCCGCCCCCCTTCCCAGTCACCAATGTGCACACTTACACTGCAGGCCTCCTTTTCGGCTTCGATTATTAGCCCCGCCAGCCTTCCACGCCCGCTTTCCCACCCACCTTTCGCCCCCACTCTCCCGCCTCCCCTCCAGTCTCCAGAGGCTCCAGGTTTCTGACCCAGGCACAACCAGGCTCCAAATCCTCCGGGACGCCCCAATTTCAATGGATGCACGGATGGTGAGTGCATCGTGATGTTTAGAATCCCCTTCGTACTGTTGCGGTCGCCTCTGTGGGTATTTGAGTGTGTTCACATGTATAAATATTTTCCCTTGCGTCTATTCTATATCCATTCAGAACAAGCAGAACCATAGAGACAAATCCATGGAGTGAGGGCGAAATTCATTCAGCTTACTAGCACTGCCCACAGTACGGATATACGAATACATCTTGACATAGGAGGCCGCTCATGAAATAAACAGTGGACCAGCAAGCGCGGATGGGTCTCCATAGCACTTTGAAGTTTGTGCATCGAAATGGAAACAAATCGACAAATCGTTCATCGTCTTTCCTCTGGGGCAAATTTCGCACTCGGCACAACTGTCGTCATTCCACTGGCACCACCATGCCACCATGGGCCTGTAAGGTAGTATCATACCATCTTATGTACCTCAAGCTCAGGGTACATGCTTTGGAGAGTTCACTCACGTCGCCTTCTTTCTGGGGTGACTGTCAAGCAAGTTTTGAGCACTTTGTGCGACGGAGTACAAATACGGATGCCATGCGTGTGACTGGGCAATTGCCACGGCGAGAATCTAGGGATTTCAACCACTGATCATCTCAAGTTCAACATGGCATTGTCCCATCATCCAATTCAGCCATTTGCTGTCGAGTGTCGACGGTTGTAGATCGTATATCCTAGCGGTGCTGATCTGCTGTCGGGCCGCCTACTAAAGTCACCAAAACGACGCGTCCCTGGCCTGGGAGCATGAAAATCAGTATGCAGACGCGACAACACTCTTATGGCTCTCTACCGTGTATGTACATGGACAGTGCGAAGAGTGAGTATCCGAAGATAGATCAATGGTGGGTTCAGTGGTTCACACTAAGGCAGGATGCAGGTAATGTGTTGGCCGCAGGTACTCGGGATTCGTACGTCTGTCTGCGTGTCTGCGTATTGGACTGCCAAAGTGCTTCCAGTTCGGTCGTGCTGGTGCAGCGGTGGCAAACCCAACGCATCCTTTGTCGGCGTGAGGCCACTTGGCAACCAACAGGCACGACGTGCAGCCAGCATTATTACGAGCTATCGACTCTGGAGGATTGACAAGGCTCGTGTACCAGCGGAGACACGCAACCCTTCTCGTGTTATTCACGATGTAGCCCGGATCAGGTAGCCAGCGACAACTGAGATATACCAGTCACTCTGGGCGGGCGGCCGCAGTGATATTCAACTCACGTCATCAAGCTTTGCCTGTAATACTTGCTGTCGAGCGGCATATCCGATAGCTCACTGACTATAACTCCAACCTGCGATCAATCCGATCTCCGCTGCAAGAGGTCAGACTGTGCTGAAGTCCGCCTCTGTCTCTGCTTGCGAGCTGCAGCTGACAGCTCGCTCAGTCCGAAGGTCAAAGCGAGCAACAGCCTCATCAACTCTACCCGTATGCGAAAGAGATAGAACAGATGCTCCTAGAGCTGTCCTGCATTGCACTGCGTTGAAGTTGTAGTGCCGGAGTCCACAGTAGAACGAGCCCACCGAGGCGCAGCTGCAATTACTGAGACCGGGGGGGGGGGACATCGCTGCCCACCCACGACCATCGGCAAGAGTCTGTGTGTGTTGCTTATCCTTCAGCCTTCCAGAGCCTTGGCTGAGGCCGGATGACGGGGACGACCGTCGTGGCTCGGAAAACGCGCGAGGGTTGCAGACAATGTGGCTGCTGCAAGTATGTGACAGCCGTTATGGGAGACGAGGTGAAGGTGAACGGAAAGTCTACAAGGTCCATGGATTGAAGTGGATATGCTGTCGGAGAAGTTGAAAAGCCATGCTTCTATTGCTTTGGTCTGGTTCGAATCGTCCTCGGAAAGGATGATCTGAGGTTGGGGTCAAGGGGAGCCGGGAGAATGACAAGGTGCGGAGCGAGACGAGTTTGACCGTTGACGGGATCTCGGGAACAGGATGCTCTCGAAGATATCCTAGGATTGCCACCTTACTTCTTATTACTCTCGCTAGCTCGTAGACGATTTCGCGTCCAAACTCGTATTGAACATTTGAAGATCGATACGGCGTTGACGGCAAACCGCGACGGGCCGAGAGGGAGGCAGAATCTCCAGTCCCCTAGGTAGTCCGCCAGACAGGCTTGATGGGCAACATTTTGCTGGCTGAAAAAACCAACTCCCATTTGGGCGAGGCGGCGGTGCGAGAACTGTGTGAAGGACAGGTTTGAGAGGTCAGACGCACCCGCGACGAGACGAACCCTCACCCAAGCGTGCCAGGTTCGGTCGCCCAACCCCCATGGATCTCGGCTGTGATCTGGACAGGACCTTGACACGCTTGAGTCGACCCCTGCCCTGGCTGTTAATTACCTAGCAGCAAGTACCGGAACGCCCGGCCTTGCTCTGGAAGGAAACCCAAGGATTCAGGTACGGAGTAGCGTCCCCTGTTGCGCGGGTCGGTTGCCCCTTTCCCGTGAGAGGCTCAGCCCGTTCTAACTTCTCCCTCTCGTTGAGATATTTGTCCACAACCAATGGAAAGGGAAAGAAGAGTCTCAAAACAGAGGGAAAGAGAGGATTGATAATCCAATGGAGACATGGATGATGGCCGATGGACTGATGGAGCGCCCCCATGAACTTCGAAGGCAGCTACTCCATAGTCCGTACCAGCTGCCAAGGACTGCGGGACAGATAACGATTCTGCGTAGTACAAATACGGATAACGAGATGCGGTTCCTTCAGGCTTCTTTCTAGACTATCATATTTGCTAGGATTGAAAGTGCCAACCCATGGTGACGCGTGAAGTGAGCTTCACTATTCGTTTTGAAAATGGCTGGGTGCCGTATGGCGTACGGATGCAATGTGACTTCAAACCAGTCACTCTGTATCCGTAGTGAAGCCTGCTTACTCGCTGAATGCGTGAAGTTGTCTTTAGATCGGGGATATGGTTGATGACTGAAGGAAAATGTCGATTGAAAAGTGAGGATTGAGAAAAACACACAAAAGTCTGTATCTAGATACATAGAAATGAAGAGACACTCACACCTGGTCTATGAATAGCAGCACCTGTATCTGTACGCGTAGGTAGCTCCAAGGTCGGAGTGAGTGAAGAGTGCCGTGAGAGCACAGTGCTGTGTGAGGTGAGTGGGCGAGTGAGGGGGGTGTTTGACGTTCCTCTGTGGTGGAGCCGTGCCCCCAAAAGCCAATTCGCATCCAATGACATTGGATGCTCATCGTCCCCTTCCTTGGCCCGACAATTCCACTGTGCACACAGCCCCTGTCGGGTGCAGGTGATAGGTCGGAGTGGAGGTTGACGGGAGTTTTCTCGCCTTGAAATTGGCAGTAAGTCTGGCACTGTCACTGCCAGTCAAAACTCAATGACGGTAGCAGTGCAGTTGCTGGCAGGCTAGCATGCGCCGCACGGCTGGTTAGAAAAGCTGGCACCGCTGCAGGCCTGCACTTCACTCTCCTGCTGGGACCAGCCCCCTCCCCTGTCCATCATAATTCTCCACCCTCTCGAGGAACGTACCTTTTGACACAGTGCGATGACATGCAAAGGTACCTAGATACCTCCACTGCTCCAAGTCGTTCCTACCCATCCTTAGCTTGACTGGCCAGGACATCCCACTCTTTCCGCCCACAGACGCGACACGCCGTTTGCCCCGGCTCCTTGCCCAGCTGGACCTTCAACTTGTCTGTTCTTTTCATCTGACCAGTCAACATGCAGGAATGCAGTCGCACAGCCACGCCTTCCTGCCGGAAAACTCAGAAGAGCCTGATACCTCCAAAGAGAACCGCAGCTTGGGAAGTTGCGAGAGACAGTCTACTTACCTACCACTGACCATGGAAGAGACGGGGAAGGAAGAAAAGAAGGCAAGGCAGGAACAAGTTCCGCAATCCCTATTAATGCGTTCCAACTTTCAAGATGCTGCTATCGCCTGCATACGCAGTATGCGCAATATGCCCAGTAGGTACGGAGTACCTTACTTCCTTGGACGAGGTCGATCCTTGACGATAGGTGGGCCACCTTCATCATCACCAAGCCCTGTCTATTCTCCTATTCTTCGACTGGGCGGCATGTCTGAATCTGGTCCAGTTCTGGTGGCGCTTTCGAAAGCACTGCGCCTGCCTGTGAGTGAATCCGTAGTTCATCAATCCGTACTATTCATGCCTGCCTCTGTCTACTGTGCAAGGAGGCAAGATTCCCTGTGTGGACCCATCCCTGTTCTAAATTTCCTGCTTGCTGCAGCCGTTCAAGGACGGGCCGTCTGGGAATGTGAGGGGATGGTCTCTCCTCCTTTTCCTTTTCCAATTTTTTTTTTTTTTTTTTACTTCGCCTTGTTTTTGGTGCATACATAGCTGCCGGCGCGACTTCTTGTGCACTGTATGAATACTGAGAGAGGGACTCAGGAAGTAGAGCAGGAAGGGAAAGGAGACCGGACAGGGTTTGCTTGGTTCTTGTATAATCCCCTCTCTCCTTTTTCCCAGTTGTGCATCCATCTGTGCCTGCCAGCCTCCTGTACCTCCTTGTGTCTGTCGTGCTGTTCGTTAGAAAGTAATCCATAGGTCTGCCCTCTACTGTAGGCTGTGGTTCCCTCCCAGCTAAGGATCTAAAGTAAGGTCGGGTGTCTCTTTGTGTCATCTCCCACTGTGCTGCACCCCCCGTCTTATCCCTTAACCGCCCATCCATCCACCTATCCATCCATCCGCCTCCCCCCTTTTTGAAGCATTGTGGCGTGGGTTGTTACTTGTGTATTCGTAAAGGTACCGTCCTCCTTAGCCTGTCATCTCTTACCTTAGTACCAACAGGCCCGTTGTCACTTCCATACACTCCCTCTACCTCCTGCTCCTCCACCCAACCTCTTCTCTCCCACTGCTTCACCTCGACCTCACCTTCTTACCTCCTTCCACACCACAACAGGTTCGCACCTTCCACACTTCGCGTTCCGTCCACCCCTTTTCTTTCCTCCTTCACCTGCGATTTCTCTACCCTTAATTCATCACGCTCGTTTGTGAGACGGCCTCCCAGGCAGTCGCGGTTTTGAAAACAACAAAAAAAAAGTATTACACATCACCAGTCAATCGCTTCGTCGTCTTCTCCAGAGCCGGCCAAGCTTTTCGATCTACTGCAAGAGGTCGTGCTTTATCCTCCTCTCCCAAGCAGTCCAACGCATCTTGTATCCGGCGCCAACCTTGCCCAACCCCTTTGGTTTACGGTTTTACCACCTCCAAAGGAACAATCACCAAGCCAACTACGCCAGTCGGCCTTGCCGTGCTCCCGCAGCCCCCTTCCTCTACCGCAAGGGTTAACTACCTCACGCCGCCGAGCCACTAGACGGTCTACGACTTTGCAATCCAAATCACTGTCGCTATCTACTCTTGTTGTGCCGGCCACATCAGTTTGGGCTCACCATCGTCAGCCCTCCCACTGATCATACCACAATCATCTCGAGAATCCTCCCTGATGACTTTTGGACGGTCAGTGAACCAACCTCCCTCTCCTCTCCCCAATACCTTTTTGCTCTCTCTTCACAGCCCCGCCTGCCAATGGATGTGGCTTGCAATAGTATCGACCCATCCGTACTGACTCTCATGTTCTGCTAGATAATCAACTTTCAGAATGTCGGGATATCCAGCCGGTGGTGCTGGTGGCGGAGGCCACCAGGACTACGATGACGGCTACGGCCAACAACAGGGTCGCGGCCATGGAGGAAACGGAACTCAGCAGACCGATTCCTACTACCAGGACGACCAGCAGTACTATGATCAGCATGGTGCTTACGACGCCCACGGTGGTCACCCCCAGCAGGGTGGTGATGGCTACTACGATGAGTCGTATGTTCTCCGTTTTCGCCGACTCCAATTGAAGGATTGGGCTAACTGTACTCTCCAGGGGCTACTACAATGCCGACCCGAACAATGCCTACCACCAGGATGGTGGATACTACGACAACAACGAGCAGTACCAGGACGGCTACTATGACAATAACAACAACAACCCCAATGGGTACTACGACCAGGACTACAACCAGGGACATGCTGGTGGGCAACGCCATCAGGGCTCCGAGGAAGACTCCGAGACCTTCAGCGACTTCACCATGAGATCCGACATGGCTCGCGCTGCCGATATGGACTACTACGGCCGCGGCGACGAACGTTACAACAGCTATGATCAGGGCGGTGCTCGTGGATTCAGACCCCCTTCCTCTCAGATCTCTTACGGCGGCAACCGCTCTTCCGGGGCTTCGACACCCAACTACGGCATGGACTACGCCAACATGATGTCGGCTGCTTCTCGCGAGCCGTACCCTGCCTGGAGTGCCGATGCTCAAATTCCCCTGTCCAAGGAGGAGATTGAGGACATTTTCCTCGATCTTTGTGCCAAGTTCGGATTCCAGCGGGACAGCATGCGCAACATGTACGACCACTTCATGATTCTTTTGGACTCAAGAGCTTCCCGCATGACCCCTAATCAGGCTCTGCTGTCTCTCCATGCCGATTACATTGGTGGAGACAACGCCAACTACCGCAAGTGGTACTTCGCCGCCCACTTGGACCTGGATGATGCAGTCGGCTTCGCCAATATGAAGGGCAAGGGGCTACGCCGCAAGGCCAAGAACAAGAAGAAGAAGAAGGGTGAAGCCGAGAACGAGGCCGAGGCTCTGGACGATCTTGAGGGTGACAACTCTCTCGAAGCTGCCGAGTACCGTTGGAAGACTCGCATGAACCGCATGTCTCAGCATGATCGCGTTCGCCAGCTTGCTTTGTACCTGCTCTGCTGGGGTGAAGCCAACCAGGTTCGCTTCATGCCCGAGTGCTTGTGCTTCATCTTTAAGTGTGCCGACGACTACCTCAACACTCCCGCATGCCAGAACCTGGTGGAGCCTGTGGAGGAGTTCACTTTCCTCAACAACGTCATTACACCCATCTACCAGTACTGCAGAGACCAGGGCTACGAAATCTCCGATGGCGTCTACGTGCGACGTGAGCGTGATCACGACAAAGTTATCGGATACGACGACTGCAACCAGCTTTTCTGGTACCCCGAGGGAATCGAGAAGATCGTCCTTGAGGACAAGTCTAAGTTGGTCGACGTTCCTCCTGCCGAGCGCTACCTCAAGTTCAAGGACATCAACTGGAAGAAGTGCTTCTTCAAGACGTACAAGGAGACTCGATCATGGTTCCATTTGCTTGTTAACTTCAACCGCATTTGGATCATTCACTTGACCATGTTCTGGTTCTACACTTCATACAACTCTCCCAGTTTGGTCGTCGGTCCTTCGTACGAGCAACAAGCCAACCAGCAGCCGTCGACGGCCCAGAACTTCTCTATCGTTGGATTCGGTGGCACGATCGCCGCGCTCATTCAGGTTTTGGCTACCCTGGCCGAGTGGGCGTACGTGCCTCGCAAATGGGCTGGCGCGCAGCACCTGACCAAGCGTCTCTTATTCTTGATCTTCATTCTGGTCATCAATGTCGCGCCCTTCGTCTATGTCTTTGTGCTTCCGAACCCCAATGCGCAGATTGCTAAGATCCTCGCCATTGTGCAGTTCATCATTGCAATCCTCACCTTCATCTTCTTCTCGGTTATGCCGCTCGGCGGCCTCTTCGGAAGCTACCTGACCAAGAACTCGCGCAAGTACGTTGCCAGTCAGACATTCACTGCAAGCTACCCACGCTTGAAGGGCAACGACATGGCCATGTCCTACTTCCTATGGGTCGCCGTCTTCGGTGCCAAATTCGGAGAATCCTACGTCTACCTGACCCTGTCCTTCAGGGATCCTATTCGATACCTCACCATCATGCAAATCGATTGTCTTGGCGACAAGATCATTGGAGATGTTCTTTGCAAGAAGCAGCCGTACGTTCTTCTGGCTCTAATGGCCTTCACCGATTTGATTTTCTTCTTCCTTGACACGTACTTGTGGTATGTCTTGGTCAATGCGATTTTCTCCATTGCCCGATCCTTCTACATTGGTTCTTCCATCTGGACTCCTTGGAGAAACATTTTCTCTCGCTTGCCCAAGCGTATCTACTCCAAGATTCTTGCTACTGGCGACATGGAAATCAAGTACAAGCCAAAGGTGCTCATCTCTCAGGTGTGGAACGCCATCGTCATCTCCATGTACAGAGAACATCTATTGGCCATCGACCACGTGCAGAAGCTTCTCTACCACCAGGTTCCTTCTGAGCAAGAGGGTAAGAGAACGTTGAGAGCGCCTACTTTCTTCGTTTCTCAGGAAGATCACTCGTTCAAGACAGAGTTCTTCCCTACCGACAGCGAAGCCGAAAGACGTCTTTCTTTCTTCGCTCAGTCGCTGTCGACTCCCATCCCGGAGCCTGTGCCAGTCGACAACATGCCGACTTTCACCGTTCTCATTCCCCATTACAGCGAAAAGATCCTGCTCTCTCTCCGCGAGATTATTCGTGAGGATGAGCCCTACTCTCGCGTCACATTGCTCGAGTACCTCAAGCAGCTTCATCCGCATGAATGGGACTGCTTCGTCAAGGATACAAAGATTTTGGCTGATGAAACTTCACAATTCAATGGCGACGGTAACACCAACGAGAAGAACGAGAAGGACACCGCCAAGAGCAAGATCGACGATTTGCCCTTCTACTGCATTGGTTTCAAATCTTCCGCCCCCGAGTACACTCTCAGAACCCGTATCTGGGCATCTCTTCGCTTCCAGACCTTGTATCGCACGATTTCTGGCTTCATGAATTATAGTAGAGCTATCAAGCTTTTGTATCGTGTGGAAAACCCAGAGGTTGTCCAAATGTTTGGTGGAAACTCCGACAAGCTCGAGCGTGAGCTCGAGCGCATGGCCCGCCGCAAGTTCAAGCTCTGTGTTTCCATGCAGCGTTACGCCAAGTTCAAGAAAGAAGAAATGGAGAATGCCGAGTTCCTGCTTCGCGCCTACCCCGATCTTCAGATTGCCTACCTCGACGAGGAGCCTCCTCTGGCTGAGGGTGACGAGCCCCGTCTGTACTCTGCCCTCATCGACGGTCACTCGGAGATCATGGAAAACGGCATGCGCAAGCCCAAGTTCCGCATCCAACTTTCCGGTAACCCCATCTTGGGCGACGGCAAATCCGACAACCAGAACCACTCGCTTATCTTCTACCGCGGAGAATACATCCAGCTTATCGACGCCAACCAGGACAACTACCTCGAGGAGTGCCTCAAGATCCGATCTGTGCTCGCAGAATTCGAGGAGATGAAGACTGATAATGTCAGCCCCTATACTCCTGGTGTCAAGAGCAAGATGACCAACCCTGTCGCTATTCTTGGTGCTCGCGAGTACATTTTCTCCGAGAACATTGGTATTCTTGGTGACGTCGCTGCTGGAAAGGAACAGACATTCGGTACCCTTTTCGCCCGTACCCTCGCTCAAATCGGAGGCAAGCTTCATTATGGTCACCCGGATTTCCTCAATGGTATCTTCATGACGACTCGTGGTGGTGTTTCGAAGGCCCAGAAGGGTTTGCATCTCAACGAGGATATTTACGCCGGAATGAACGCCCTCTTGCGAGGTGGCAGAATCAAGCACTGCGAGTACTACCAGTGTGGTAAGGGTCGTGATTTGGGATTCGGCTCAATTCTGAACTTCACCACCAAGATTGGAACTGGTATGGGTGAGCAGATGCTTTCTCGCGAGTACTACTACCTCGGAACTCAGTTGCCTTTGGACCGTTTCCTCTCTTTCTACTACGCCCATCCCGGTTTCCATCTCAACAACATGTTCATTATGTTGTCCGTCCAGATGTTCATGATCTGCTTGCTCAGCTTGGGCGCCCTCCGGAAAGAAACCAAGGCTTGCGACTACAACCGCGACGTTCCTATCACTGATCCTCTCTTCCCGACTGGTTGCCAGAACACCGATGCTCTCATGGATTGGGTGTACCGCTGCATTCTCTCCATTATCTTTGTGTTGCTGTTGGCCTTCGTGCCGCTGGTCGTACAAGAGTTGACTGAGAGAGGTTTCTGGCGTGCCACCAAGCGTCTTGGCAAGCAGTTCTCTTCGCTCTCGCCGTTCTTCGAGGTCTTCGTTTGCCAGATTTACGCAAATTCGGTACAGCAGGATCTCTCGTTTGGCGGTGCCCGGTACATTGGTACTGGTCGTGGCTTTGCGACTGCTCGCATCCCCTTCGGTGTCTTGTACTCCCGTTTTGCCGGTCCTTCAATCTACTTCGGGTCCCGTCTCCTGATGATGCTTCTCTTCGCCACCGTCACTATCTGGCAAGCCGCACTCGTTTACTTCTGGATCTCCCTACTCGCCCTGGTTATCTCGCCCTTCCTGTACAACCCGCATCAGTTCGCTTGGAGTGATTTCTTCATCGACTACCGCGACTTCTTGAGATGGTTGTCCCGTGGTAACTCTCGCTCCCACGCATCCTCCTGGATCGCCTTCTGCCGTCTGTCTCGTACCCGTATTACAGGTTACAAGCGCAAGGCTCTTGGCGACCCATCTGCCAAGATGTCATCCGACGTTTCCCGTGCGGCCATCACCAACATGTTCTGGGGCGAGATTCTTACCCCTCTCCTTCTCGTGGTCGTCACCGTCATTCCGTACCTGTACATCAACGCCCAGACCGGTGTCTCTGCTACCAACAACCCCGATGCCTCATCTTCGGAGATCAAGCGCACCAACTCTCTGATCAGAGTCGGAGTTGTCGCACTGGCCCCTATTGCAGTCAACGCTGGCGCGTTGATGATGTTCTTCTTCATGGCCTGCTTCATGGGTCCCCTCCTGAGCATGTGCTGCAAGAAGTTCGGTAGTGTCCTTGCGGCGATTGCCCACGGCATTGCTGTGGTCATGTTACTTGTCTTCTTCGAGGTCATGTTCCTGCTTGAGTCTTTCGATTTCGCCCGAACTATGCTTGGCATGATCGCTGTGGTCGCAATCCAACGTTTCATCTTCAAACTGATTATCTCGCTCACCTTGACGCGTGAGATGAAGACGGACGCAGCGAACATTGCATTCTGGACCGGCAAGTGGTACTCTATGGGATGGCACACGATCTCCCAGCCCGCCCGTGAATTCCTCTGCAAGATCACGGAGTTGAGCATGTTCGCGGCCGACTTTGTTTTGGGTCACTTCCTCCTCTTCATCATGCTTCCGGTCATTCTTGTTCCCAAGATTGACATGCTGCACTCCATGATGCTCTTCTGGCTTCGTCCTGGGTACGTACTCCTATCACTCTTTCCACAATTCTTTCTTGCACCGTTGCTAACAATCCATGAATAGT
This sequence comes from Colletotrichum godetiae, assembly GCF_030913485.1. Taxonomy (NCBI): domain Eukaryota; kingdom Fungi; phylum Ascomycota; class Sordariomycetes; order Glomerellales; family Glomerellaceae; genus Colletotrichum; species Colletotrichum godetiae. The sequence goes on along the minus strand of NW_026851281.1, from coordinate 74,896 downwards.
CGCCAAATCCGCCCGCCAATCTACTCGATGAAGCAGTCCAAGTTGAGACGCAAGCGTGTGTTCCGCTATGCCATCCTCTACTTCACCATGTTCATTCTCTTCATGGCTCTCATGATCGGCCCTGCCGTCGCTGGTGACATGATCCCTATGAGCATGTTTAAGGCTCTGGACTCGACGGACCTGGCCCTGATCCAACCTACCAGCCTCAACAACGACAACACGCTAGGAGAGACTGAGACTGGTACCGGAGCGCCAGACTACTCGGGAGCCTACCTCACGATGACTTCGTCGTCGGCAAAGGCATCCAAGACCAGCAACTCGGAGAGAGTGCGCCTTTTCTAATTGTACGAGTTGTATCATAGACGCATTCGGGGGTGGTAGAGAGAGAGAGAGAGAGAGAGTTGTCGTTCCACAAGCGGTCTCGGGATGTTTCCAAGGATGAACAGCCCAGACTCCGGCGGCAGGTTTTTAATGTCCATTACCAGGCGTGTATTGTGTCTTTTCCGACTGCTACCTATTCATTTCTCTTTTTGTACGGGCGGGAAAACTTGGCTGGCATGGAATCACGGCTGTGAAAGCCTGCAGACTACATATATCACCAAAGGCCAAGTGTGAGACTACCTTAGACGGGTGTATAATCAAGTCCCATTTTGTTCACTTACATGCTCTACCTATCAAGTCGTAGTGTGCAAAGGTTTGAAGTGACTTGAGCTTGATGACACGGCCACCCCAACCCTTGAACCATGGCATGGGCTGTGCGTAGCTGCGCGGATTAGGTCCAGGTGTTAAGTTCAAGGGGCCTGCTCTGTGGACATCTTAAGGAGGCTAGTCCTCTCACTATGGTGAGAAAAGTAGTTGCGAATGAGAGTAATCCTGCCACCCTTAGAGGAAGGGATGACAGCATTTGTCCTCGGAGAACTTCCATGGGTTGATGTTAAGTGAGATAAGGTGCCGTGAGTGACGGAGGGTGCTGGGCAGAGTGTGTATTATATGAATATGCAATATCGAGTATTGGGCGCTTAGGAGGGACGCATTCAAGTATCCGAAAGCACGGGACATTTCAGGCACTCAGGGGCAGAGAACCCTGTAGGCCAATCAGAACTCACGTGAAAGGTCATGGAAGGATCGATTGCCAGGGGGCGCGCTCGGGGAAAAAACCGCGTCGGAGGTGCTGTCACTTTGGCGCATTTTCACGACCTGAGCGCACTTGTGACTTGGCCGATTTCTTGCCTCTGGTTCCCTCACCAAGGCACCTTGATAATTCCTTGCTACCTCTCCACTGCCCGGAAAGAAAGTCTCCATCATCGTGTGTCTTGCGCGTCTTTAACTGCAGCACCTTGGCTCTGTACCTGTCAATCCAGGGCTCTCTGTACGGATATCTCAAGGTAGCGAGCGCAAAGCACCCGGGCATCCATCGCACCAGGATTGGCCGACGGTCCAACGCACCATCCCGTAATCCTCATTTCCCTCCTACCATCAGGTCCGGACTCTTCGGCCGCGACTACCCTCACAATTTTGCCCACTCTGCAGATACAACACATCAACTTGTCGACTCGTGTCCCGCATCTCTCCGTCTCTCACAGTCAACCACTGCGGTCGAATTGCATTGTCCTTACTCTGCATTTCCGTCAAAGCCATCATGGACGCAGGCGAGGCCCAAACGAAGCTCATCGCCTGGCTGCACGAGGCCTCCGAGGCCTTTCAAAAAGTTCCTGGCTCATCCGTCCTAATTCGTTACATTCAGTCGAGCTACCAGAACGATCCTATCCGTTCAGGCATTGAGCTAGTTCTCTTCATCTTCTTCGTCCGCTACCTCTTGTCGCCCTCCTATTCAACCCAGAAGCAGAATTTCATCAAACTTCGCGACGATGTACATTGACTCCGATCCCCTGCCCTATGCTCTCTTGACTGCGAACTCTGAAGCCCCGAGCCTTTCACTGACACTGCTGGGTAGGAAATCGACGAGTTGGTAGAAGACTGGACCCCGGAGCCGCTTGTGGCTCCTCAAACTGCTCTCGAGGAGATTGAAGCCGAAAGGTTGCCTGTGATTGTTGGGTACGACCGATCCCCCTTTCCCATCAACGATCATTCGCCCGAGACCACTTGACTAATATTGTGCAGACCGACCGGCCCCAAGACCAAGCTCGCAAACGGACGCACTGTCACGAACCTCGCTTCATACAATTTCTATAACTTCAACGCCAACGAACAGATCAAGGACAAGGCCATCCAGACGCTGCGTACCTACGGCGTGGGCCCATGCGGCCCTCCCCAATTCTACGGGACTCAGGACGTGCACATGAAGACTGAAGCAGACATCGCCGCCTATCTTGGTACCGAAGCCTGCATTGTTTATGCCCAAGCCTTCTCTACTATCTCGAGTGTTATCCCCGCCTTCTGCAAGCGCGGAGACATCATTGTCGCTGACCGCGCCGTCAATTACTCCATTCGTAAGGGTATGGAGGCGTCTCGAAGCACCATCAAGTGGTACAACCACGGCGATATGGACGACCTCGAGCGAGTTATCCGGAAAGTGGTTAAGGACCAGAAGGGCAAGAAGTTGACGAGAAGATTCATTGTCTCGGAAGGCTTGTTCGAGATCACGGGAGACAGCGCAGACCTGCCCAGACTTGTGAGTAGCTCGTAATGGCGCTACTTCCGCCACCCGACAGGCGACCAATGTTGGCTGACAATGCATGCAGGTTGAATTGAAGGAAAAGTACAGATTCCGTATCATCCTCGACGAAACTTGGTCTTTTGGCGTCCTCGGCCGAACCGGTCGCGGCCTTACGGAAGCGCAGAACGTCGACCCCTCTCAGGTAGACATGATCGCGGGCTCCCTCGCCGGCCCTCTTTGCGCTGGTGGCGGCTTCTGCGCTGGTGCCAAGGATGTTGTTGAGCACCAGCGTCTCACGGCAGCTTCTTACACCTTCTCGGCTGCACTGCCAGCCATGCTTGCGGTCACGGCCAGCGAGACTCTCAGCGTTTTGCAATCTAACCCGGACATCCTCACCCAGTGTCGTGAGAACACCAAGGCCATGAGGGCGCAGCTGGATCCTCGCAGTGACTGGGTCGTCTGCACCAGCTCGCCTGAGAACCCCATCATGCTGCTGGTGCTTAAGGCCGAGGTTGTCGCTGCACGCAAGCTTACACGAGAGGACCAAGAAAGGCTCCTACAAGACTGTGTTGATGAGGTAAGTCATTGACATATGAGCTTCCAGGAGAAGAAAGGTGCTAACCGTGGCTTGCTCATCAAGGCCCTTGCCAATGGAGTACTCATTACGCGCCTCAAGAGCATGCCCATTGCCAACGACCTGAACCCGAAGGACGACAGTTGGCAGATTCAGCCAGCGCTCAAGGTGTGCCTAACTACAGGCTTGCCAAGGAAGGATATCGAGAAAGCAGGTGTTACCATCCGACACGCCATCACGAAGGTCATGACCCGGAAGTCGAGCTCCAAGTCATCATAGCGTACTCAACTCCCACTCTGCTTGGAATGACTTTACGGCATGCACTATAGTGGAGATAGTGGATGACTTCATGCAGGTGTCGTTTTCATATGTGGCTTGTGTCGAACATAGACGATGCCGGTATCGAGATCACGGCGGCTGGGGACTCGGATACCCTAGAGAGTTTGCGGACTCACTTGTAATGACAAACATATACATACTAATTAATCATAGAGGCTGAAACGGCAGTCATTATTTTCATTTCGGACATCTCCTGTCGTACAGGAATTTGAAACAATCAGGGTGCGGAGCTATGCAAGAGAGGGAGTTCTCAACGCTAGACAAAGACTGGAAAATATTAGACAAAGGGGATATGTGTGATGGTAGCAGTACAAAGGCCGTACCCACCACCCACTTCCCGCTGTCAGCTCGGCCCCGGATCCGGCATCGGGTGGGCGGTCAAATAGCCCCAGCAACTCGGCATTATGCCGCCCTACACCTTTGTTGACGGAGCCCGTAGGTCCAGACCTCTCGGAAAGTTTTCTCTCTTTCCCCTCTCCATTCGGTCAAGGTTGAAAAAAAGCTGAAGGTTTCGCGGCTTCGGGTTCTGTAAGTGTTCCAGACTAGCGGACTTCTCTCTTAGACGTGCTCTACCGTCCGCTTTTTGCACTCTTCCGATACCTTACAAGGGATTTTAGAATAAGCCCCCCGCCTTGTAGTCGGTGGAGTGACGAGTCTTCCTTCAAACACGCGTAAGGGTCTTTCCTACTAGGTACAGATCGGGAGATCCATTGCGGTACCGGGCCCTTGGATCGGGCACCCGTGTGAAGTTGGCGTTCAGAGACTGGCCACCTCTCGATGGCCGGGCACCGCAATTGATTACCTATACGGCGCCGATGAGGGCTCAAGGGAGACGCCTTTGCAGTACCTAGGCTGTGTTGCCGTCGTCGTCTCCCTCGGAGGCTGGATGAAGAAGATAATGGGTGGCTCTAGGGTACAATGTATTCTGATCATACGGCGAGCTCTATAAGATGCCTCAATGTCGTTTCTGTTCATCTTTTCGGCTCCCGAAATCTTGACACATTCATTGAACCGTCTGAGACGACTATCTTAATTACCTCTCATTACTTTCCTTATACTTTTTGAGTAGAAACAACATTCCTTCTGTTGCAGCATCCGGTCCTACCTGGCAATCAAAGAGCAACGCTTCCTACCACTTTACCTACTAGAATTGTCGAGCATTGCGCTCTTGACTGTACTGACTCGGAGCAATCGAACTCAGACCGGCCGAGCTCGACGACGGCATCGAGAACCAGGCACTCAACATTCCCAACGGCTCTACGTTTGTTCGTCATTATCTTCAGATATTGAGAATAACTTGTGACCAACACGCTGCAAATCGTCAACACCTCGAGCTACAAACCCCATTTTCGGAAGTGAGTTAACAAATCTACATAAAATTCTTGTTGACTTTACATTCCTCGGGAGGGGTTCCTCGGCTCCTCGGATACAAGCTGGCTCTTTCCCCCAGTGCAATGTGTTGCTTGTTACAAGTGGAAACCAACATTCCTGCCTCCGGTGGCGCTGTCTCTCCCTTCCGTTCGTTACTCCCTTCCCGTCCCATCTCCTACTGGATTGTTTCCCGTACCTCATCTTACCTCGTTCTTGTTACTCTTGGCTCGAGACAGCAAGCCCCTGCCGAACATTTCTGTAAAATGATTGGGCCGTGAGGAGTCCCAGCCAGGCACCATGGACGTCCCCCTCGTGGGGTGGAGGACTACGTTACTTGACTACACCATGCCCACCCTTTCTGCCTCTTTTCGCACTTCCCGTCTCCCCATCTTCTTGTCTTCGTTCCCTCGTCTTAGACTGTTGCCCGTCGCCGTTGGCTTCGTGTAGTGCAAAGCTGTATCGACAGCGATTCGTTCCTTTCCTGCTGATGTCGATGCTTTCGTTGTAGTCACTCGTTTTCCGACCCTACTATTCTTCTCTCTCGTTCAATCCTATTCCCAAACCTGTTTAACTCACGGTTTTGTCGCTACAGACCCCGACTTTGAACAATCCTGTTCCAGCGAAATTCAACCTCAGTCGAAGCCAAAACCACGGTCGCCTATATCATCACATTCTCTGGTATCATTACTTTGCCTATCTCGGGCCCAATTATCACGCACCACCAAGCTGTTAAAGTCGCAAAACGAAAATGAAGTCAGCCAGTCTTTCGTCGACTCTAGCAGTCGCTGTATTGCTGGGGCTGTCAGCTGCTCATCCCAAAGGTAAGCCAGGCTTGTCCGTTGCCAGGATGTTCAATAGCATGTCTGACATTTTGATATAGGTACTAGAGATGCCAGAGGAGCAATCATCCGTCCTGAGAAGATCCTTGTTACCGATTCTACGCTCAAGGAGGCTACCGAGGCTCCTCAAGTCATTGTTTATGTCGATGAAGAGGGCACCCCTTTGGAAACGACCGTCGAAACGGTCCGCTTCGTGCCCGCGACGCAATCACCCAAGCGCCCCTCGAAGCCTGTAGAGCTCAAAACCCGGTCCGAGGAATTAGCTACCCGCGTAACCTCGTCGCGAGACCTCACCAGCGACATCCTTGGCTCGTCTTCTTCATTGGTCGCCTCGACGACCACTCTTCTCTCCGCTTCTTCAACATCATCCTCTGCGCCCACACCTTCTTCCTCCCTTACTACAAACTCGACTCTTACTTCAAACTCGACTCTTTACGGAATCGCCTATGCGCCTTACACGGCAGCGGGATTGTGTAAAACAGCTACTGAGATCGACGCCGACTTTACGGAGCTCAAGGGAAAGTACTCGGTAGTGCGCACCTACGGTACCGACTGCAATCAGATCGCGAACGCCCTTCCCGCGGCCAAGAAGGCTGGTCTCAAACTCTTCTTGGGCATCTTTGACATCAGCTCGATCTCTACCCAGGTCGCATCCATTATCACGGCAGCCAACGGCGACTGGTCTTTGATCGATACTGTCAGTGTCGGCAACGAATTGGTCAACAATGGCAAGGCCACAGCGCAGCAAATGGTCACAGCCATCACCCAGACGCGCCAGCTTCTCCGCGCTAACGGCTACAACGGCCCCGTCGTCACTGTCGATACCTTTGTGGCGGTCCTTGCCAACCCTGCTCTTTGCGATGCTTCTGACTACTGCGCCATGAACATTCACCCCTTCTTCGACAGCAACACGGCGGCGAAAGATGCTGGCTCGTTCATCACTAACACGGTTGCTCAGGTCCAGGCCAAGCTCTCTGACCGGAGCAAGCGCGTTGTCTGCACGGAGACGGGTTGGCCATGGAAGGGAACTGCCAACGGTGCCGCTGTGCCAGGTCTCAGTGAGCAGAAGTTGGCTGTTGACTCAATCAAGAGGGCATACGCAAGCCATCCAAGTGATGTTATTCTCTTCTCTGCTTTCAACGACCTCTGGAAGCACGCCGAGGCAGCGACCTTCAATGCGGAGCAGTACTGGGGCATTGGAGCTTTGGACTCGGCATCTGGAAAATAAGCAGAAGAACTGCTAGAGGAGGAAGTGAGACGGTCGTTTGTTTCTGCTGGGCTGCGGGCAAGCCAAGGACGAAGCGGATACATATGATTTTTTTGGTTGACATGACGATTATCAAAACATTCATGTTACATATATTACAAAACAAATTCTTTTTGGAATCAGCTACTGCTGCTACGCTGCATCTGTAGGCTATGCGTTCATGTCGCTGTCTTCAAGGTTCTTTCTTCTTCGATGATCTACCATAGTACCTTGCACCAAGCCCAACGATTCTTTTCAAGGTGAATTAAGCACTCGCTGTCAATTAAGACGTGTGGCTCCTCATTAGTGTCCGTGGATATGTATGCGAACGTCATAGCACAATGCTCCTAAGGTAGGTAGGCAGACAACTGGCTGTGTCTGATCCGATGGTTCTCCGTGGCCAAGAATCGGACAACCGGGCCATCCGGCCCCACACGGCCGATAGTACCTCGTCCCTGATGAGGCTAGTCTGACATGTTGTTTCGATGGATGGGAGGGGAGCCCCCCAAAGAAACAAGAGATGAGAAAAGGCCAAATGTGGTTGCGATGGGAGCAAGTGAGAGCAATTCAAGAGAGAGGCGAGCAACTCAATTTACCCAGCCAAGTTCATCGTGATCGATGCTGAGAGCCTATCTGTACACGTATATACTAGAACGAGAAATGGGGTAATTGAAGCGCAGGCACAGGCAGAGGGTGAGCCGAGACAACTAGAAACACGCTATGGTGGAACTTTTCAGCGATGTTTCTCGAACGATTTGTCTTGGGAGGAATGTGGCTGTGGCTGTCTATTTGCAACGGCCAGCGGACTCGAGCGGCCCCCGATCACCCGATTAGTGGCCTTGGTGTGAGGTGAGGTACCTGCGCAGCTACGGCAAGGTTGTTCAAGGGCGCATGGATGGACAGCGTGCCCTAGGCCTAAGATGGTGGAGGTATTACAGAGCGGGATGGGTTTTCGCCGCGGATCCCGGCGCAGAGCCCGCGCAGAGCCCCTCCAACATGTTGACTCCCTGTCCTGACTCCCACTTACACTCAAGTACCGGTATCTGAACCGCGTAGGTGGATGAGTTTGGAAGCACTAAAAGCATCTCAAGCTTTCCTTAGCTGAATTAGAAAGGACACGACTTTTTCTGTGAGAGTGTAAGGCCCACTACTTACCATTGATAGCTTACGTTGAGGTACGCGCCCACTGGAGGTACCGTCTAATACCTTGATGTACGGTCCAGGTGTACCTTTGACGGCCGGATCAACAAGATGCGGTGAGCTTCGGCGAACCAAAGCTGCAGCATCCCTTCCCACGTTCCGATTACCTCAGTTGTTCTTCTCTGCCGCCAGCCACCCCTCCAAAGCACACCACTTTTCCCATTCTTTTATTCCCGGTATCTGCCTTTCTTCTTCAAGAACTCCAATTTCGTTCGTTCCATTGGGGTTACAGGACTTGCTCTAGCCACCCCCCGTCCCAAGCTTCTTTTACTTTTGCAGCTTTGCAACCGACAGCCAAACCCAATTCCAACGACAAAACGTTGAACGCGGTCGCGTCGAAGCCGCAGGCGCAATGGCTACCTCCGCGGGGACAGCATCTGGTGGGAAGCAGCCAAAGAGGACGAGGGAGTACCCGCTCATGTCGCGCCGCGAGATTGAAGATTTAATCGCACAAGGCAGAACTGTCACAATAGTTGACGATTTCGTCGTCAAGTTGGATGGGTGGTTGGCATACCACCCTGGCGGCGACAAGGCTATCCAGCACATGGTCGGTCGGGATGCCACCGACGAGGTCACCGTGTAAGCGCACCCCTGTTCCTCTTCCAACTCCCACCAGATCCTCTCCGTCGCGAGTTGGGAAAAGGCCGAGGAAGAGAACGAGAACGAGAAATTACGTTGACTTATCAATGCCTTGCAATACGGCAGACTGCATTCCCCGGAAGCCAAGGCACAGATGGCTCGGTATCGTATCGGAAGAATCGAGGGCCACTGGAGGAATTTTGTGCCGCCCATCCAGGGAGGCAAATTCAGAGCCATCGAGCAGGGCGGCTCGGAGTTTGACCCTGCCGAAGACGACGACGCACTGCGCTTCTTTGGCGCCTCATCGCCCAGCGATATCAGCTCACGAGAAGCCTCGCCCGTATTTGACACCGCCCAGAACCAAGTCCGCCATAGACACGGTGCCGCGCCGAGCCCAAACTCGGCCCATGGTTCTTCCGCTACGTCAGTAATCGACGATGGCCATGACGACAAGGAGATGAACGGTACTGCCTTCCTCGACTCCGAGACGCGGAAGCAGATCCGTCTCGACCTCGACAAGTACCCTGCCCTGGACGACGAGACGCAGTCGGACATCGTGCGAAAGTACAGGCTGCTCGACAAGCGTATCAAGGCTGAGGGGCTTTACGACTGCGACTATCGTGCCTATGCCATCGAGGTATCACGGTATACACTCCTCTTCGTCGGCATGCTGACGTTTCTGCGATGGGGCTGGTACTTCCCGAGTGCAGCTTGTCTGGGCTGTTTCTGGCACCAGCTCGTCTTTACCGCTCACGATGCCGGGCATATGGGCATCACTCACAACTTTCACGTCGACACGTGTATTGGCATTTTCATTGCCGACTTCATGGGCGGGCTGTCCATTGGATGGTGGAAGCGGAACCACAACGTCCACCACATTGTTACGAATTCTCCCGAGCATGACCCCGATATCGAGCATCTGCCCTTCTTCGCCGTCTCCCACCGTTTCCTCGGTAACTTGACGTCGACCTACTACGAGCGTGTAATGGAGTACGACTTCGCCGCGAAGCTGTTCCTGAAGGCACAGTCGTATCTCTACTATCCCATTATGCTCTTTGGCCGCTTTAACCTGTACAGACTCTCCTGGGACCACCTCATCATGGGCCGCGGTCCAAAGAAGGGTATCGCCTGGTGGCACCGCTGGCTCGAGATGGCCGGCCAGGTCTTCTTCTGGATCTGGTTCGGCTACGGCATCGTGTACAAGTCCATCCCCACCAACTGGGACCGCTTCGTCTTCGTCATCATCAGCCACATGTTCCAGGCCCCGCTGCACGTCCAGATCACGCTCTCCCACTTCGCCATGAGCACCGCGGACCTCGGCCCCCACGAGTCGTTCCCGCAAAAGATGTTAAGGACGACCATGGACGTCGACTGCCCGACCTGGCTCGACTTCTTCCACGGCGGCTTGCAGTTCCAGGTCGTCCACCACATGTACCCGCGCATCCCACGCCACAATCTGCGCAAGACGCAGCGGCTCGTGCAGGACTTTTGCAACGATGTGGGCATTCCATACGCCCTCTACGGCTTTGTCGACGGTAACAAGGACGTGATAGGTCGGCTGGCCGAGGTGTCCAGGCAGGCGGCCATCTTGGCAAAATGCCAAAAGGTCGCGGCGGACCACATCCAGAACGGCGGTCACGGTCACTGATGGAATCCGGTTGGCCGTTTCGGTCTCGCATCTTAATCTCACAAGAGCTGGTCCCCTGTTCGTCATCTGGTTGCATAATGTACTTTTCAACATAATTCTCTTGTGGTGGAGAGAGCAAGCGAATGAGTCTACTCGCGACTGGGGGATTAGGGGGTGAGGTGAGGGGGAGCGTAGAAATGCATACGTGCATACCAACCATGTGGCCTGTGGCGCCCAAGCCAAGATAGGCTACAATAATATCTGGAAAACGAATCGATCTGATATGATATTGAAATCTGTGTGTGTGAAAATGAGGGTGCATGCATATGATGTGACGAACATATGCAACAGACCGCATGATCGGGTTGCCCGATCTGTACATCGTCGCCTGAGTCCCCTTGAGCCGCCGCTCCCTCCCCCGGGGCCTCGAGACGACTTCCGAGGTTCTGGCTGTGCCTTAACCAACCATCGCCCACTTTCATGGTTTGCTTTGTTTCTTTTTCCTCGCCTTTTCTCCTCTGTACGCGGGGAAAGGGGGAGTAGAGGAAAGGGAGAGACAGCAAATTTAATGTTGTCAGCCAACCTTCAACCGGCGTGGGATTCTCTCCTTGCTCCCCGGTTTCCTCATGGACCAATGAACGTTGGAAGTTGGGACGGTGCAACCATAGGCTTGCAGACTACCCTCATATTGGGATACGGAGTAACGGGACGGCTTAGAGGCGCGATCGTAGGGTCTTAACGGGCCATGTCGCAAGACAGAAACATATTGTTTAATCATCTCAACCTTGCCCCCCCTCCTGCATACTTCTCTACCTTACCATGGCACACATGAAAACGCCTCCTTTTCCGATCTGTGATTCACGGTCCGGTCGGATGTCCTGACCCTGAAATATGCACGATCTGTGAATCAATGAGGCTGCTGGCCGTAAGAGATTTTACGCCATATCGGAACACAACCCGGTTCAAGCCACTTTAATAGGGATTCAACAGCTCTCAAGCAAACTAAGAAGAGAGAAGGGGGAAGGCAGAGGATACGGAAAGGCACAGAGGGTCCCAGGAGACAACATAAGAGCTAGGGTGGTCCAATTCCAGAGTACAGAGTACAGAGTACGGTGCAGACACACCACGTAACATTGGAATAAGCAATAACGCCAAGCAGCGGGCACCCGTCTTCTATACCGACCCGGGCGGGAAATCCTGGTCCACCCTCCGATCTCCGTTTCCTTGTACGAGTTTACAGTCCCAGTGCCATGGACAGTGAACATGCTAAGACCAACAGGGCCTTTAACGCGTTGGACTGTCATATCTCCTTGATCAGCGTACGAACCCAGGTCTTTCTCATCTCCGACCATCCTCCTTGAAACCGGCCAATGACCATGAGACGAGAAATGGTGGTACAGAAGCTAAGTATCCATAAAGCAACCCAAACAGTTTCCATGGCAAGTCGATGAGAGGTCCTAAAGAGAAAGCAAAGGGGGACTTGTGCCACAAGTGATAGCAAACGAATATTGAACAGCGGCGGAGGGGAGAGAAGGAGGTGCTCGAAACGCCGGGCTTCGGGGTGACACGGAACGGTCAACTTCGGAGGCCAGCCCGGCTCCCCGTACTCCCGGAAGCACTCGCAAGAGAAGGAAAAGCGTAGACGCAACATGAGGTATGTCTTGTAACGGCCGTTGGCCAAGTAGTGCCTGGGTAGCCGTATTGTAGAGTGGCTATCCCCGGCAATCAAGACGGCCTTTGGAATCATGGGTGCCACATCACCACCTCCTTCGAGACATGAGTATGGGCGGCTTTCTAGATTGGGTGAGAGGCTGGTCTGGATCTGACAGTCTGTTGGGCGCCTGCAGCCACATTTTTGGGCACGGCTGTAGGGGAGGGGGCTGAAAAGCTCCTGGACAGCAAATCCTGAACAGATACTCTTGAACGGGTACTCTTGAACAGCACCTCCTGAGCAGCTCTTGAACAGCTCTTGAACATGAACAGGGGGGCCAAAGGTAGGCAGCTGCCGGTCGAAGCCCAAGGATGCGGTGGTATGCAGTTTCTCGAATGCTTTGTTGACGGACAGTTGAGGCGCAGGTCGTGAAATGTATTTAAGGTATTGCATTTGCCCTGCATCATGCCCGAGACGAACTTGGATTTTCAGTAGTGCTCTCGTTAGCATCTGCAGATCTCACAGTCAACCTTATCTCTGCAACTTCTTTAGGTGTCCTACCACAGCCAATACGTAATCCCTGGCCGCCATCCAGCTTTGAGCAACATGTGAGTCCGTCAACCAGACGAATAGTCGAGGATGAGTTGGCGAAGCTAACGAGCAATTCGAGCGAGTCTTTCCCGACTGAACAACGGGGAAATCAAAAGGAGTCGAGACTTTCTAAACACAGCTCTCAAAGCTTTCGACCATGCCGGACGAAAACCAAAACCAAAAGAAGAAGAAGAAGAAGACACCAATGGATGAGGCAGCATATAAGCGACTCAGAGCGAGCCTAGGCCCGCATGTAAGTGTTTGGAATAGCTACTTGTTCAGCTACAGCTACCCTCACAAAGCCAGCCAGCTTACACAAGGTAGGACCCTGCTGTGAAGCGAGCGAGGGCCGCGCTCGACAAGGCTATTAAGGCTAAAAATGAAGGCTCGTCGAGTAACGCCGAACAAGGAGGCCAGTCAAGTGGTGACGGTCAACAGGAAGGCGATAGTGGCGCTCAAGAGGAAGGCGAGGTTGATGAGTGAGGGGCTTGGTGGTGTCTTTCTTGTGTAGACAGAATGGAGGAGTATCGTAACGTGTAGATACTAAACACAACGTTTCGGATACCATTGGATTCCGTCATTTTATCTATTCTGAGTACTCATCTGCGTGCGTGATATTGCCGTGCCAACTTGTGATTTAAAAGACAGAGATGAGACTGATGGAGGGAGGAAAGAGGCGAGCAGAAAGTTGAGAGCAGGGCAGGGGTAGATGGAAGTTGGCCAGGCCGACCCAAACCACTGGAATTTTTAGGGGAGAATCGTCCAAGGTGACTGGTTGAGATCAACGCCTTGATCTTGGCTTGGGTACCAGGATCAGACAGTTGGTATAGGATGACATTGGTTCACGAGAGGACCGTTTGCCCTCTCGTGCCTCTCGTGCCTCTCGCGGAGTCTACCGTTCTCATAGTACAATGGGGTTCCGAAAGCATGTTGAATACCCAGTTACCTTTGTCGCGGCGTATTACCGTCGAGGTCTGATACCCACGAATGGGTGACAGAAGCCGCTCGGTAGCATTGACTCACTGAAGCAGTAGACATGGTATTCGCCGCCAGCATAAACACCAGAGCAAACAAGGTGGGGCTAACGGAAGCTATAGGAGTGGAAGTCGCTGGGACTCTAGGAGCGAAGGGCAGAAGCGAGAGGCGAGCGACGAGGCGGGGGGGGTTGAAAAAGAAAGAATCAAAATGTTTGTCTCTTGGAGGAGCAGGGAAGAGACGCGATAACAAGGATTGATACTTTGTACCGTGGCCGAGATTACACTCTCTGTTGAATATTGCGGGTTGGAACAAAGCTGCCTCAAAGTTTGTAGAGATTCCTGTCCAGAGATAAAGAAGTTGCCTCGGCGCTTGGATTTCAGTTAGATTCAAGGATCAAAGTCGTGGCGGTATATATCTCTGACCCATTACGATGAGCGATGTCTGCCCACCTTACGGAGTACTTGCTTTGTACTGTAAGGTAGTTACCCCGCTACCTAACTTGTTGTCTCACGTCAACCACGTTCCATTGTCGCAATGGCATCCTGAATCCTAGAAATGGGTACCTTACTCTATTGAGGCGGCAGGATAAGTAGATTCCAACTCCATACTCTGATACCTTGGTTGTCTCCACTATAGTAAGCCACGCTGCGCTCAGTCGCTGGAGATTGCTGTTTCCCCCAAGGTTCGGTGAGCCTGTGATGCTTTGCTGAGGTTCGCGCTTACCTCAAGGCACCCAGGAGGGGCTTTATTCCGATGCAGCTTCCTGCGACTCATGTATTTGTACTTGACATAAATTACCCTGATGTGTGAAAGGCAATGGCTGGCAGTATCGAGAGTAACTGTTCTGAGGCGCGGAAACAAGATCTGGAAGTAGATTCGGTAAAACCCTTGGCACCTTGCCTGAGGTGCAGGCGCTTTGGGTTCAAGGAAACGGAAAAAGGTACATCCCATGAGTACTTACGTTACTGTGGTATTCATATTGTGTAGGATGCCAGAGGGTGCCAGTGGGTGCCCTGTCGTGCGGCGTGCCTGTTTTCTTACCTTACCGTGCCTGGGGCTTGAGGTGGGTTCCATCCAATTGTTCATCCTTCAGGTCGCCAGTGACGCCACATACCTCCGCCTGCCGCCTGCACCCGCCTCTTTCTTTGACGTCCCACGGTCCCAAAGCCTGCTTCTTGCTTGTCTCGGCTGCTTCTATTTGCTCTTAACCCGGCTGCAGCCTCACTTCAGCGCGCCTATCGCGACATCACACTGCAACGCGGCACCTTGGGAGATCTCGTCATCCTCTCCATCTGCAACTCCTAACTTGTTTAGTTTTCTTCAGTGACGGCTTCCGAGTTCCAAGTCCCCGACACTTGCCACTAAACATATCGATCCTGCCACTGTGACCCGAAAGTGAACCCAGCTCACTCCAGGACCTTACTGCTTGCATCTCGATTGGCTCCTGTCATCTTATCCGTATCCTTCTCCACCATTTCAACCCAACGCGGACTACCGACAGTTGTACCTACCTGACCTCACTTGGACTGTCACCGACTCATCTCACACAAGGTCCTGCGCCAACGTTCCGGGACATGATCCCGTCGTTGCTGTCTCGACCTCGCCACCAAACATGGAAGTCAGCATCCAGAGAGCTTTAAACGATAAGCTCTATGACAAGCGCAAGGTTGGCGCACTCGAGTACGCCTTACCATCCCCAGCACTCCCCTTATTCTCATTCACTTCATCTCATCTCATCTCATCTCATGCTCTTCACTCGTGGCTGACTCTTTGCATTTCAAACTCGCTCTAGGCTCGAACGAGTCATCCGAGAGCTAGTCGTTACTAGAGACTACCCAAGAGTCCAAGCAATCCTCGAGCAACTCTGCAATGAGTTCGCCTATGCGGTGCATCAACCCCATGCTCGAAATGGAGGCTTGATAGGCCTGGCCGCAGCTGCCATCGCCCTCGGTCACGTATGTGCCAACATGCACCTTTCATGAAATGGCTGTGATCACTATTCTTGGCCTGGACCTTTGTGGCTGATTTGACATCATAGGAACTACCCCGCTATCTCGAGAAGATCGTTCCGCCAGTGCTAGCATGCTTCACTGATCAAGATGCGAGAGTCAGATACTATGCCTGTGAGGCCATGTACAATATTGCCAAGGTCGCCAAGGGGGAGATCTTGATATACTTTAATGACATCTTCGACGCCCTCTGCAAGGTTAGTACACTCGACGTCAAAGACAAAAATACACCACCCCAGCGTCCCCCTTCGCCCGGAGTTCTGACCTGACTATATACACAGCTGGGAGCCGACTCTGAGTTATCCGTCAAAAACGGTGCCGAACTGCTCGACCGACTGATCAAAGACATTGTCTCTGAATCGGCTGCGTCGTACGTGTCCGTCCTTGAGGGAGAGTTGGATCAGCAGGAGCTTAGCGATAAGGATGAACTTGAAGAACGCGCTGCCCCTCCTACCGCCTTTTCCTTACGCCGATTCATCCCACTCCTCCAGGAGCGCATCTGGGTCATCAACCCTTTTACCCGCCAATTCTTAGTTGGCTGGATTACATTGCTCGACTCTATTCCTGACTTGGAACTCGTCACATTTCTTCCCGACTTCCTCGGTGGCTTGCTCAGGTTTCTGAGTGACCCCAATAGAGATGTTCACGTTGCAACTAGAGCCTGCCTCGACAAGTTTCTCAGCGAGATTAAGAGGATATCTAGGATCAAGAAGGGCATCGCTGAGAGCAAAAAGTCGCGCGAAGGCGGAAAACGAAAACGCGAAGAGTCGGTAGATTCGGGGAGTCTCCAAATCGGCCCGGAAGAGGGTGATGAGGTTGACTCACAATCCGACGACGATGATAGCAGCGGCGAGGAAGACTGGGTACCAGGACAAGATGTCCAAATCAACTACCGAAAAATTCTCGAGATACTAACCGCCACTCTGGACTCTCCCCTTGGTAAGGCTTGCATTTCACTCCGCCCTAGAGCCTAGTGCGAACTACAGCTGACTCTTTGTGTGATAGAGGAGGACTCTCTCTTGGAGTCGCTGCGATGGATAGTCGAGTTCTTGGATATTTGCCCCGAAGAGGTACTACCTTTCACTCCAAAGGTCCTGGCTCACATGCTACCTGCTATGGCCAGTGGTGTTGAATCCATACGCCAAGCTGCCGCACGCGTCAATGCCGGCCTGATGGACTATGTCGTCTCCCTCTCTGACGAGCCTGAGATAGGTGGCGCCTCTCAGTCCATGTCACGCATCCCATTATCTGGCGAACGACAGGAGGGGCCATCTAGTGCACGAGCTTCCCTTTCTAGTTCGCGGGACCTCGAAATGCGGAGCCCAACCCCAGCCCAGGGGCACAATCGTTCTCTCTCGACGCCGGTTGCACCGTTAACAAATAACCATCCCCAAGTAGATTTGGACTACGCCGCAGCCGTGAATGCTTTGACACTGTTGTTCCTCAATGACCACGAGGCAACTCGTGTTGCGGCCTTGACGTGGTTGATAATGCTTCATAGGAAGGCCCCTAGGAAAGTTCTCGCCTTTAATGACGGAACTTTCCCTGCCTTGCTTAAGACGCTCTCTGATCCAGCTGAAACTGTTGTCACGAAAGATCTACAGCTGCTGTCACAGATCTCTCGCAACAGCGAAGACGATTACTTTTCAAATTTCATGGTCAACTTATTGCAGCTGTTTGCTACTGACAGAAAACTGCTTGAGACACGAGGAAACCTGATCATCCGCCAGCTTTGCGTGAGCCTGAGCGCAGAGAGGATCTACCGTACACTCGCAGACTGTATCGAAAAGGAGGAAGATGTCGAGTTTGCTAGCATAATGGTGCAGAATCTGAACAACAACCTAATTACTGCTCCGGAGCTGTCGGAACTGCGCAAGCGACTTCGGAATTTGGAATCGAAGGCAAGATTCCCGGTTCTCCTATTTCGATTACTTTGCTGACGAACGATATACAGGACGGACAAACTTTCTTTGTCGCGCTGTTCCGCTCGTGGTGCCACAACGCCGTCGCAACCTTTTCCCTCTGCCTGTTGGCCCAGGCTTACGAGCAGGCGTATAACCTTCTGCAAATTTTGTGAGTCTCGAGTTCGTCGCAGATTTATTACGATCACTGTGGGCTAATGAGACGGTGACAGCGCCGAGCTGGAGATGACGGTGAACATTCTTATCCAGATTGACAAGCTGGTGCAGTTGATAGAATCTCCTGTATTCACTTGTAAGTTTGCAATGGCCCACGTTGTCACTCCAGCTAACGGCCAAAAGACCTCCGACTGCAGCTTCTTGAGCCTGAGAAATTTCCTCACTTGTACAAATGCCTGTACGGCCTTTTGATGCTCCTCCCCCAATCCTCGGCTTTTGCCGCCCTAAAGAATCGCTTGAACGCAGTCAGTTCAATCGGGTACCTCCACATTGCCCCCAAAGTGTAAGTGCCACCAGGCCGTACCTCTCCCTGAGAACACAGGCAACTTCAAGGCGTGATTGTATGACAACTGCTGACTCTAACCCCATAGCAATCCACCCTCTACGGCAAGCTCAAGCTACGACAGGCCGAATAGGCTCAAGAGTAGAGAGGATAGCATCATTCGATGGAACGAGCTACTGGAGAAGTTCCGCACTGTCCAGGAAAGGGCTCGCCGAGCCCAGAGACACTCTGGCGACGTTGAGGAAGGCCGAGGCAGCCTTGGTGTCGCGGATTTGCGGCTTGGAGAAGGCCTCGACTCAAAGGGAGCAAAAGAGGCGCGCAATACCAGCGGGCCACCTGTTCCTGTCAAAGACCCTCCTCCACCTGCACCAGCAGCGGTCAAGAGATCAGGTTTGGGTATGCGGCAGATTAGGAACCTGGGAGGTGCAGTCAGGGGAAAGCGACCTGGCTAATGGCCGGTGCAGACGGCTTGTGGCCTTTAGCGAATCATTGTGCAAATACCCCCAACATACGCAAGCGCGAGCTTGCAAGTGTCTGTATTGTAGACGAAATAACATAATCATCAACGGCCTTTGCGGGGACTTTCGCGTTCAACGAGCCCTTCGAATATGGCATCGCGGTGCTGTGCTACGGCCCGTACTTCTGCGCGAAGATGCTCTAACTCAGCCCGGGCTGTCCTAACATCATCGGGGAGAGCCGAGAACTGGCCGACTTCGGCATCCAGACCCTTCTTTTGGGCAAGGAGGTCAAGAAAGTCGGCCTCATCTTGAGCAACCTTTTCGATGGTAGGATGGGAGGCAGCTGGAGATTGGTTGAGAGTAGCCATGCGGTCCTTGAGTTCGGGGATGCGCGCGGCCATGGCCTTGATCCTCCTCTGCATGTCCAAATTCTGCCGGGCCAGGTCAGCGACGGGCTTGTAGTCGTCACTTTTCAAGGTGCGCAGCATCTCGTTAGCCATGGCAGCCTCTCGCTCAATGTGCTTTTGGAGAATGTGCACCCGAACGCGCATCTGTTCTAGCTCCGAGGCTTCGGCATGCAGAGCAATCATAGAACGGCCAATACTCTCGGCATCCGGGTGGGCTACGGAGAGTTGACATGACAAGGTAGCCAGTGAATTCAGCGCGGTGCGTCCTTCACGCGTAAGGTGATCCTGGACGGTGCCGAGGATCCTCTCCCGGACGGTGGCCGAGGTCGGGAGATCTGACTGGGTTTCGGAGCGGTCTTGGGCGATGCTCAGCTCCTGGAGGGCGGCGGCCTCGGCTCGAGTGACTAGTTCACGCTCTTCATCCGCGGCTTCGTTGGTATTAGCCAGGGCGAGGAGGGCTTTGAGGGTTTCGGGACTGCGCTCGAAAGGCGGGACGGAGCGGCCCTGATATTTTGAGGTGAGCCAGCTATCAACATAGCTCCAGTCTTTGGCGGTAGAGGCGGCGATGCGGGCTATCGAGGGTGAGAAGATGGCGGTTGTGGGTGGAAGATGAGCCATGTTGCGGTGCGGTGAGGTTCAGCTGTCTCTCTCATGTAGAGACACTGATGTAAAGGTACTCCTCTTTGGTATGGGCGGTGGATTTACCGGACTAGTAACCACAACTATCTTTGTCGTTGTTGCTTGTTATGATTATCGAGGAATTTGAGGTGCATTGGTTGCTTTGTCTCGCGACTGATTGGCGCCGGGTAGGTTCAGAGGAAGCAATGCAAGTGAGATGCAGGGTACGTACTCTGTAAGGCACAAAGCTCTGCCTAATCAGGCAAAGTGCAGCCAACACCCCTGCAAAAAGACGCCAAGTGGGCCCGATCTCCGTTGTGTCTACTTCTGGAATCTGGACACTTCAGCGCGTCTCCCAAGTGAGAGTCCCCGTCGCATTCATTGACGGAATATTGAGTTTGCGACTCGATCATCCAGGGGTGGCAACTCCATTGTAGAGCGCTTTCCGGTTTGCCTGTTTGCTGTGCATTGTCTACGGAAGAGCCTCAAGAAAAAAAAAAATAGGATTCGTGTTCTCTTCTAGAACTTGGTATTATCTTGCCATGGTTAGCCAATTGCCCAAGACAATTCTGGCTGTAAGAATAGCCGATGGGTGTTTGTGTACTTGTAAACATTGTATAACATCTTCGGAATAAGGACACGAAGGAGGCTTGTCACTGTCAGCCCGTTAAGGAGTACTTGCCCCACAACCTTAGCTTGATGTGGTCATATGTAGCTTTCATCCCATCCGTATTACTTGGCTTCTTTTGAGGACAACTTTTCCAATTTCCTCACTCTCTTTATACCCCCCCCTTCATTCCTCCCCCACTCTCTTCTTGAGCCTGGGTCGTTTTCTCTCTCCTTTCCTTCGAAATCTGTCCACTTACTCCTACACTCACACTTGGCTCCGAGCAACTGATTTCTCTTCACTCGTTCTTCGCAATCACCTGGCGCCAGCCATGTACGTCCGCCTTTGCGCCCTGGCTTTCGCAGCCAGTTTGCTCTCGACGCCTGCTCTCGCCATATCTGCCGACCAGATACCCTCCGATACCCCCGTGTCGTCCCTCCTGACCACCGCTCAAGCTCACCTGTCGAAGGGCCAGACTTCCGATGCACTTGTCTACTACGATGCCGCCGTCGCCCGCGACCCCTCCAACTACTTGACGCTATTCAAGCGCGCGACAACCTACCTCTCCCTCGGCCGTACGAGCCAGGCAACCGAAGACTTCAACAAGGTCCTGTCACTCAAGCCCGGCTTCGAGGGTGCCCACGTACAGCTGGCCAAGATCAAGTCCAAGATTGCAGACTGGGACGGCGCAAGAGAGCAGTACAAACTGGCCAAAAAGGACCCCGCCTCTGCTGAGCTCGCTGCCCTCGACGAGGCCCAGGGCGCTGCCCACCTCGCTGCGGCAGCCGAGAAGAGCGGCGACTGGGAAGCCTGCGTGGGACATGCCGGCCAGGCCATCATGACCGCCAACCGGGCCATTTCCCTGCGTGAGATGAGGTCGCGCTGCCGTTTCCAGCGGGGTGAGGTCGAGGAGGGCATGAGCGATCTGCACCACGTACTGCAGATGAGGCCGGGAGACACGACGCCGCACATCAAGATCGCCGCCATCACCTTTTACGGACTCGGTGATCTCCAGAACGGTATGGCCCAGACGCGGAAGTGCCTGCACTCCGACCCCGATTCGAAGCCCTGTAGGAAGCTCCTGAAGCAACAAAAGGCCATTGAGAAGACCCTGAACAGGGTCAATAAGGCTTTCGAGAAGAACCAACCCATGACCGGTGTCAAGCTACTCATCGACTCTGCCGACGACACCGGATTGATCACTGACATCAAGAACCAAGTCGAGGAACTGCGCGCCGACAGCACTATTCCCCCTGGCGCCCAGTCATCGCTTTACATCCAGGTGGCAGAAATGGCGTGCCAGGGCTACTACGACGTAAGTACAACGTACATTGGAAGAAACTGCATTTGGATTGGCTAACAACCGTCGTAGATGAACGGCAAGAAAGCCAAACAATACTGCGAGGAGGCCTTCGCCCTCAACGACCAATCGTTCTACGGCTTGCTGTACCGCGCCAAGGTCATGATGGAGGGAGAAGAGTTCGAGGCGGCCATCAGGTCCTTCGAGGAGGCTAGCAAGATCCGTCCAGACAAGAACGACGTCGTCCAACCCCTCATGCAAAAGGCCCAGATCGCACTGAAGCGGAGCAAGACAAAGGACTACTACAAGGTGCTCGGTGTATCCCACGACGCCGACGACCGCCAGATCAAGCAGGCCTACCGCAAGCTCTCCAAGGTCCACCACCCCGACAAGGCCGCCAAGCAAGGACTCTCCAAAGAGGCTGCGGAGAAGAAGATGGCATCCATCAACGAGGCGTACGAGATCCTCAGCAGCCCCGAGCTCCGTGAACGCTTCGACCGCGGCGACGACCCGAACAACCAGGAGCAGCAGGGCAGCCCGTTCCAGGGTAACCCCTTCGGTGGCGGGCACCCGTTCATGTACCAGCAGGGCGGCGGCGGCGGCGGCGGCCAGCAATTCCACTTCAAGTTTGGTGGAGGAGGCGGCGGTGGCGGCTTCCCCTTCTAAAGAGGATGGGGGTTGTGACGCATTGGGACAGACTCGAAGAGAGCGCAGCATCTGAATCAAGGAGTTTAATAGGTCAAAGCCTGGAGTTTCACGGGGCCTCACTCGACGGCCAATATTACATTTTATCGTCATTCGTAGTTTGAGACGGGGCAAACGGCTCCGAGCTAGGAGGCAAGAAGCCAGTCAATCGCAAGCTTCTCTCCTGGAGTCGATACCATAGTCTGTGGTGTCAGAAATAAACACAATGTGCCAATAAACACGTTCAAGTTGGCAACGAGACTTGGTGATACTTCTTTGCTTCGCGCCGAAAACCAAAACGTATACGCTTGCTGTCAGTATCCTGGCTGTTCGGGCTTGAACCCAGTACGAATCCTCTCCCCTCATGAGAGCAAGTTGGACACTTGACGAATACTAAGACGGCAGTCCATTGCTATTCGATTTTTATTGCTATTCTCGTTGGCCCCTTTACAAACAGTGATTCAGATGATCAGACTGGGGTTTCGGGAGTTGCAGTGTTGGTCCATTGCTGGCATTGCTCCCACAGGGACACAGATGAAGACGTGTCAATGACTTAACTTAGCACATGTAGAGAAGAGTGAGGGACGGCATGTCAGATTAGTTTCTATAAATCCGTCCGTGAGCATACCAACTCCAGGCAAGTCCGTCATTTTCTGACGCCAACATGTTGAGTATCCTTTCAAACGTTGCATTTTGCCAAACCACCGGATCCCCAGCACCAAATAGACCCCGCTCGGAAGACTGCGAGCATCATTCCTCACGTCACTACCTAGCAGAGGAAGAGTATTACTCGCCGGAATTGCTGGTATCGTGCCTATCGTGCCCCCCAAGTATAAAAAGACCAAATCGGGGGTCCGAGTTCCCCATAGGTCTCGACCCTGCTTTCTAAATTTACACGACCGCTCTAATCGGTGATCGAATCGTCAATGACAGTTTCTTCTATATGCACAGCGGCGTACCGTCTCAAGGGTTCGGGTTGTCGTTCTTTTTGATGAAGTAGGCCCTGCGAGGTTGTTGTTAGCGCACTGATTTTGTAGTGGGGGAATCAGGGGCAACTTACTTGCACGCCTCGTAGGCAGACCAGCAAATGGCTGTGCTAGGCATGGTGGTAACCACGCGGGGGCGCACACCCTTGAAGAAACCGCGGAAGCCCTCACGCTCGTATAGTAACCGGCATCCAGCCATGAATCCGTTCACATTTCTCAATGCCGGATCGGTGGCAGTTCCTCGGGTCTGAAGCATGGTCTTGATGACATCCATGGGCGTAGTCAAAGCGGCAGCGAAACCACCGGCGACACCACCAGCCAAGCAATGTGTTGTGGGATCGTATCCCTTGTCAGGGTTCATGGCCGTCGATATGGATTCGTACGCCAAGAATTGGAGGGCAGTGAAGGGCACCGTCATGGACAGCGTAGTTGGGTAAGAAACGTAGAAAGCCGCCAGTCCCTCGGTCTTGTAGACATACTTGGCGCAATCGGTCATGGAACGGTACATCTTAGCCGACCCCTGGATCTGCATGCGCTGCTTGATGACTAGAATTGACTCGACGTTAGTTACTGGGAATACCTAATGGGCGGACGAGGCGATGTTGGGACCACGTACCATCGAAAGGATTCATCAGCGCATCGCTGGCAATCGTAGCGCAAGCACCACTGGTCGCAGCAGCCAGAGGATGGTGAACACCGGCTTGGTTGCCACCCATAACATGCTTGACGGCCTCATATGTGGCGAAATATACAGCATGAGCGGGACCTGATAGTGTGAGCAAATGCAAGGCCTTCTTCGAAATGACAGCAGTAATGCTGGGAGGCCACTCACCGGCACCGGCAACGACACTGGACATGCCTCTCCACAAGCTGAGGACGCCCTCGCGACTAGCTATGCGGTATGTACCTTGAATCACACCATTATAGACGGCCGAGGGATTGGGGTTCAGGACCTGCATGCGGGTCTGCAAAGCTCGGGGTTAGCGGATGATGATTTGCGATATGCATTCATTGAAGGGAGCGGCATCGTACCTTGATAGCGTCAATCGGATACATGACAGTATGCTCCTGCAAATGGAATCATCAGCTTCCGGGACCTTGTGGATACCAAACGTGAAAGCGGGCAGCTCGTTCGGGGCCGAGACCGCAAGCAAAGAATATAGCGTACCGCTATGCCCGCAAACGCCCCGGCAGCCATGTTCTGCACGAGGGAAAAGTTGGGCGGTAGAGATTCATAGCTAGCAGAGCAAAGAGTCAGCGAGAGGGTACGATATGGTGTGCGTCATCGTCAAGAAGAGTCGATTGCGAAGGGTGGCGGCGGAAGATGTGGACGTGATAAATGTGTAGATGGGGGCATTGCGCACTCGTATTCCTCGGCGGGCTCTGCATTAGGCTGGGCCATTGCGGCCACAGCAGATGCTTCGCCGTAGGGCTTGGGCTGAAGAGCCGCCAGATTGACAGCTGGAGGGGGATCGAGGGGGTCGGCGATGGCGACCACGGATGTGGCGGGAGGAGCTCTCGTTGAGGGAGAGGCGGAAATGATCGCGTTGGCCGTCGGTGTCGATGGCTTTTCTGGTTTTTTTTGTCTTCTTTCCTCTCTACTCGCGATTATCTCTCGTAGGCCTAGGGAAACCTATGGCTCTGGACGTAGATTCGGAAAGAGGCCGTGGAGGATCGGTTCGGCCAGAAAAGTCGACGATATTCGGGCAACGGCGTGCAATGGCAAGTGCGAGTGCAATGGGAGCTATCTAGAAGAAGCGACCTTGAGCTCACGACGCCGTGCGTTGAGAGTTGCGATGCACGGTTGATATGCAGGTGGCAGTTGCGAGAGTTGAGGTTGGAGGAACGGCGGAGGTAAGGAAGACCAAACCAAGTCGTAACTAGCGGGAAAGGAAAAAAAAAAAAAAAAAAAAAAAAAAAAAGGCCAATTGGAGCTAGCAGAGTCAGGTAAAGCACAGGCAGTGGAGGCTGGGGCTAAGAGTGAAGGTCCAGTGAAGGTCCAGTGAAGGTACATTTACTGTGGATGAAGTCGGGGCCGAGAACTAAGGTGGAAGAGAGGGGACGAGACACCTAGCTACCTATCCGTAGGTTCCCAGGTATCCGTAATAGGTCGAGAATGGAAAGAAATCACATCCATGGATGGCCCTAAACCGAGGTAGACACGTAATTTGTAAAGAAGGCATTTGCTTGACAAGATATGCTCTCTACCTACCTTCCAATATCCGCACTTTAGGTAACTACATGACCTTACCTTCTGAGGTAGATGGTAGAGGTACCATAGGTAAGCCTGAGGTAGTCGCAGTTTTCCAGAGCTGCCCGGGAAGGTACTTGGGTCATTGAAGTCTCTCCTTCCAGCGGGTTTAATGCCAGCTGAGCCGGTTTTTCAGGGGTTCCCAGGCGAGCTACCTAACGGCCCGGTCTACCCAAGCACCTAAGGTACCTAAGATATCTTCCTACGCCAACGGACTTTAATATATGGTCTCAATATCTTGGTCACTTTTGCCTTTTGCCCTTTGCCCTTGGAACATTGAATATCTGTCTCTGGATATGTGTTGGCATGTTCAAGTCGCTAAGATGCAAAGAGGAATGTCACCCTTCAAGTTGCTCGTAATGCAAGGTGAGTGTTTATCTAATCTTGAAATGGCAGAGCATGACAAGACAGGAAGCCAACATGTTCCTCAAAATAGAGTAGAGACCGTATTGATGTCCAAACATGCTCGTATATCTCAGCAGCATGACCAGGCAGAAATAGGTCGGAGGGAAAAAGGGAGTGCAAGGAAGAGCTTCTGAACGAAAACTTTTTTTGTCCGTGTTCCATTCTGTCAACGTGTCCCAGTTCAACAGTAAACTGGACAGTCCAGATTCCAGAGTCCAACCTCGGGTCTCGTCTTGTGCGGCCTCGGAGATCAGCAGCCCGCTTTTCCCCCAAGACCCAGCTTCGGCTTGCCAGCAGCCAGTAGGCAGTTGATGGGATTTTTTCCCAGCTTTCTTGTCCTGCTTTTGACCAATGTCATGACCTCTCCTCTCCCGCGTCCTAGTCTGCCTATCGAGGCTATCATTGCATCTGGTATTCTGGTAAATCTGGTCGATGGCGGAGTGGGTCATCCTAGCAAGATCTGTGTGGATTTCTTCCCCTGACTTTTGTTATCAATCTCATCTCTGTCTGCTGACCCCTTCGCCACAGCATTTCCGTACACCGCACCGAATGTCGCGGCCGCAGTGCACTGTAAGTCGTCGTGTGGCCAGTGTTTTGTATCGTTTCTAACCTTTCCCTGACCGTGCAGATGCCAGAAACACAGTTCATGACGCTGACTTTACATCCGATGTGACCACATCCACCCTAGAAGTCCCATTTCGACACCTCAGACTTTGTATCGGCGCATCATCCGACCCTTTTGTCCATCTCAGATCTCAGGGCCCCCGGATTTGGCCTGAGATGATAGACAGCCCAACTGCGTTGAGGACAAGGCCAGCACCCAAGATGAGAATTGGATTACCATGTTCCTTTTCGGTTTTTTTTTTTTTCCTTTTTCGGTTTATCCGCACCTTAACACGCTTAGCTAAGCCAGCCAAGGGTTCGGCCGAACCCCCGGATTCAACGCGTGCTTTCAATGGGCCCGCGTGGCCGTTGTCTCCAGTGTTCCGACCCTCTCTATAAGCGCTCTCCGGCGAGTGGCTAAGGAAAAGGGTGACCTCAACACGAGACCTTGAAGCTGCCTTAGCTACCTGAGAGATATGTGGCAGGATGGCAGGGTCCCTAAGCAGGGTCTCAAAAGACGTGAGCACCACTGCAAAAGCGATCCAATCCAGTCAAACGGTAATACCCGCACAGTCTGACAAGCCCGACCCCCGCCGGCACTCACTCTCTCATCGTCTTTCTAGAAGGACAGAAAGAAGCCTCTAACCCTTGGGGGAGGCTGCGTTCACTTCCAAGGGCAATGGCCCATCAATTCGCGTCCTCGCTTCGACGACGCTTCCTCAAGGCTCATGTAGCCTCCGGCCTCGGTTCTGGAATAATATCGCACCCCCTTTGGCGGGTCGCTTCTTCTGCCCCTGCCAATGAAATGGGTAATATGGTGGACGTACGGATACGAGTACAGACAGAGAGGACAGGACACCCCCCCTCTCTTTCTGTCTATCCCTTCCCAAAGCATGGCATATGGTTTACATTATCGTCAGGTATGATACTTAACATGTTGGGCTTGCGCGGGTTTAGTATTTGCAAAGGCTGCAGTTGGTAAGGCAAAGGGAAACGATGCGGAAGAGAGCGCCACAAACAACAAAAGGTCGTCTCGTCTCCTGCAATTCGCAATAGCATAATACCACCAATATGGGGGACGATCAAGGCTCTCAGATTCGTTAATCTCGGTTGCCAGCATCCTTTCTCGACACGGCACTCGGGCCTCCATTGCTTGCATCTAATCTCATCTTATCAATCTCCAGCCCTAGAACGCCCATCCAGACTCCAGTATTGGCATCCGCCACTGAGCGGACTTCACCATCTCCGGCCACATCCACCTTGTCACGCTCCGGACAAAAAAACTTTTTTTCTTTCCTCCCTGACACTGTGCTCCGTATTGCCTTGTCAGTGTCACTGTCTGAGCTGCTAGCTTGCTACTCGGCGAGTACTTGCACAGCTACCCAGGGGCTCGAATCAACTCGCATTGACTTGGTTTGACTCTGTTGCAATCCCCTTATAGTAATGGCGAATGTGTGCTTGCGTGGCACGCCTATACTTGCGTACTTGTCCTCGTCCGCGGATCGCTTCGCCTAAAGGCACTCATACGGTGCTATGGAACCCCGGATACGGGCTGCTCGGAGATACGACATCTCCCTTTCCCCGTCCGGTCCGGCGTACGCCCCGTCGGCTGGACCATGAGAGTGACAGCTCTCAAGGTTCGCGCTGGTGATTCAAATCTGTCTATTCCAATTCTATATTGATAGTTCGTGTGCATACTACTGGGCTTCTTGAGCCGGGTATCCTCCTTCGCATTCCTTGCCAACTATGGCGGACCCACGTCGAGGACTGAAAATGTTCAAAGCCATAAAATTCATGTTCCCATGACCCCTTTACCCAGCTTCACTCTCCGGATTCTACTTTACTGGTCAACAAACCCATAACATTGTCTACGGATGTGGGGTTACAGCATTAGAGCCCTCCTCCGCCTTGGGGATTGCTGCGGTGGGCCTGCTGGAATTGGTAAATCAGCCCCAATACCCCGGCGTCTTGCTCGCCTGTATCAGCCATGCTATTTTCTCGACTCAACCCTTTGGGCGGCGACGTCTCCCATACAGACTCGCCTAGAGGTCCCGAGCCTCCATAGATCTCGTCTTCGAATGGTCCTTGAGAATGCAGTTTGCCGTCTATACCCAGGCCGTCTTCAGACTCTTCAATGATACCTTCGCCTTGGTATCCCCCACGGCCCGCTCGGCTCCGATGCGTACTTCGGACGCCGAACCCTGTCGCAGCCGGTTGGTGGTGTGGGTCGAGGAGCATCGATGCCATCGGCGACGGAGCCGTCATCGAAGGCCCAAACCTCGGCGTTCGGGTTTGTTGTCCAACTCCACCACCAGGAGGAGCCCGACTCCGTGACAGGTCATGCCGACCCATCCTGGAGTTTTGCATGTCGGCCGCCAGTGTTGGCGAGTTCAGCCCGGGGAACGCTGGTGGAGGATGGAAAGGATGGCGACTTCCCGGCGGTAGATGGCCCGGGATGCCCGTTTTCGGGTTAATCACATAGTTGTCCAAGAAGCCGTAGTAAGATGCCGCCATCTTGTTATGCTTCGTGGAATAATAGTCTTCTCGAACATCGCCAGGGCCGGATGGTTGCTTAGCCTTGCCCATGCCCTTCTTGAAGTCGAACTCAGCAAACGAGCAGATGTAGCCAACTCCATCCACGTGGATTGTGAATTCCCGGAAGAAGTCGATTATCTGATCGCTGCATTTCGGTGCCGAGAAGATGAGCACCAGCGAGGCTGTAAGTATACCAATGATCTCCTCCATCAGAATCACCAGCTTGAGCTTGTACAGCTCCGAGAATTCACGCTTTACATCGGCTGTGTGAAGACGGTCTTTCCAGTGGTCTGGCATGTAGCGCGTGTATTCAATGACATAGAGCAGGGCGTGCTCTGGATTGAACACGGTTGTCTCTTCAGATATCATGCCCCTGGCAGCCGCCCATATGGCTGCGAACAAGCCAATATAGAACAGTGCTGACCGCTCAGATGTGATCTCGAACCCAAGGAAGAGTTGTGGATCGAGGAATGAGGCGACAGCAAGAACCGAAGTAAGAGCTCCTGCGACGAAGGTTACCGTTCTAGCAAATTGTTCCGTCATTTTTTTCGGGAACTGGTCAATATATCGACTCGCAAACGGATAAGACATATTGATACGCTCTTGGAAGAGATGCGGGACCTCATTGAACTCGCGAAACTTCCACTCAGCAAGAGGCGTGTATCTTCTGTGGCTGAACGTTGAAGGGTCTTTCTGGTATTCCTGATGCCCAATATATTAGCTTCTCTGATGTGATCTTTGTGAAGTCACAATAAAAAGACACTTACATTGTAGTACGTGAATGCATGCACCACAATGAGATAAGCGACCACAAAAGGCCCTATCAACAAGTTGATGACCCCGGCGAAGACAAGCCTCGACTTCAACTTGAGACTCAAAAGACCTCGGCGATCGGCTTTGAGGAACTCTTGATGAACCTGATTGTTGGAGTCGAAAACATAAGTCAAGATTGCGAAATGCAAGTTCCATTCCAGACTTCGGGAAAAGAACTGGTGTTGTCGCAAGAAGGGTATCGGGAGCGTAAGGTCGAGAATGTCCTTATTCATCATGGCTATCAAGTAGTTCTCTCTCCGCATGAGACGGTTGGCAATGTCTGCAGCATCCAGCCTCTCCTTAGACTGATTGCGCATCCACTCTCGCGCAGATGGTCGTACGTTGATGGCTGTTTTGGGATTCGCGTCCCGCAAGGCCATGACGCGGGCAACGATATCTTGCCAGGATACAGTCTGCATATCCTCCTCCGGTATCTCTAGTAGATATATGTAGAAGTTGCGCATGTGGTTCAAACGTCGAAGGTCTATGGTGAACTGTACTGTCTTCCATATAAAGTAGAATACGTAGAGCCACAATCCTGTATTCCACATGAACGACATCTTTCTGGTGCACTGAGGAATCGTAACTTCTTTCAATGAGTTGCTGTTGGGGATTTTCGTGTACTCAACACATTGAGTAAGAAAGGTCAGAAATACGGCGAAGAAGGCGGACTCTCTAGAAGTATATGGTCAGCATCTTTCACATGTACTGTCAACGTCCAGCAGACCAAAGGTCTCGACTTACACTAGGTGTAATGCCCGCGCGCACACGATACACCAGAAACCGCTCCCTCGGTAGTAGTAGTAGACATCCTGAACGAAGAAGTCGAGGTTCGAGACATTAACCCATCTCCAAAGAGCCTTTTCTTTTTCGTTATTAGATCCAAGGCCTCTGGAATATCGCTTCGCGTGAGGCCTGATTGGCTTGACGGGATCTGCTGGATGAAGTCTTTGCTGAGCTTGTGTTGCTTCCCATTGGGCATGTGTTCGTCGGCTAGAAGGACCGGGTATTGCGTTTTGCCTTGACGGAGTAGCTGGCTTCCTCCGCCCAGATCCTTTAGACTGCGCTACCGCTTCATGTGGTTCAACCAGCAGAGAAGCCGGGACGTCATTATCTCCGTCGTCATCCTGTCCCAGCCATCGTGGACTCGGCTCTTGTCGGATTCCGCCACGGTGATTTCCGCGACCGGTCTGCCCCGCTACGACTCCTGCAGTTGTTTTGAGCAGGTTGGCATTGCTGTCGAGAGTCGCTTGACTGTCTTCTACGGTGAGGCCTGGCATGTGGTCCAGGTCGTAGTCTTGGAACTGCTCTTGCAGATTCTCCTCGTCCACATCCAGACCTGCGTGTTCTTCGATATCCAGGTCGCCGTCCGGATCTCCTCTGAGCTCTTTGTAAAAAGACCTTGACCCTCGAGACAGCGGGCCGAGTTGAGGGAAGATGTTGGAAGCCATGTGGAGGAAAAGGTAATCGGAATACGGGGAAGGCTGATCGGTCGTCAAGGCCTATGATCGTCGCTCATGGCGACGCGTAGGGGCCTTGTTTGGAGAAGGAAGGAACGAGTGCAGCTTGCGCGACAAGAAGCAGTCTGATTTGGAGGTCAGAGTCGGTTGGGTATCGCGTTTCTAGAGGAGTACTAGGTCAGCTAGGGAGAACGACGAGGTTTAAACGGCAAGGCGATTTGAAGGTGGCTCTGTGGCTGTCACTTGATATGAGGTTTGGCGGTCATGTGGCCATCTCGGGTGGTTGCAGGTGACAGAGGCTCTGGGAAGTGTTGGGGGTGAAGGACTTCATACTCACAAGCCCATGCGGAGTGACTCCTGGTCAGCGCAGGTAAGTAAGTTTGACACGGTGGAACAAGGAAGCTAGCTACTGCATAAGGAAGCTTTTAGTCTGATGTTGAAACAGTAAAAGACGATTACAGTCACAAAGTCTGCATACCAGTTGAGGAAGGTAAGGTAGGAAGAAGGATAAGAAGACGGCACGTTGTTCAGAGAAAGATGCCTTGCTCGAATGGGTAAACCCGTTGTGTCGGACACTCGCACCACGCTAAGATAAGTCAAGAACGGACAATTTGACCTGAGCGGCACGAGTAGCAGAAATACTCAAAAGAAACCAAAGCTGTAAGATAGTGTCTAGCAAAGGTCAGGACAGGCCATGGAGGGATCAGTAAGGTAAGTACCTTTCGCTTTGGCTTCCCAGTTGCAACTATTAGTCTCCCTCCAGCAGATAGGCAGCTAGCTGTATGTGGTGCGCATACGGAGAACATCCAGGTGACGGCATGGCTCAGACGTGCTGAGTGGGGGCCGTAGACACAGGCAGCAGGCGGTCAATGTCATTTTTGCCGTTCTTATTCCCGACCGCCTTCTCTGGGGGTTGGACGTCATAAGGTGCCTTATCGACGCTCTTATCTCAAGGTATCTAAGGTACCCGAAGGTCTGTGAGTGTTAGGTGACCAACCATACGGAGTACCTAGCTAGGTATCTGTACTCCGTACTCCGTACCATCCAGAGGATTGCACCAGGCCTCCTTCCATACCCATCCGACCCTTGCTTACGTACTTCAGCGATATTGCGCTTCGCACCAGCCCTGTGTACCTACTGGAAGTACAGAGTATCTTACGTAACTCAAGGTAGGGATAGCTCGTAGTCATCTATCCTCACGTCTAAGTCCATACTCACAAGTGCCAGTCAAACCCAGGAGGGCAGGTCAACTCCTTCACAGGTATCTAGCCAGATAGCTGCAACCTAAGTGTCCATCCGATTTCAATCATCACCTACTTCTTCCAACGCCTTGATGATCTCGGTTGACTCACCTATTGTTGCTCATCATGGTCTCTGCTCCGCCGCCATCCCTGAGACCACTGCCCAGCAGAGATGTGTCCAGTTCTAGTATCGGCAGCATGCCTCAGTCACCTTCAACTACTTCATCGGCAAGGGCACTGAACCCTCTTACATCCAAGGTGACTACTGTTCTTTCAACATCATATGCCGACTCCGAATTCCGGGATGCCTTGCAATTGCTCGACAGCCGTAACCTCAAGAACACACCCGAGACACGCCGTCAACTACGGTTGGGCCTGCAGAAGGAGGTAATTGACAGCAATGGGGAGATTGTCTCCCAATTTGGCAGAGTCGCCGACGTAAGTTCTTCCGTCCGTTGTGCACAATCTGTTTATTTACATCCCGTTTAGCAATTGCGTCGCATAGGGGCTACCCTGGACAAGTTGAATCACAACTATCAAGATGTGAGGGGCCGGATTACTGCAGCTCAACAAGAGACGGGACCTATCCTGGAAGAGGCTTCATCCTTGATGAAGCAAAGGGCAGACGTGGAATCTAAACAGCAACTCCTCAAGACCTTACGCAGTCACTTTATCCTTTCTGACGATGAAGTCGTCTCTCTGACATCAACCGCCGAGCCTGTTGACGACAAATTCTTCGCTGCGCTTTACAAGGCAAAACGAGTCAGTCAGGACTGTGAGATTCTACTCGGATTCGAGAAGCAGACGCTGGGTCTGCAACTCATGGAGCAGACGTCCAAGAATCTCGGTCTCGCCTTCCAAAAGTTGTACAAATGGGTCCAGCGCGAATTCAGAACACTGAATCTCGAGAACCCCCAGATGAACTCATCAATCCGTCGCGCCATTAGAGTCCTTGCAGAGCGACCATCGCTCTTCCAAAATTGCCTGGATTTCTTTGCGGAAGCTAGAGAACGCATCCTGTCCGACTCTTTTCATGTTGCCCTAACGGGCACAACGACAGCAGGACTCGAAGATCACTCGGTTAAGCCCATTGAGATGGCTGCCCACGATCCACTCCGTTATGTGGGCGACATGCTTGCCTGGATACACTCGGCCACTGTTAGCGAAAGAGAGGCTCTGGAAATACTCTTTGTGTCGGAAGGCGACGAAATTGCCAAGGGACTCCAGACTGGACGAGCTAATGAGCTCTGGCAGCTTCTCGGCGAGGGTGACGCTGACACAGCACCCGACTTTGATGCTCTCAAGGCGTTAAACGACCTGGTGGACCGGGATGTCTCAGGGGCAACGAGAATGCTGCGGCAAAGGGTCGAGCAGGTCATTCAGTCCAACGAAGAGACTATTCTCGCCTACAAGTTAGCGAACATTCTTGGCTTCTATCGATACACGTTTGCCAAACTTCTGGGCAGCGAGTGTGCTCTTTTGGAACTCATGACAGGACTCGAATCAGGTGCCTTAAGGCAGTTCCGATCGCTCATGAGGGATCACATCGCAACTCTACAGGGCGATTTCCAGCAGACGCCTTCGGATCTTGTCCCTCCAGACTTTTTGCTCGAAGCGCTGAAGCAGCTTACTGCGGTCATGAAAACGTACGAGATATCGATGGCATCGTCATCGGATCGCGAAGCCGACTTCCAACCAATTCTTGCAGAGGCCTTTGAGCCCTTCTTGGCAGGTTGCGAAAATATGGCCAAAGGTGTGAGACAATCGGCTGGTGCCATCTTCATAACCAACTGCTTGCTCGCGTCAAAGCATGCTCTCGAACCTTTCGACTTTACTCAGAGAAGAACACAGCGGCTGCAAGAGAGGGTTGTGGAGGAGAGCAAGAAGCTCACGGAAGAGCAATACCAATTCTTCCGTCGTGGTTCTGGTCTGGAGCAGATTCTTGAATCTTTGAGCAATTTTACAACAGAAGCCAGCGATGTGAAGAAGGTAGCGTCGCTTGAGGAGGTACAGCCGTCAGCTTTGAGCCGAGCCAGCCAGGCTCTTGACGACTTCTTACCATCGGCGCTGATGGACGCCATGGAAAATGTGAAGCGTCTGCAAGATTCAAGTCTAGCGAGAGAGCTCACGGAGAAGGCTGCGGAGAGATTCTGCGACGAGTTTGAGCATGTCGAGCAGATGTTACTTTTGGCAGACGAGCTGTCGGCCGGTGACAATACGTCGGCCGATGAGGGTGACGAGTCTCAGTTGCTGCGAGACTTATTTCCAAGAACATCGGGGGAGATCAGGGTCCTCTTGTCTTGAAGGGAACGCAATAGGACAGCCGGATGTGTCTGGCAAATAATACGTTACTTACAAGGCCCCCACCGAAGCGATGTAAATGATGCTGCAGTAATGCAAGGTCATCTTTGACCCAACTCGTATTGCGCTGGACAGGCAGATGAGCTTGACCAAGCTCCAAAATTCTTCCTGGGATGATATCTTGCTCGACCAGATCTGTCCCAAGATCAAGTCGAGACTTTGGCTGGGACTATGTGGCAGGTAGACAAATGACAAGAGATGAAGCCACAAGGCCTTCTCTACCTTCAATGACCAGTTGTCCCAGAATGTTGCTGTCTCCTAATTTGGTGTACGGACGATGTGAGATATGTTTTTCGCAAGTATGCTTTGTGACTTACAGCGTAGGTACCTGAGATGTCATAGTGTCGTCAGGTGCTTGGCTGGTCTCGGTGTTGACCTACCCAGGGGTGCAACTGACATTATGCGAGCATCTTCAAATGTCACAACTTAAGGGAAATTCACACGTTGGTACAGCAGGCACCTGATCGAACTCACGTTCATTACTTCCACTGCAACTTACCTAAGTCAGCTCAGGTACCTTAGGTAAGAGTGGTAGGGAGCTAGCTACCGACGCGTGCCACGCTGCAGATGACCTCCACTGGAAGTTGCCGCCCGTCCTTCCACTACCTTAACCCCCACTCAGCCACCAAGAGCGACGTCACTGCGGCCCACTAGCCTTCAATTGTCCCCCCCCGCCATCATTCGCCGGCAATCCCACTGCAAGAGAAACAAAGGCATCCTGGCCCTGAACTTTGCCTGACCTGAACCTCAGCTCCAGTTCGACCAACTCCATCCCCGCGGTGAAAAACTCCCTTCGACTGCTTCGACGCTCCGGATCGTGACAAATTGCATCGCAACGTCAGAGCAACAACGCGTCTCCACTCAGATTTGAATGTACTATGGTCTGGCTTCCAGTACCATGTCACGCTCCCGGGGCCTTGCCATCCTCCAGAAGACATACGACGACAGCTACTTGAAATGCTCCACTGCTGTTTACTATGAAAGCCAGGTATTTCCCACTTGGTCCGGACTTCAATGGCGTAGCGCACCCGCGGATGATTCGTTTGTGCTGATTCAAGTTTCCCCGTGTCCTAGGGTGACGAGACCGAGGCGATGCGATGCTGGAGGAATGCCCTAGATCAGCTCAACGACCAACGCATCACCAAGCTGCTACCCAATTACGTTGCTGGAACCGAAACAGAAGACGCCTTGATAGATTCTCTGCGCAAGCTCGAACTGCAGTGCAAGGAGCGCATTGACCTGCTTGAAGCGTTACGAATATCCCGACAAGACGCCTTGACTCCTCAACCCACCAACTCACCCGCCCCGAGCCGCTCCATCTCCCCCGACCCATACACCATGTCTACTCCAGAAAGAGGCTACATTGGCCAGGGGACAATTCCAGCGATAAGATACCCCGATCTCTCACGGCCCGCCTTGCCAAAAAGACCTTCGTTGCCCTACAGAACATCATCTGAGCAGGCTGTAGTCGGTCGCGACCAAAACCCCGTAGCCTCTCCCTTTGCCGGCCCATCAAACTCTCCCCGAGTAACGTCTAGGAAAGAACCGACCATGAGGTCTCCGAGTCCTGAGAAATACACAATGCGGACGACGTTGCGAACCGGAAAGCCAGGCGATAAGTCTGCAAAGTCAAGTCGCAAATTGTCTAAGACCGAGGGACCTGGTGCCAGCAAGGCTGCAACTCTTGCATGGACTGCTCTGGGTTCTAGAGAAAGACTAGCCAGAGCGTCTCCGGCGGTACCAGAAGTCTCATCTGCGCCTGCAACACCTGCCGAGCAGTCCCGCAAACCGCTGTCCTCATCTGGCATGCAATGGGACGTACATACCCGACGGCTCGTGACGCCTAGAGAAGCTCATACGCCTCTCTCTGATGCGGTTGGTAGCGCAAGAACCTCTGAGGACTCATCGCAAGTGAGGCCTTCAGCCTTGTCCGTAAGCGCGGCATCTAGTGCTTTGAATGCCATGTCGTACCAAGATGCTCCAACGGCCGAACATAGCACCCCAAGGCAAGAACGGACCCCGCGTTCGAGAGACCAAACATTCTCAACCTCGCGATCCAAAGTATCGTCTCATGAACGGCCGCCATCGTCTGACGCTGACGAGTCAGAATTGCGACGCAAGACTACGCCAGACGTGGCCAAAATCCGGAGGAAGCCAGTCGGAGACGTACCTACTCGGTCCAGTCATAATCTCACGAGCGGATCAGAACAAGACAAAGCCGAACAAACTCGTCGTAACGCACAACCGCCACGGGGCCGTTCGTCTTCCAGTTGCTCGGACAGCATAGAGAAGAATACCAAGGTATCCGACAAAAAAAGAAAGGGAAAGAGGAAAGAAAATGCAATCGCAGCTGATGCTGAAGCACCTTCCTCTGAAGCATCTGCCGATGATGAGAATGGGGACTCTTCGCTCAAAACGGCCTGGAAGGCAACAAAGAAGAAGATTATGAAAAACTTGCCAGCCGGCGTAGACGAGGCAGCCGCGAAGCAAATTCTCAACGAGATTATTGTTCAGGGCGACGAGGTCCGATGGAGCGATGTTGCCGGCCTGGAAGTAGCCAAGAACGCACTCAGGGAGAACGTGGTTTACCCATTCTTACGACCGGACCTATTCATGGGACTTCGGGAGCCTGCACGAGGAATGCTACTTTTTGGCCCGCCAGGTACTGGCAAAACCATGCTGGCGCGTGCTGTGGCAACAGAGTCGCGATCGACGTTCTTCTCAATATCAGCAAGCAGCTTGACGAGTAAATACCTGGGCGAATCAGAGAAGCTCGTCCGAGCATTGTTCTCTCTGGCAAAGACTCTGGCGCCGAGCATCATCTTCGTCGACGAAATTGACTCCTTACTTTCTCAGAGATCTGGGTCGGGAGAGCACGAGGCGACAAGGAGGATCAAGACCGAGTTTCTGATACAATGGAGCGATTTACAGCGAGCTGCGGCGGGTCGAACCGTCGACGAAAAGGACAAGAGCAGAGGAGATGCGAACAGAGTGCTCGTTTTGGCAGCAACCAATCTGCCTTGGGCCATTGATGAAGCAGCACGCCGCAGGTTTGTGAGGCGGCAATACATACCGCTGCCCGAGTCTGAGACTCGCTCTACCCAGTTTCGAACACTCCTGGGGCAGCAAAAGCATGTCCTGTCTGATACAGACATTGAGAAACTCGTTTTCCTTACAGATGGTAAGCCAATCGCCGTCGATCCAGAGACTACTGGACTGCCAGAGCTGGTACTGACATAAGCACAGGGTTCTCGGGTTCCGACATAACGGCCTTGGCTAAAGATGCGGCCATGGGTCCGCTCCGCTCTTTGGGCGAGGCTCTCTTGCACATGACTATGGATGAAATTCGGCCAATTTCATTAGCAGACTTTGAGGCAAGTTTGACTACTATTCGACCGAGTGTAAGCAAGACTGGGTTGAAAGAATATGAGGACTGGGCCAGAGAGTTTGGCGAGCGAGGAGGATGATGTAGGGCAATAGGCATGTGAGGTTTCGGGTGTTTTGGGATTCTTTTTGTTTATGCGAGATATGGCAGTTGGTCGGTTGGCTAGGGAGCGCACGTGAAAGTGATACCCTCCAGAAGCGCATGATTACCGGTAAAGGAACAAGACAAATCGAGTTTTACAAAATATTTTGCGTAAATGGCTCAGACAAGACTACTACAATAGTGCTGGCGTTTGTACGATGATTCGCCAGTGACCTTGAAGCTTCGCCCACACGACTCCAACTACATATCAGGCCAAGGACGTCGTTGACTAAAGACGATGCCCAGCGCTGTATCAACCCTCTTCCCCTCCTCATTTTTGTTGTACAGTGTTGTGTTGCAATCCACACTGAACCTTTTCCTGGTTCTGTGTGTAAGATAGTTTTTTTCCTTTCCGTCAGACCAAGCCCTCAGTCGACCTCGGGCTCAGGGTTTGATTTTGAAGACTTCTCCTGCCTCCGCGTCTCTCTTCTAGCAACCTTTGCTTCTCTCTTCTGAACCTTGGCCGCAATCCTCTCGTCCTCGGTCGGCACCGGCGGACGCGCTGAGATGGGGGTACCGTGGGGCGCGATGATGCTCTTGACGACGTGACGCTTGTGAGGTGACGTCCTCCATCCGGGAACAATAGAAACGACATCGCCTGTGCGGAGGGATGAGTTGGGGTCGTGGACTAGGTAGTGCGTTGGTTTCGTGAACATCTAGGAAAGCCGCGGTGTGTGGTAAGTCTCCGAGATACGGTACTAGCAGATCGAAGGGTTGGGGAATCCTCCGGGGTTCGATATGCTTACCTTTTGAACCTTTTGCTTCCATTGCTGGCCACCCACGCGCACTTTGACTGTCTTTTGCATGAGCCCGGCGCTCACGACGACGCCGTTGAGTTCGCGTACGACTGCGCGCGCTTGCGCCATTGTCTGGGCTGACATGGTGGGCGATGGGTAGGATGACAATGGCAGTCACTTCGGTCTGTCGAGTTCGATTCCACGCGGGCTCTTAGGTCGTGAAGTGTGAGCTACTGAGAGAGTTTCGCGCGGTAGATGGGATGCCTTCCTATGATGGTGACCTCGACGCCATATGTCCCATGGCCCTCCTGGAGGGAGTAGAAAAGAAAAAAATGGGGTGTGCTTCCTAGCTTCTCATTGGCTTAGCGGGCCATGTTTTCGCCGACACTCTGACCTTTTTCTGGCCTGCCAGATTGGAGTCCGACAGAACGGAAAGATCAGACGCTAAGATAACCTTAAATTAGACGAGGTTGTTTGGCTTGGCCTGTGGCTTTCTGTGACAGCTTCCTAGGACACGAGAGTTGTTTTAAGATAAGATACCTTGGTCTGCCGTGTCAAGAGCTAAGATAGGTAGCTGATCAAGCCACGCAATCTCTTTCACTTTCAACAGTCCCTAGGAGGTTTACCTCTTAGTTTCAGATCTGAGATGTAAATTCTCTTCTTGTCTTGAAGTCAGAAACATCGCCGGTGTGATTGGACACGGGCGTTTCCGAGCCCGCCCTCGAACGGGGAACGATTATGTCGATCAGCTAGCTGCCTTGATGTCTAAATGTCGGTCATGTATTCCAGACAGGACAGTCCTACCTCAGGGCGTAAGCCATATGCAAGGCGGAGCAATACCTACGCTCACTGCGAAAATAGCACTACATGTCTCCCCAGCCAACGACCATCTGGCTTTAGGGGCAATTCTGCTTATTAGATATACTGCCTCTTGTGATAGCACGGCAGGTTCTCTTAGAATTGGGTGGGCGTTTCCTTAGCGGCTTGGTCATCGGAAGCATACTCTGTGAGAGCCTCAGACTGATACAATGCAAAGGAATTCTTCACACAAGACTTTGCAAGCCGTGACCTTTCTGTCGTCTTGGAAATTCAAAGGGCCGACCCTTATATCGAACGAGTAGCCAAGGCGTTTACATTTACTCATGTGAGATGATGTCTGCTGGGACAGCCGAGGTTTGTACGTCCTTCATCCCACTGCGGCAGAGGGTTTTCGACGTTCGGCCAACTCAGAGTTTATAGGTGGCTGGAACACTTACATGGTGTACTCCGTACTTATCTTACTTCCACTACCGGGTAGCTGGTGGGCCGCACCGCATGCTCACCGAGGCATTAATAGCCATGGGCATATGAAGACACCGATCTCGCATGCTGCTACAAAGAAGAAAAACACTTAGGATGCGAAAGTCTACGGCGGGTAGCAGCTTTGATACGGAATAGGCTGAGGCCTGAAGTCTCCGATACAGGTGGATTTCGACGCATATTGACGGAGCGATAGGTGTAAAAGAGACCCGTTAAGTTCGCTGAGAGGAGACAGGCCTTGGGACACCTGATGGAGGAAACCTTAGGTACCTTAGCTACGGAGTAGTCATGGCCAATATACCAAGTATGGCGGAGGACAAGGAACCCAAGACTTGATGTTTCTGTTGGGTTGTAACATAGTTGATGGCTCGGCAAACATTCGCCGTAGCGGCTAAAAGTCGAGTGGCTAAGACCCGAGCCGAGCAGAATCTGGGTGCCGTGAGTCGAGACTCTGAGCGTGCGAGAAATGCAGCGGAGAATTGAGAGAACCTAGGTAGTCGAGGTGGGCCTGAGTTTGCTGAAATGGGACCGCAGATGAGTCCTCCACTCAACGCGACGATACAGAAGTACCTCCCTCTGGCACACCAGCCTCGCACTGTCGTGAGCGAGGCCTCTTGAAGCGGAACTTTCACGAGAAGATGAGTTTGACACTGTGTGAATGTATCCGAGCTCCATTTCCATCACACTCACCCCGCACCCAAAGTCCCAGGGCCCCCAGCAGGTCCTCCGTACAACTGTAGTGTTGAGTATCCCTCCATAAGGTAAGCCACCATTTAACCCGTGCTTGCTGGCTTTATCTTCTTCCCTCGCAGCTCGGCCTAAATCATCCTCCCTCAGATTTGATCCCTCACCCGTCGAAAAAAATTCAAAAACCAACATTCCTCCCTCTCGACTCACACTCACCTCTTCACCATTTACCGCATACTCACTCAGTCCCTTCCCTATCCTCAGTGACCAGATTGGCCTCATATCTGTCAATTGAAATTTTCACCTCTTTTTTTTATCTTCATTTTTTAATCTCTCATTGCCACTTCACATCGTTTTCCGGTTGTGTGCAACAACGCGCCTGCTGTACGCGCCTTCCTCTTTGTGCAACGAGAAAAGAAGGAACGAGGAAGAAGAAGAAGAAGAAGAAGAAGAAGAAGAAGGAGCTTGGAAAACCTTGCACCAGATCCTACCACCCGATCCTCGAATTCTCCCTCCCAAAAAAAAATCAACATGTCTTCCCCAGAGGCCCGTGCTGGTGTCAAGCGACCTCGTAAGTTCCCAATGTGTGTCCCTTGCACGACTCACGTTTCCCTTGCATCAAGTGCAAAACCCGAGTCCAAGGCTACTACCTATTGCGATTGTCTGCCGCTGTCATTCCGGGAGCCTTCATTCTCGCGGTCAACCTCTCTGCCAGTCACCGTTCTTCCGATTGCGCGGGCCATTGCATGAGTTGGTTATAAGCCGTAGTTACCCCGCGCCGCCCTGCACACTTTTTACCCATCTCTTACCCCAAACAAACCAAGAGTACGACGCAGATAATCGCGACACTATGGAAGACACGGCAGATAGTTCGCACAAGGGCAAGCCTGCAAAGCTAGCCATAATCTGTCAACGTGGTTTGCTAACGCGCGTATCCCATTAGGCACCCAGTCACTTCCTCCTCCAGCTCTCCCTCAGCTGGTTGCTGAACAGCACACCGCCATCCCATTCACCGACAAGGACTCTCAGCGCCTCATCGTCGTTCTCTCCAACGCCAGTCTCGAGACGTACAAGGCCTCACATGGCGGTACTGGTCGCAACGGCGTCCAGCGTGAGGAGAAGTACTCGCTACTCAACAGCGACGAGCACATTGGAGTTATGCGCAAGATGAATCGTGACATCAGTGATGCGCGCCCGGATATTACACATCAGGTTGGATACTACCAGCGAACTGCTTTTGCTTCTGCTACTGCCTTTGCTCTCTGATGCGCCTCAACGCGCCTAGCCCTTCAAGTCTGCATCCAACATGCTGACCATACTGACTAGTGCCTCCTGACCCTGCTCGACTCTCCCATTAACAAGGCTGGCAAGCTTCAGATCTACATTCACACCGCTAAGGGTGTCTTGATTGAGGTCTCGCCGTCTGTCCGTATCCCACGTACATTCAAGCGTTTTGCCGGTCTGATGGTTCAGCTGTTGCATCGCTTGTCTATCCGCTCCACCAACTCGCAGGAGAAGCTTCTTCGCGTAATCCAGAACCCCATCACCGATCACCTTCCGCCCAACTGCCGCAAGGTCACCCTCAGTTTCGAGGCCCCTCTGGTACACGTGAGGGACTACATCGACACCCTCGCTCCCAAGGAGAGTGTTTGCGTCTTCGTCGGTGCCATGGCCAAGGGTGCCGATACCTTTGCTGATGGTCTCGTGGACGAGAAGATTTCCATCAGCAACTACAGCTTGTCCGCCAGCGTCGCATGCAGCAAGTTTTGCCACGCCGCCGAGGATTCCTGGGACATTCAGTAGTCGAATCTCGATATCGACTCA
Source organism: Colletotrichum godetiae (assembly GCF_030913485.1). Classification (NCBI taxonomy): domain Eukaryota; kingdom Fungi; phylum Ascomycota; class Sordariomycetes; order Glomerellales; family Glomerellaceae; genus Colletotrichum; species Colletotrichum godetiae. The sequence continues at coordinate 32,052 of NW_026851281.1, read as the reverse complement.
GTCGTTGATGTTGCAGAGACATAAATTCAGGCGGCAGAGACGACGAATAAGAGCGGCAATGTAAGTGGTGACCTTTAGGCGCGTGGAGACGCAATATGCGCCCAGAGCGGCAAATCGAAAGTCAAGGGGTCTAGCTTATGGAACCGCGATACAACATCATGGTGTCCGCACGCAACCTCGGAAATTTGGGTCACCTGTGCTAGCGCTGTCGCTGTTTTTGCAACCAAAACCGGGGCGTTCAACAACGGGTCCAAGACGCTTTCTTCACCTAGGCGGTCCAATTTCAACTTGGGCCGTCCTTTCTTTTTGTTTGCCCCTTCTTCAGGACCTGTAAGGATGGCGGTCTTGAACACTGTTGCTGCCGGAAGCAGAGGAGTATCTTTGGTGCTCTCGGCAAGTGTCGTGGTAAATGGGCCTCATCTCGATTTTCACTTGAAAAACGGTGTGTCGAGATCAAACGCTCAGCGAGATTGCTGGGGAGCCGAGACAAAATGGGAAAAGAGAAACGTCGCAAGGAATAATAGGTGTATGGCTGGATACTGGCGACTATGCCGTCAAAATGTACAAAGCCTCTGACTTGGGAGGCTATTGAGAAAGACAAGATATCTACTGTATTGATGGGGTGACGAACCAAATCTCCTGTGCATTCAATGTGACCAACATGCGTGTATGCCGAGGAACGCACTGCAATCGACGAATGTTACGATGCCATGTATGTCTGCCTAGCTTCCTCAGCTACGTGCTGTTGGCATCACGGGGGAGAGAGGGCGAAAGGAATCAGACATGTGTTGCTGGGAGGCTGATCGACCGATGGCATAGATTACAGGTGCGGTCCAATGAAATGTGTAGGACCCGTGTTAGGTGACAGTTGCGATGATGATTTGGCATATCATTGACGCCTGAGTGGACTGAGGCGGGGAGACAGACGAGTGACGGCAGGAGAGTCAGGGGCCCGGAATGGCGGTAATAGGGGCTGGAGTCTGGCTCTGGAGCAGGCAACTAAGGTATGGAACCTGGAAGCAAAAACGTATGGAAGCAGAAGGAAGTCTTGTTGGTGACCTCAGTCTGCTCAGGGACGAACGAGACGCGACAGTAGTGAGGCTCGTCCGCCTTGCCATGCATGGTGAGGGAGTCAGACCCGGGCTGGTGTGTACACCGCATAACTTGACGAGCTGGATGTGACAGATTTGACAGACAAAGTTGACAGAATTGACAAAAGTTAGGTAGCTGGGGGGGGGGGGCCTTGGAATAGGGCGGCGCGGTCCGATGTGCCCGAGTGGCTGAGAGGAATTATGTATGCGCATCCGCATGCGCCCTGACTGGACTTTTTCCGTACCGAGCTCATCAAACAAGTACGGGCCCGGGGGCTCGAGCTGGTGGGAGGTTGGGCAGCAGACAAGGTGGACGTATAGTTGCATTAGTGCCCTTGTGGTATGGAGTCGAGGACTTGAATGTGCTGAAATCCGACGATGGGCGGCATGGCCAACTCACCAGCCAAGTTGATGGAAGCACGCGAGCTGGAAAGTGCGAGGCTGGGTGTTACTGTTGGCACCTGCGGTGCGCAAGCAAAGTGGAGAGACGCGGGATCGCGCAAAACCGTTGTTGGTAACTGATATCCATACTCACAGAGTATACAGAAGGGTAAGTCGGTCAAGGCAAAGCCGCAAAAGAGCCTATCAAGCTGCGACGTGATGGAAGCGGATTCGATGCGGTGAGTTACAGAGAGATGCGAAGATTGGAAGTACCTCTCAAAGAACCTTGCCTTGCCTTAGCTGAGGTGGCTGGCCAATTTGATATAGATGTACATGAGCCAAGGAAGCGCTTTGGAAGTCGCCGGTGCAGGTTGAAACATTGAAGTCTAAAGTACCCGTATCCGTGCCTGCCTTAATATCTTCCTATTTTGACTATTGAAAGACGGTAAAGGTGGATTCTTTCCTTCCATTTGCACTTTGATGTGTGAAAACCTGACGAGGTGCCCTTGACTTTGACCTTACAGATACCGTGCTTGCCAAGCTTGTCCACCGGGCCGCCTATCAGGAAATACGGAGTACCTTAGTATATTATCCGTTGGTACTTAGTATTAGGTACTCCGTACTCGGTATCTAACCGTTTAGAACATGAGAGCCACGCAGCAGCCAACCGCTTTCATTTGGAACGCGCGCAACGAGCGGCTTTTTACTGATTCCACCGAACCACTTGGATGCCACAAACGCTCCCGAGTCCCGCGCACTCCTCCGTTCATTTCATCCAATGACAGCAGCTCTAGACGCGATTTATGGTCCCAGTGATTTCTGACGACCGCCTTTCGTTAATCTGCAGTGCGGCATTTCTCGGCCTGTTTAGCTCACTTACTACCCGAAAGTCTTGAATATTTCTAGTTCACTTTGTCACTTGCTAATAGCACTCAACGTGACTTTTCTCTAGGTGTACTTCCAGTCTTCCACCGCCTCCAGCCTTCGTATGGACCGAGGATTCTACGGATACTATTTCTTTCCATCTTTCTAGCGGTCCCGAGAGGTTGGCTAATCTCATCCTGGTTTAACTCAGGGCACGACAAATGAGTATGCAGCAATGAGGGCAACGGGGGTCAAGGCGGGGCTTGAAGAGGCGAATAGCAGCCAGACACGACACGGCACGACACGACGCGATAAAACACTCCAGTGCCAGTATCCGTACGGACGCAGAGTGAGGGTCCCGAATAATACAGAGTACACATCGATGATCATGCTCTCGACGCGATCCAGATCGTGAGATGCGGCAGGCGTGGCTGCTTGCAGGACGATCTACTCCGTACCCCCCCCTGAGCAACACTTCACTTCTCGGTCCTCGGTCTTCCATGTACACGTAGCCCAGCCCCAGTGCGCAACTCGGTCGGGCACAGCTTTTCGGGGGATGTTCTTGATAGACTCACGGAGCGTGACTTTTGAAGGAAGACGTACGGATATTAGAATGATTGATCATGGCCTTACCACATTCGGCTCCCGATACCAAGCGGCGTTTGCCTTTGGCCGGTTGTAAATCGTTGGGCCTGGCCACGGTCTGATGCCACCAGTCACCATTCAGAACGAGGGAATAAAAACAAATATCTGGACGATGGGGCAAATTACACGTAGTTGGAATTCGTATGTCTGTACTCTGTACAGGCTATGCCAAATTGGCTGGCGCGGCATTGGGATAGCCTCAACTTTCATAGGCGCAGAAAAAGATGAAGGTGACCGTATGCTTCCGTCTGAGGTCTCCGGCTGGGTGCCCCGGCGCAGTGTGGACATGTCACTTCCTTCACTGGCCATTAGCTGCAGTCGACCACCCACCATCGCAGCTGCACCGGACTCGACCGGAACGGGCTTGCTGCATATTGGATTTGGCCAGAAGGCACTGGGCGAGAGTGAGACCGACTTACTGAGACAGCACTGGAGCAGGATAACCGACTTGTGAGTGGGATTGGGCTCGGCAGCAGGAACAGGCTGTCAGTCTATGGCGGCCCCGTGCTACTGGGGTGATGGAGGTGTGCCGCCGATGATACCTTACCTAGGCACGCCGAACCCTGAAGACAAAGTCCCGGTATCCGTATGGCTACTTGCAGTTGCAGGTGGATAGGGTTGTCAGAGACGCTGTACGGAGTAAGGTAAGGTACATAAGACACATGTCTGCGGGCAGGCTTGCTTGACATTCACACGGCTTGGTTTATGTCGGTTGCGTGTGCCCTCTTTCCTCCCCCTGGTCAGACTCAGAGGGATCTCTTTTAAGCATTTATTTCCACGCAGCATTTGGGAAGTTGGACTTCCAGTTGATGCCTATTCCCGTTTCTTTTTACCTTAGCATTCTAGTGTCTGTCTATCTATCTAAATTGGGTATACTTGGGTCTCCTGCCACCAGTGCTACGCTGCCCATTACCTACTGGACTTTGTCGATATCTTATCACCCACTAGCACTACAACCATCACCACCACCAGTCCACCACTCACCGCGCACTACTACTACCAACCTTCACACCATTATCAATAGGTTGCCCTCGATAGTTTCACTCGGAATTTTCTTTGCAACCACCTCGACGGACGCACAAATCAACCAGGCTGCCACGCTGCCACCAAGCCTAGCTAGCTCGAATCGCCTGTCTGCGCCTCTTTTCCTCCCTCGCGTCCGCGGAAGCGCAACGGCACTTACACGCAACCAACTGTTCTCGCCCTGTCACATAGCCCTTCGCTTCACTCTCGCCTTCCTCAAACAGCCGCCTGATCTGGTTATAGATTGGCTTCTTACCATCAACCGCCCCAAATGACTCCCTACTTTGATGTCTCCCATCTTCCCTCCTCAACTTCCTTCTACTCGGCCGTCCTCCAACCCTTGGGCATCCACTATATATCTACGGATTCGCAGACCGCTCCCCCGGACGCCAACGCCAACGCCAACGAAGACGCCGACACCGACTCCAAGACGACCATCACCACCTCAAGCCCCATCAGACTTCCCAGCACCGTCACGTACGGTATACTATCCCCGCTCACCCCCATTTTCCAAATCCGCGAGGCCCGCAATTCCAGCGAGCCCCTGAAGCTTTCTCGCGCCGTCTTTTCTGCTTCCTCCCCCACAGCTGTCACCGACTTCCACGCCTTTGCTGTGCGGGCCAATCCAAACCTGCTGTCTAACGTCCCGGCTGATCAGTTCACTCGACCCGCTTTAATCACTCAGAGTGGCGATATCCACCGGGCCACTGTGACCGACTTGGATGGTAACACCATGGAGGTTGTATATCAACCCCCTCCCAACTATCCTCCCTCTTATGCTGGGTCGACTGTTCGAAAAACACAGTCTACCACGGAAGAGGCTGGTCGCATCCTGGATTGGAATTACGACGTTGCAGCATCCGAACCGCCGCCGCCGCCTTCTGTTTCTGGTTCCGCTTCTGCCGGAAGCTTTTCGTCTGTCTTCGCCATGGCTGCTCGCTCTGGGACATTTCCCGGTAACGAACCCCCCTACACAATGCTCCGTCGAAGCGTCACCACCTCTGTCATCGAATCGCCGTCAAAGAGAGACGAAACTCCTTCCCAGCCCTCTCCATCGAGCGGCATCACTACCAACACCCTTGTCGGAAGTCTTTTAGGTGCAGCTGTTGGCGCCGCCGCCGGCGCTGCCGTCACATACGGAATGATGCGAAAGGAACGTGCACGAGCTCCGCGTCAGGAGTTTGACGGCTCCGGAGCCGCCCCTCCGTTCCAACGCCGTGCCACTTTCCCCGATCAATATGCGGATCCGCAGGCCGGACGCTATGTCGAAGTCGAGAGGACCGTCGAGAAGATTCGGTATCCAGAGGCTTACCCGGCTCTCGCGGATAACCGAGCACCTCCCCAGTACATGGCCAAGTACAGCCAGGTCGGCGCCCGAAGCCGTGCCGCCGATGACTTGTACGACGACACCCGCAGCCGGGCTTCGTCTCGCTATCAGCTCGAAGGGGGAAGAGGCAGCAGTGTTCGATCCCGCAGCCAGGCCGCCGTTCCCCGGACCGCTCCCCTCATGCTCACCGATTACGAGCACCAGAGTAATTCAGGCTCAAGACACAGCATAGCCAGCAGGTCGGCGGTGCCCCGCACCGTCCTTGACGATGCCGGAACCTATGTCTCAGCCCGAAGCGGAAGGTCTCAATCCACCGTCCGCCCGCCCCCGCCTAGTGTCGAGACGATCCTGGGCGGGCGGAGTCAAGCACCTAGCCGTGCGCCGAGTCGCGCGCCGACCATGGCCCCCAGTCTTGTCCCGAGCCGCGCGCCCACCAAGGCCCCGAGCATGGCACCGAGCAGAGCGTCGAGTAGGGCGCCAAGCCGGCCTCCGACTGTTGCGCGTAGCAGAGCTCCCACTGTGGCCCCCAGCCGAGCTCCGAGTATGGCACCCAGTCAGGCTGCGCCGACTGTTGTCCCTAGCAAGGCACCGAGCAGGGCACCGAGCAGAGCTCCTACCAGAGCTCCAAGTAGACCCCCAACGGTGGTTCGAAACACACAACCGGTCTTCGCCTACCCCCCTGCTACGCGAGCACCGACGTATGTATCGGCACGCGCTCCTCCTCCGCCAAAGAGCCGCATTGATAGTGGCCGTAGTGCCTGGGAAGACGACGCTATCAGCGTAGCACCAAGTGATAGCATCAGCTGTATCGGCAGCAAGACCAGCAGGCGTCAGTACCATTGACGAGATTGAAGAGGGTAACGGAGTGTCTTCCACCAGATTGTTTTGATACAGCGGTCGAGGCTGGCAAGACCTCCATGGTCGAGTAACACCAAACCACCAACAGATTACTCGGCCGCACAGAACGAGTGCCGAGGCTATTGCAGTACATTTTTTTCCTATTTAGAGGCTGGCATTTACGGATTGGACACGGATTTGGATGCATGGCGTGGCAGTTGTTTTATTCACGAAGGGTGATGATGGCAAGCTGAGGCTGAGGCCGCCGCAGTGAGGATATGGAATGTGATCAGGTAAAATTATGTTGAAGTACGTTTGCTTGCTTGGAATGAACATTGAGATAGATGCTAGAGACGCCCCTGTACTCTTTTGGTCACGGGCCAACACGGAGGTCCGCTTAATCTCTTAATGCGTGTACATGGTTTCTTCTCTTGGGTCAAGTTTATCAAAATGCTAGACTGGCGTTGAGTAGTGTTCCTCGTCTCATGGCATAAAAGTCGAGCTGCACGTCTAAGAGCTGGAAATTTTTGGGGTCTTGATCATGGTCTCGGTTACGTAGAGACGAAATGCCCCTCACGGGGTTTCACTCCGATCCTCGGCGCCCCGCATGCCACGGCACAGACCAACAACTACCAGTCACAGTGACACACACTCCCAGTCCTGGGGATTTGGCAGATTTCTACCAACTTCTAGTCAAGTACCGGCGTGACATTGGAGGCAAACTTGATGAGATTCGCAATTGACAGTCTATTCTCATCCACAGATGCTGAACCGGGTCACCATTTCCCCTATCTTACCCCGTCTGTACCATCTTTCATCTCAAAAGTGCGCAAATACACACCCCCCACGTACAGAAAGAGAGAATGAGACAGATATAGACTGCGGAAAAGAGGAAAGATTGTATGTGTGGAGGGCTCTTGCGTGATACCTTACCTACTTTAGCCACTTCTACACCGGCCTTGACCCACATCTTGTACAATCCAAACTTCAGTCTACTTGACTCATCTCATTCTCATACAGTCCAACGACGCATAAAATCCCACACACACACACACCATCACCTCGGTGAAATCTAGAGCAAGTCAATCCCTGGTCTAAACATACACACTTCTAACTGAGGTCTAACATATCGTGCAGTTCACGTAGATAGAAGCCCAAGTCAAGATTGTCAAAATGCCCGCTATAGAGCTGGGACAATCCATCCCGCCAGACACTGCTCATGTACGCCACAGCCATTTCCCACATGCTTCACTTTTCCATGCCTCAGAGCCACGTGACGTCGTTACTGACAACCCCTGCAGGCAGTGAGCGTTCAGCTTCCTACGTGGAAGGCGAATGTCGGCTATGAAGAGGGAGAGTCATGGGTCGTCGATAGGATGACAACCGGATATCCCAGGTAAGCCTCGTCTTCCTAAATCAACTCTGTGTACCCGGCTGAGACTATGACCCTGTCAAGATTCTTCATTCATAGGAGCATCGGAGCCTTGGCTGAAGATCTGATTGCACAGCATGGCCCCTCTGATCAGAAGGCCATGTTGTTTCCCACTCCTCGTATTGCGAGAAGGTGTCTGGCCTTTGTAAAGAAGCACGCAGATGCTTCAATTTCTGCCGATGCCACCGTCATTGATTTCGGGCTCGACACGGCCAAGGATATCTCGCCGCTCTTGCGCTCCCTGTCACCAACCGTCTCTGCCGTGGTGTATGCCCCCGAGGTGTTCCCCGTCGCCAAGCAGTACTGGCAGCATACAGGAGACGGAATCTCAAGCAGAAGGGCCGAGTTCTGTCACGGTCTACTAAAGGAGGGCCTCTTTGTGCCCGTGGCAAGGCCTAACTCGCCAGTGGGAAAGGTCCACAGAGGCCCGAAGAGATACCACCGCCCATCCTCCATCGACGACACCAAGACAACTCACCACCCCGCGGCCAAGGTGAATCCGCAGAGTGCGTTTGAAACGCAAGAAAGCCTGCGCTTCCTCGAGGAACGCTTTGGCCGCAATCTCGACCTGTCCCTCGTCGAGCGCGCCAGGTCGGCCATCAAGCGTAGAATTGCGGGCGCCATGGCCGCCGACATGGAGGCCAGCATCAGCTCACTGCCTCCCATGGGAGAAAACACCAGAAATCAAAAGGACTTGCAAGAGAGCGACGTATACCTGTTCCCGTGCGGCATGAACGCCATCTACAACGCCCACAGGGCCATGCTGCGCGCCAGGGGCGACCTCCAGTCTGTCAACTTTGGCTTCCCCTACGTTGATACGCTCAAGATCCTGCAAAAGTTTGGCCCTGGTTGTCTCTTCTACGGACGCGCTTCAGAAGAAGATCTTGACGACCTCGAAAAGCGTCTGGAGGGTGGCGAGCGCTTCCTGGCGCTCTTCTGTGAATTCCCCGGCAACCCCCTCCTAACCTGTCCAAACTTGGCGCGGATCCGTACCCTCGCAGATAAGTACGACTTTGGCGTCGTTGTAGACGAGACCATTGGCAGCTTCATCAACATTGACGTGCTACAATACGCCGACATCGTCGTGAGCAGTCTGACCAAGATCTTCTCGGGCGACTGCAACGTCATGGGTGGCAGCGCCATCCTGAACCCAAGCGGCAAGTATTACCAGGCCCTGAAGGCTGCTTGGGTCGAGGACCTGGAAGACACGTACTGGCCAGAGGACGTCGTTTTCATGGAGCGTAACAGTCGCGATTTTGCCTCGCGTATTGAGCGTATCAACGAGAGTTCCGAGACCATTTGCGACATCCTCTCGGCCCACCCGCTGGTAAAATGCGTCTATTACCCCAGAGTCAACCCGACGAGACCCAACTACGATCTTTGCAAGTTGCCCGGCGGAGGCTATGGCGGCCTTCTCTCGGTCACGTTCCACAAGAAGGCCCACGCCATTGCGTTCTTCGACGCCATTGAGACGGCCAAGGGCCCAAGTCTGGGTACGAACTTTACTCTGACATCGCCCTACGTACTATTGGCGCATTACCAAGAGCTCGACTGGGCAGCCGGCCTGGGTGTTGATCCGGACCTCATTCGCGTCAGTGTCGGACTGGAGGAGACGGACGAGTTACAAATGATTTTCACCAGTGCTCTTGAAGCAGTTGAAATGTCCCAAGATGCTTGAATCGCACAGCAAAACTCGGTAGTAGAGGGTCGGTAATGGATAGTTGGGCGCGGAGGCACGCAGAAGCTGAAGGTGACAAGAATTATGAGAGTAGCGAGAAAGCACTCGCCAGTAACGACTGCAAGACTATTTCTCACATTCAAGTCTCGTCACGACCGGAAGCTCGAGCTACAACCGGCAAGGGTATCTCTAAGAAATCTATGGGAAAGCGAAGAAGAAGAAAATAAAACATGGCAACATTTACATGATGGAGCATTCAGAGTGCACGTATTCGGGACCATAGTCTTCGATGCCTCGTTCGATCTCGTTGGCCCGTTGCTTCTCCTTAGCCTCCTTGGGAAAGTACTTGCGCATGTATCTCTCTAGTTGAATATCCAGATTATCTGCGATCATCAGTGTCAGACAGTTTACACTTTGTATCAAGTAATTTGTTCTACTCACCTGCGGAAGCCTTCATGACGGTGTCTGCTCTACACAAAGGACAGTGGTTCTCTTTCCGACGCTGGATCTTGACAATGCACCGGATGCAAAATACATGTTGGCAGGCTAATCGGACAGGCCTATAAGCGATGGCGAAGCAAATTGGACACAGATAGTCGCTAATCTGCGGTACGACTGACACCAAATCGGTGGACATTTGGGCGCAGATGTCTTTTGCCACGGAGCCAGCCAGCAGCTTGTCGGAGTGGACTTGAATGGGAAAGGATTTTGAAACACCAAGACAAGTTCGTTTATCGAATTCTGTCACAGATTAGCTTTGGAATATCAAAGTAGGTTGAAAGTGGTAACGGGAGGAGCGAGGCTCACTTTTCAGAATCTTGTAGATGGCAACCTGGTTAATTTCCTGGAACTGCAAATTTTTGAGGAGAACGGCGTTGAGACTCAAGAAGCGAACCAGGGCTTCGCGACTCTCGGCAATCTTGAATGATTTGACGAGATTCCTCTTTGTGATTTCTTCCTGGAACCACTGAAGCTGCTTCGCAGCCGTCTGGCTGGTTCGTGACCCGTGATCTTGCTCATTGGTTGAGAAGAAGACCTGGGCGTCCAGATACAGTTCGAAAATGGCGCGCCACCTCGCAAGGTCGCTCTTGGAGAGTCGGCTGGGTTTTGTCAAATGCGAAATTTCCTGTCTCAGGGCAACGATTTCTGTCACCATGGCCTTTTCTTCCTTTGCCTGAAGTGCATCCAAGTTGTTGACATCGCTCTGCAGGATATCAAAGAATTCACTATCAAAGACAAGTGGAACTTCGATTCGCTCAAAGTGCTCGGTAGGCAGTAAGTGGCTTTGGACTTGGAGACAACTCTGGGTGTCTGATAACTCAATCTCAGCATTGGCAAGAGACTCGGCAGATGAAACTGGCGACTTTGCTGGTACGGCCTCCTCATGAGCTGCGGCCGGGATCGGTTGACCTGGATCGTGGGACTGCAAGGCGGCGATGCGTTCAATGAGGGAACGGGACGCGGGCGTCAGCGATGCATCAATAGCATTGCCGTCGCGCATGTGCACCAAGACAGTCAGCTTTGGCCTCAATAGCTTTGAGTTCCCGGCAGCTGTGTGTGCAAGTTAGCCGTTGTGGTAGAGGTGGGGGGTGACGGCGATCCGAACACCGTTGGGCGGGAGGGGGCAGAGAGTTTACCATTGAGACGGTATTTAGCGGCCAGTGGCGAATCATTGGCCGGGTCGAGAAGTTGGCGTAGAGTCTCAGGATCAAGCCCCAAATCCTTGAGTTCCCTGGCGACACGTTTGAGAACCTTCTTCAGCTGGCCATATGGGATGGCCTGATCAATCCAGTGAGGCGGGAAGTCTGGAGTTGAGCAGCGTCAGTCAATGCATCGTCTCTTCTGAAGAGGACATTCATTCCCGCAGAGCATCTGAGATGAGACGAACAGGTAACGTAAGGAGGGGGATGAGGATGAGACGCCCGTCTCTGTGAGCTGAAGATATGGAATTTGAGAGGAAATACGGATAAGAAAAAGGCATCTAGTAGACTTACCTTGCCGCCTAAGCGTTTCCTTAAAGTCGTGTGCAAACTTCATGGCGTATTCAATTTGGTCGGATCTGCAGTGCAACAATACTCGATACTCGGACGGGTGTCTTGGCAAGGTGTAAAGACATGGCTTTCTCTCCGAGGGGTGGATAGGATAGCCCTGGATTCACAGACGAATGGTCAAGAAAGAGGGTTGGGGGGCTTGTGAAGAAAAGATAGGTACGGATAAAGGGTCAGCAGCGTAGTTGCACTATATAAAATTTCAGTCACAGACACGCAAAAGTACGTAACTAAATTGGTTTCCTGTCACCGGCCTCGACTTGCTGGGCTAGGCTGGGCTGGACCATGCTGTCGAACAACCAGGACAGGGAGGGAAAGGCGAGGAGGGGGGAGGGCATGGCATGGGTGCCTACACCGTGCGTGCCTACCTTACGCCATCCCATCCCATCCCCGACAGTGGCTCCTCGCTTGTTGCTTCTCGTCAGTCCTTTGTCTTTTTCAGGTATTAGGTAAGGCAAGGTAAGGCGATAGGTGAATACCTAATCGGAGTCTGGGGCAGACGAGAACAGATCACGACCGGGATACAGTACCTAGGTAGGTAGTGGGTAGGTACCTTTGGTAGGTAATGGACTTGTCTCCGTAGAACCTAGGCTCATGGATACATGCAGGCATGCTTGGAGTAACATCAAGAAAGTGCAGTAGGGGATCGGGCAGAGTTGGTGGGTTACCCGGTCTGTACAGTACCTTACCTGACGAGACCGTCCCAAGATACAGTCACACGGATGGGCCAACCTATATGTATAGGGAAACTACAGTATGAAAACGTCGCAACGGGTACCATCCCCCTTGTCTGCAGGATTCCAACCTTTCAAGTCACTGCAAGTTCCAAGTTTGCATGACGCGAGACTTGCTTAGTGTACGGAGTACGGATTCAGATACCTACCTCTACCTACCTGCATCAGTCCCAGCTATGCAGACTGTGGTTTCCGTACATGGCGTCAGTCATCTGAAGATATCTCACCCAAAGCACACCCACAAAAGGGTGGCATTTAATCCAGTCGAAAAGTAGCTCCTCTCTAATGCTGCGTATTGCAACTCGGTCCAGTCACAAATCTCAGACTTGGCACGTTGCCATACCAGGTGGACCAAGCGAGAGTCATTGTTCGTCTTTGTCATCGTACGAATAGGTACGAATACAGAGTATGACTATATCCATGCGACAAGGCAACGTAGATGTATGCTCCGAACCTGGATGGATAAGTACCCAGTACCTTGTCGCGGTACCTACTACCTCCGACCTCGACAACCCTTGGTTTCTTATCTTATCTGGCCCGGGACGGAAGACAATGAGGGGTTGCGGGGCATAAGGTACAGTATGGAGGGGCACCTGTAAAAAAAAGAAAGTCGGTTCAAGAATTATTACCTAAAGTCCAAGCACTACAACGAAGTTCTATCCGTACTTACGGAAATACCTTACCTAACGGGGCTAACTTACATATTCCCTTCATCTGTTGCGATCATTCCTGATGTTCTTGACCCGCTGAATATCTTGGTCACTTGTTTTTAATTGAGCAGCATCTCCGAATTGTTCGACCGGTCGCCAGCTTTCAACAAACACGTACTGGCTCCATCACACTATTACGTGGCAGCTCCCACATCAACAGGTACTTCGTAGACCAACTCTAGCGGACAAATTAGCCACCCACTTCTCTTTACGCTCCATAGTGTCTTCGACGTGCCATGGGCGCTCAACAATCCTCTGGCCGAGACCAGAGCGAGAGCTCATCCCAACCCGTCAAGACGTGTTACTATGAGCTACTTGGAGTTGAGCGCGACGCTTCTGACGACGAGTACGTGCTCGTTCTTCGCTTCCAGTGCTCTTGAACTTGTACTAATCGGTCTCGGGACTACAGAATTAAGAAAGCTTACAGAAAACGAGCACTTGAGCTTCATCCGGACCGAAACTTTCACGATGTCCTGAACGCGACCCGTCGCTTCGCCGAAATCCAGGCAGCATACGAAGTCCTCGCCGATCCCCAGGAAAAAGCTTGGTACGACTCTCATCGCGAAGCTATCTTGCGTGGGACCGATCCGACCGATTTAGGCAGTACTCCCGAGTACAACAATGTGAAGCTCACGTCCACCGAAGATATATTCTCCCTCATTCGCCACTTTGATTCCACCGTTCCCTTCACGGACGGTCCTACAGGGTTCTTCGGCATCGCGAAGGCGACATTCGACCATCTTGTTGACGAGGAAATCGCCGCTGGCGTCTATGACGTGAGAGACACTCCAGATTATCCCACTTTTGGCTCCTCTACAGACAGCTATGAGCACACTGTCAAGGCCTTCTACAGTGCCTGGGCGAGCTTCTCGACTCGCAAGACTTTTGCATGGAAGGATGAATACCGACTCGTAGAGGCCCCAGATCGTCGTATCAGGCGTGCTATGGAGAAGGAAAATAAGAAGATTCGTGATGAAGCCATACGAGAATTCAACGAAGCAGTCAGATTCCTCGTCACCTTTGTTCGAAAACGCGATCCTCGTTATCTTCCAAACACTCAAACAGCTGCCGAACGCCAGGAGTCTTTACGATCCGCCGCTGCCGCTCAAGCCGCACGCTCACGTGCCGCCAATAAAGAGAAGCTATCCGAGGCTTTCGTTCCTGACTGGGCTCAGGCGAGGGAGGATGGCGACGCGGCCGGCCACTTCTCAAGCAGCGAGGAGGAGGAATCAGAGGTAGAGGAGATCGAATGCGTTGTATGCAACAAGACTTTCAAGAGCGAGAAATCATTCGAGGCACATGAGAGGAGCAAAAAACACATAAAGGCAGTGCAGTACTTGAGGCGCCAAATGAAGAACGAAGATATGGATCTGGGTCTACGCGACGCTCCTATCGCGCCTGCGAAAGAGATGCCGAGCCACGAATCTGGGGAGGAGGAGGAGGTTGATTCTCAGGAACGTGGTCAAGAAGACGCCGTCAAGGGCAAGGATGACACACCGGGAGAATCAGCCTCTCAAATCGATGAGACAGAGCTCACTGATACGTCGTCCGACAATATCGGAGATGACGAGTATGCTTCGCGTGCCGAGGTTGAGCAAAGGTTATTCGCGGACGATCCTACTCTCACCAGGGCGAGCCAGGGTGATGGCACAAAAGCTGCTGCTGCTGCCGCTTCTGCTGCTGCTCAGACTGCATCAGCCAGTCTAGAAGCTTTGTCACTTGACGATGACAATGATAGTGACCACGGACCACAGCCAAAGAAGTTAGGGAAGGCCAAGGCGAAACGTGAAAAGAGAGCAGCACGCCAAGCAGTGGAGGATGCCGAAACTAACACTGTAAGTCCCCTTCTGGATGGAACCAAAAATAATTGCGCTTTTGATCACTGACACCCGACCCGTAGAATACATGCATTGTGTGTAATGCATCGTTTCCCTCCAAAAGCCAGCTCTTCAGTCACATTCGCGATCTTAATCACGCCCGGCCAGCACCGAATGCAAAAGCCCCAGCGGGTGCCAAGAAGAAGAGACGCTGAGTCAATATCTGTACTTAAGACTGAGCTGCCTTAGACGATTATCCAACGTTTGAAAAGCGAAGTCGCACCCCAAATCGAATCAATGTCCATACCCAACCAATCCTGTGTCGCCCACCCTCGTGATCAAAGTAAGGATCCTTTACGCCAATAATGCGACCATCGCTGAAATCGGGATGTAACCTATCCCTAGCCCAGTGGCTTGAGGTGAGGAAGCCCTGTATCGGGCCATGTACATTGATGCGTTTCCAACGCCCATGGATTTCGGTCTTGGATCCTGACTGAAGGATCGTAGCATACGCCGGAAAATCTCAAGCGTCCAAGATGGTGTCGCCGTCATCGTCACTAAGCGTTTCCACTTCATCAATGGCGCTGTCCCGCTCTCCTCCTCCGCTTCTCGACACAGGGTCGTAGTCTGCTACATGAATCACTGCTTTTCCTTGGACGTGCTTCACGTTACGCCTCCACTCGGCCCAGTCGTCCTCGTCCTGAATCAAGAAACCAATAAGCATACTGGGGTCCAGCTCCCGGACATGAAGCCGGCGTAAGCGTCGAGTATGGGCTGTATCAATATCTGCTTCACTGTAGCGAGAAGGATCCGTGTGGAAGGGAAGGGCAGGTCGAGTATGGTGCGGATCGAGGTAAAATAAGTAAGAACCTTGTGTGCCAATGAAGTAGTGGGAAGAGGAAGGTCTGCCACTGTAATAGCCATGAATGAGTACACCATATCTTGACTTTGTTTGAGGTACTTACCCTGCAATGCCCACCGACTGTGGCATTTGTAGTGCGGCTATGAGAGCCTCCCAGTAGACCGGGGTAATCTTGTCAATTCCGAGCCTCGTGCCAACCAATATGAGTGTCGGATGGAACTGAGAACCTTCGGGTTTAGCAATCTTCATGAAGTTCTCCTCATAGACATCAGGCCCGTCTCCGGTGGAGTACACTCGGAGAGGCGGGTGTTCTTGAGCATTGGCCAAGGCTCTGGGGTAGGAAATTAGCCTGCATTTCCGCATCTAGGAACAATAATGTAGGCGTACTGAATGCAGCGAGCGGTGGCCGAGGGGCCAAACCACTCTCCTGGGTATTTCCCACATGCCACTGCCCCGTGTTGAACAAATTGGTGGATGGAATAAGGCGCCCTCGGATCGTCCGCGAATAGGGAAATCAGCTTTCTCTCCTCTTCGGGTTTATCACCTCGTCGCCATCCTACCAGCAGAGTCAGCGAAAGGCACTTATAGCAAAAGTGATTGTTGAGGTATCCAGAGCAACTGACCGCGCCCTAGGTTGATAACCGCCGTCGCGTTCGCGAGTAAGCTTTGACCTGACCGGATCATGCATCCCCAGCCACTGTCAGACGAGAAACCGTTTTGATCCACCAGTTGACTTTTGATACGCATTGAGAATGATAAAGCGGACGAGGCTCGTGGATCTGTAGATTTGGCTATGGCCTGGAATTCTGATCGGTACGTCATCCAAAACTTGGACTCAAAATCGTCGAGAAACGCCGATGGCCATCCGCCGTCCTGCTCCAGGTAATCCTCATCGTAAGCAAGCGAAGACGAAAAGCTACTGGACACAGAATCTGGGGGGGTTTCCGGGGCCTTGGCTGAGGCCGAGGCTGTCGCCAACACCTGTGAGGCTTTTGGCTTGTGTTCGGTTGGCTCGGTCGACGGAGGGGTTTGGCTTCGATGGTCTGTATCTTTCTCTTTTGTAGCCTTGGTATTCAGCTTGTAAGAACGACCCAAGCACCAAACTGGAAGATCGCTCTGATGGTCGTTGGTGGGTTCGGGATCCCAAAACATCTGGACGATGCGACGGTATCGGCCGAGGTCTACCGCAGCCATCGCGGATAGGTTCGACTGCAAAGCCTGTCTACGATATCGAATGACTCGTCCTTGAGTAAGTTGATCTCGTGTGCGCAGGCGACAACAAAGGTAATCTAGCGGTCCTTCCTTCTGACAGCTGTAAGTACGACTTTGGAGAAGTCAAAAGCAGACAGAAGGGCGAATGTTGCAGATGACAGACAGTGCAAGCTTGAGAGTTGGGCGATTACACTAGAAATCAGGCGGATGCGTGGCCGCAGGCGTGATAGATGATCAACGTAATAAGTCGGTCGGCCTGTCTGTCGGGAGATGATGGAAGAGTAAGGGGGATGGCAATCTCGACTCGAGGCATGCGACGGGGAGGTAGGTACCGTGAATGGATAGGCAGACAAGCTAGCACAGCCAGACTACCTTGCGTGATAGAAAGGAACTCTACGTAACCAGAAGGAACACCTGCAGCGCAGGTTCTCAGCTATCTGAGCCGGTGACAGGCGGACAGGCCCTGTGACGCATCGGCCGAACACAGCGGGGCTCTTGATGTGGCACTCAGGTAGTACCGTTGCACAGTAAGGAGCCTGTATCCGTAGGGAGGCATGATGCCCCACGCTAGGTGCCCTGGTGAGGGGAGGGCGGCCCAGGTCCTCTTTTGATCGACAACTAATGCGATAAGTACAGAGTACTTACGGTTCGAAGCGTTTACCTCGGAAGGCGCTGGATCTTGTCCGCAAGGCATGTATCCGGATACTTTGCCCTGTGGCCAATGATTTGTGCCCGGTCCAAGCTTTTGTTATCGATAACAGCTGCAATAGTGCTCAGCAACTCTCGGAGGCTTTCGTGCAAACCTAAGGTATCAACTTCTACGGTGCTTCTCCAAGTAGGTAAGCACCCGTGGCACCTGAGGTACCTTACCCCCGGTGCCTAGGTCCCCACCCCCCACTTTGTGTTATAATACAGGGACGGATAGAAGGGATTTTTTAAGCTAGCTTGCCACATGCTTTCCGACCTCAGCAAAAGGTGAGGCTCAGAGCTCCCACAACCGTGTCTTCCAGTCGACAAGAACTGCTCATTCACTACCCAGAGACCGCATATCTGGACGAGACTTCATTGAAGCCTCTGCATCGCGTGAGCAGCGATGCCGCGCGGTGGAAGAAGAGGTGGCGCTCGTGCGCCACCACGCAATGCCCCTCGCTTTCGCCCTCCTGGTGGCACAGAGCGGCATGCACCCAGCTTCATTCCTGCGATGGCCTCAGCCGGTCAGTATATGCCATCCTGATCAGAATTCTTTTCTGAAAGTACCTCTCATTTGCGACGTATGAGTTAACCAGGTTCGCCATAGGTTTCACATTGCAAGACGAAGCCCGCAGCACCGCTCATCGCTCGTCACCCTGGAGCAGTGATTCAAAACTACGCCATAGGCCGGTTGCCTTTATCAATACTGGAGCCGCAGAGCCCCTCAAACAACTAGAGAGCATCTTACAGAAGGATGAGGTGGGGTTTACAAACAGACCTCAAGCGGAAACCGATGGACAAAATACTACCCATGATCGAGCCGCCGATACACCTTCCACCGAACTTGAGCCTGCCTTTTCGCTTGACGAAGCCCTCAACCACGAGGCAACACCGGTTGATGATGCCGTACAAATTACAGATGCCTCTCTAGGCCCGCAAGAGGCAGAACAGGCTATGATCCCTCGAGCGGATGACGTCACTGGCGCTGAGGCTCCCGTCACACAGGATACAGCATCGCCTCTTCCATTCTTCTTCGACGTTGTGGGAGAGAATCAACTGCTTGACACATCTGTGGATCGAACTCCGACTCGTTCTCCGTCGCCTGCGCCTTCCAATTCGAGTGAGGAGGTCATTCTGTTCCGAGGTCGCAACAAGGTCCCCAGGGATGGACAAAGTTCAAAGTCCAAGGCCAAATCAAAGCTGAAAACCTTCAACCTGGGCGGCATTTCCACGGAGATCAACGTCCTGGAGAAGACGGTCAAGTCGAGGAAAGACAGCCGCCAAAATGTGCCTGTGAAGACCGCGGGAAGCTCTATACAGCAATCTCGTCCAAATGCCGTCAAAGATTTGAAGCGACAGGAGGAAGATGACTTGGTTGCTGACTATATTGCCAACATGAGGGAATATGGCGAGGACGAAGCCCTGATGCCTGCGAAAGCCTACTCTCGCCGTGACATTGGCGGTTCTTTGAGTGAGTCCGACGGTATCGATGACTCGTTCCAGACCATTGTAGCCACGAGCAAGACTAAGGAGTCATCAGACGGCAACAGCGATCCGGAGTGTATGTCAGCAGATGCCGGAGAGGTTCCTCGAGCGAGCGACAAGAGGCCTATCCGTACTACACAGAGGCGATCCGGAAGGGGCAAAAGCACGCAAGATGATCATGCACTGATAGGCATTTTTGAGACGGATGTGTCCTATCTGGCATCACTCGAGCAATCCCATGCTGAAGACGCATCGCCGCATTCGGATTCAAGCGACCAAGACGACGATATCTTTACATCAGCTGCAGACAGATTTGCGAATGAGATCGACGATTTCGATTTCATGGACTGGAGCCGCCCGGCTCTGAAGCCCAAGAAGGGCAAGGGTGCCAGAGGCAAGGTTCCCGTATTTGACGTTTCGGACTCCGAGCTAGAGGGCAAGATGAAGGCCGCGTGGAAGAATGACCGCTTGAAAAAGGCCGAGAGGAAGAAAGAGCGCCAGGCCTTGCGTACTCAAGGTCTGTTAGGTAAACATGCCAACCCGGAAGATCTCAGAGTCAAATACCCGCACGGGATGGGGCTTGAACAAATCGCCGATGAGCTGAGGACGTTCCTCTTGGGCACGCAACCTAGGTAAGTTCCGTGCCTTTCAAGTGCACCCGATATACTGAAAGCTGACTTGTTGCCGCAGTCTCACTTTGCCGCCCATGGACAATCATGCTCGGAAGGTGATTCACGAACTGGCCAGCAAATTCAATATCAAATCCAAGTCGACAGGGTCGGGTGATCAAAGGCGACCCATGCTCCACCGGACTTTCAGGACCGCCAAATTTGCTGATGAGATCTTCGATATGGCCATTGCTCGGGTCGGTCGCAAATACTTCCCCCGCAACGATTCAGCAGTGCGAGCCGCCGTGCACAGGCAATCGGCTCGGCGTGGAGGTGGCGGCGGGCACGCTGGCGTCGCTTATCGGGATGGTGAGGTCGTCGGAGGGTCCGCGCCAGAGTTGAGCCAGGAAAATAAAGGTCGCGCGATGCTCGAGAAAATGGGCTGGAGTAGCGGAACCGCACTAGGCGCGCTTAACAACAAAGGCATTCTGCAGCCTGTCGCCCATGTTGTCAAACGTAGCAAGGCCGGGCTCGGATAACAGGCATCGTTGTTGTCGCGCTGCAATTGGTTGTCATGCGTGGTGCGTTCAATATTGCTTGTTCTGTTGTGCCAAGTAGCTCGCGGGCCAAACGGAAACCTATGCTCTCAATTTAGTAGATGCGCGCATGGGAGCACATAGGCAATGGCGAGAAAACTTTTGTTGATGTTCATGTGTACGATTTCATTCGTCCGAAAACCCTATTCTCAAGGTGTATTGTACAACCCGCGAACCCCGTTTGACCGTGAAGACATTGCCCCCAAAAAAGCAAACCATCCGTAACGCATTAAGAGACCCCAAGGATATTGGTAACCTTGACAGGTCTCATCATGACACCCAAATGCCAAGTAAAATCCAATGCCCGAAAAGAAAAGCAGTACAAGCACCCTTATTTCGTGGAAGAAGAGTACTTGGTAACGGCCTTGGTGCCTTCAGAGACAGCGTGCTTGGCCAGCTCACCGGGCAGGATGAGGCGAACACTGCGGAAGGGTTAGCTGGTTTGACTTTCGGGTATAGGATGATGACATACGAGGTCTGGATCTCGCGAGAGGAGATGGTGGACTTCTTGTTGTAGGCGGCAAGCTTGGAAGCCTCGGAGGCAACGCGCTCGAAGATGTCTGAGTGCCGCGTTAGGAACAATGCACATCAATAGGCATTGCGATGTTTTACTTACCGTTGACAAAGGAGTTGAGGATAGACATGGCACGGTTGGAGATACCAGTGTCGGGGTGGACCTGCTTCAGGACTGTGAAGATCGCGTCAGAATACGTTGTATTGAAAGTGTTGGATATCGTGGAAGACGCGACGCGTCGACTAATGTCGCGAGGCATCGATGCCACTCACCCTTGTAGATGTAGGAGGAGTAGGTCTCCTTGCGGGACTTGGTGCGCTTCTTCTTGTCGCCAGAGGCGGCGGTCTTCTTGCCAGCATCCTTCTTCTCGGGTGCCTTGGAGGCAGTGGCAGGGGCCTTGGAGGCGGGCTTCTTGTCGGCGGCCTTGGGGGGCATTTTTGCGGTTTGGATTAGTGGAGGTGAAAAATGAGTAGGTGAGTAAGTTGGTTGAAATGGATTGCGACTGGCGACCGTGGATGAAGCTGGATGATGGAGTAAGGAAGAGTTGATGTGGCAGGAAGAAGTTTGGGGGGGTGGGCTGGGTTTTTGTAGCTGGACGCGACGGGCTCCTGCGGCGTTACTGATTTGATGCGAGGACAGAGTGATTTTGGGGAGGGGTGGCCCAGGTGGGTGGTCAGTTACCAGTAGCAGCGGCACACTGAGGCCCTGGGCTGGGTACCGGGGGCGTGCACTGGTGTTGCCTTTGCCTGGTAAAAGGGGAATCGGCTGTCTTGGTTGGCTGGGAACCGGGAAAGCGGGTCTGGAATATGGAGGGAAGGACCACCGCCCACGAGAGCGGCTGCCGGACTGGGGTGCTCATACGCGTTCGCGCTAAAAAACAAATACGTGACGGGACGCTCAATGTATTTTTTTTTTAATTCGCGTATCACCAAGCGGGCAGGGGAGACTTGAAGAACGGGCTACAACCAATAACAGCATCCCATCACGAACGAACCAACAGTCCCCATCACGAATACTCGCCGGGTCACCTACTCACGAGTCACCACTTATTGTCTAGGGAGGTTGACTGACGACTCGAGAATATGGCTCTCGCAGTGCTGGTGCGTAGTAACAATTTAGAGTCAACCGGATCTCTCCAACACACGTGATAAGTTGAGAACAGAGAGAATGTTCGGGTCCCCGTGCCAATGCGCCGCTGAGTCGACATCTTCAGGCGGTTCGACATGTGCCTATGTAGTGCCCATACTGCCAGAGGTGGTTTAGCACTCTAGATGGAGATAGAAACACGCCTTATGCACGGCACCGTAAGATAGAGCTTCTCTTCGCGTGCATTCGGGGAATGGTGACACCGAGAGCAGCCTCTGAGTTTGCAGGAGATTCGCACTTTTCTCGACGCGTCGATTGCAGCTTGCGTCGTTGACCACGGGGGCAGCCGACTAGCCTGCAACCTCGATTTCTAAGTGGCCTAGGTCTAAACGTCTTTATTGTAATTGTCGGGGGCTCAGTGAAATTCTGTACTAGGTTCTCTGCTCGTTGAGATCCATATTTCGTGCACACCTGAGGTAGAACGACCCCTACCTGGCGACAAAGGCAAGGCATGAGCCCGCGGTATCGAACGTGGAGTACAAATACCTAGCCTGCATGATGGCGTACTCCGTTTAGCAGGAGAAACTTCGTCCACTCTTCAGCCACTGGAAACGCGGTCAATGGTAACGCGGTGGGCTCTACGGTACAAATCGGGACCCCTCCACACTCAGTGCCATTATAAGGCTGGGCCCGTTTACTGTAGAAACACCACGAGCAGCATGCAGGGGTCGCTATATAAGGCGCTCTAGGAGGCTCTATCCGACGGGGTCAGACAGGACGCGGGGCTCTCGATTTGAAGATTTCTCCGGACCCGATACGGGATGGAGCCGAGCGATGGGCCATATGAGGCCCAGGTGCCTGGGTCTCATTAGGCTTCTTCACATGAACACACGTATCGGACTGTATTCGTGATGTACAGCGGGTTCCAGTAGATCTGAGATCCATCTCGATGCAAGTCATATGGGGTCGAAATGTCACTGGACACTAAATCTATAGTTCGCATAAAGGAGTTGAGATGCAAGGCTTTCCATTTCAACAAAATGCAAAATGGGAAGAGAACAAAAGATATCGCAGGTCATCAGAGTAAGGACATGGTTGACTAACATGCCTCGAGATGGCCTCAGCTCGGAACTTTGACACCAAAAGTAGTAGCGGTATACTTGGTCAACCATTTTTCACAAAAAGAATCCTCTGATAATTTAAATGCTCTGGATGGTCGGAGCTATGCGTGAAAATGAGCCGTATTGTCTTGCATCAAAACACTATAGCTCCAGAACAAAAAAAAAATTGTGTTCACATAGTCGACAGAAGAAGGAGAAGTGAGTGCGTCGCATCAGTCCGATAAGTGATACTCTCTCCAACTGATTGTGTCGTGGCGATTCGTTCAGAGAAATGTGAGTGATGGGAGGGGAGGAAAATTAGGCAAGAGAAAGTGATCAAGGCGTGGCTCGGTGACGGTTTTTCCTGGCCAGTCAAATAATTCGAAAATCGGAACCCCGCGCGGGAAGGGGGGGGGGGGGGGGGGGGGGGGGGGGTTAAAAGCGGAAAGTGCAAATGAAAAAAAAGGTGGAAGGGGAAAAGGGACGTGAGTAGGGCCCGGCAATGATGATGGAAAGGGGAGCGGGACCGCGGGGGGTTTTATTTCCTTGCATTGATCGCATCTGGACGCAATCGCTTCCTTGCCTTGGGGCCCTGTCGTGGAAGTCGCGTCTGGCAGCCTGCCTTGAGGCTTATCTGTACCTAGCTTGCGTCCACCAAACAAGCGGCATTGCTGCGGGCGGCAGGACTGATAAGGTACGTACCTGCCTTCCAGCCCGGGGCCCAGAAAAATGATGCACCGCAGCACTGCACCATTCAGTCTACCACAACACCGATTTTCTGGTTTGGGCTTAGCGCCAAATCGCGCGTTGGTGATCCGTGATTGAGCTCCTCTAACGCGAAAACTACTTAACTTCTTCACTCCCCACCATCAACGCCCTTTCTTCCATCTTCATCTCACTTTTCCATCCCCAACTCACAGCCAGCACTCAGTCAAGTCGCTTTTTACGCGTCTACTTCAATACCCAACTCTCTCCCACAACTCACCCCAAACCCCAAATTCAAAAATGACTGGAGGCGGAAAGTCCGGCGGCAAGGCCAGCGGTTCCAAGAACGCGCAATCGTAAGTTCCTTATTCCGAAGCTTTTTGGAAGGCGGCATATTCCCTTGCGCCTTTTTCCAACATCACAAGGTTGAGTTTCGTTTACTAACCTTGAATCTCTAGTCGTTCCTCTAAGGCCGGTCTCGCATTCCCTGTCGGTCGTGTTCACCGTCTGCTCCGCAAGGGCAACTACGCCCAGCGTGTCGGTGCTGGTGCCCCCGTTTACCTCGCCGCAGTCCTCGAGTACCTTGCTGCTGAGATTCTCGAGCTTGCTGGCAACGCCGCCCGCGACAACAAGAAGACCCGCATTATTCCTCGTCATCTTCAGCTCGCCATCCGCAACGATGAGGAGTTGAACAAGCTTCTCGGCCACGTCACGATCGCCCAGGGTGGTGTTCTGCCCAACATTCACCAGAGTAAGTTGACCTCGCATCGGTTTCGCCGTCAATTGCTAACAGAGTTTCAAGACCTGCTGCCCAAGAAGACTGGCAAGACTGGCAAGAACCAGAGCCAAGAGTTGTAAACGGGTGTCTAGTTTGGGTTTTTTTCGTGCTGGTCGGCTGCTTTGGGTTGTCATGACATCGGGGTCACGGTTCAGGGTTCACGGTTGATTTTCACGTTTGGGTTGTACAATAATACCACGGCAGGAAGCTATGGTTACGAATGAGAATACCTTTTGAAGATCATGTTTCGCATAATTGGGTGATACTGCCTTTCTTGGTTCGGTGTGTGAGTTTGTTTCTGACGGGTCTGTTCAGCTTCGCTATCGGTGACCGTCGAGTCAAGTGTCTGAGAAGATGTGTCAGCGGATATTTAGTCAGGCTCATCGGTGACAGATGTGCCGCATGCGCATGCAGCTGCTTTTCTCTAAATTCGTTACCAGGGCGTATATGTTATCAGTCTTATAGGTTGTTCCCTCCTATAGAGCAAAGAGACTGGCGGAAATATCCAATGGCCGATTTCCTGTGCCACTATTTGATACGACGTGACAATTTGATGTCTATAGTAATCGGATGACGGTATTGTATTATACAGGCTCGTAAGGATCGGGTGAGCTATGCTTGCGGGCTGAACGACATGCGCGTTGGCGGCCGCTGGGCTAGGTTTGGCCAGACGGCACATATTTGTTACGATGGTGCATCAACTGTCCCGGTCCACAACCCCCGGTACGGTGATGTCAGAATCGCGCATTGAAGCTTCCACATGGAATTTCTATGTCGTGTAAATCAACGTCGTGTTTTGTAATCCCAGTCTTTCTCCATTCCGTGCCTTCACTCCTCGCTCAGAACTTCAATGGGGGTGGCGCTATTTCTCGGTTAGGAGGGGGTGGTGCAATATTCGTCACGGATTGGACTCACGATCAAGGATAGGTGCTCGGAGGTTGCGCTCGAATTTGGAACCTGTAGAATCGTCATCAGCATCGTCTGCGCTATTTGTAGAGGGCTGTCGTTTCTCGGAGAAGGATGTGACGAACCGCCGGGTGCTGTCGGGTGCACGTAGGGCTCTGGGTGCTTCCACTTCGACAGCAGTTTCTCTGTCTGGGCCAAAAGCTCCTGTGAAAGTTCATATCAGCATTCGTCGCTCCGAACTCATTCCCAGTCTCTGCCCGACGCATTACTCACTCTCTTTTGTCTGGAGTCCGTCACGGATCGGTTGGCCTCGAACAAGGAGCGTATGTACAGCGCCTGGCCTCTCCAGAGGTGGCGATGAACAGCCCAGTCGAGAGCCAGCTTCAGCGAACGCCGGTAAAGCGACCTGTCGTGACAACTGTCAGCATGTCGGCTCTGCCCTGTCAGTCGTTGATCTTTGACTCACAGTGCCGCTTGACGGGTCGACATGATGATGGGCCAAGCTCAATTCAATTGCGTCGGGACCGAAGGATGAAAGTCGTCTGGAGTAGAAAGAGCGTATGGGCGAAAGGATGGTAACATAGAACGGGCTTGGGCTGCCAATGGCGCGTCGACAATTACGAAGTTCCCGGGAATGAGGTAGATGAGCTTGGTACAAAGATGCAGGCCGGGGCGTTGGTATCGCCGATTGTGGCCTGAGGCACGAAGCCTGAGCAGAGCCGCATCGCGGAACTGTCACGTCCTATCAAGACTTCTACATCCCATTAAGACTTCTATAGACTGTTAGGACATTTACTAGTGGGGGTAAGCTACGATATCTATATAGAAGTGATATTTCAAACTAGCATTTATTATAGTAATGGAGGGAGTCTAGGGTTTTATACAAGCAAATAACTTATAATTTAATTATACTTTAGAAATAACTAAACTTTTACTATTTTATTACTTATTTAAATAAAAGCATAACTGACCATTAAGGAGTATACTTAGATATGATTTTACAGGTTATTGAAGTCTATAGTATAAAGTTGACTTTAGTTTGATATTAGTATTGAATCTTATTCAGAAAAGCTACGTTAATAATTTAGAGTATATAGCCATTAGTACGTATGATAGTAGATTTGTAAGAGGATAATAACTATAAGGCTATATAACTAGACTATCTCTATATTAAAAATTATAATACCTAGAGAGGGGAATTAGGCTATGTCCTATTTTCGTTAATAGAAGTAAAATAAGTATAAAGGTATTATAACTAGCTAATTATAGTAGGTATATTTATAACAATTAAGGCTATAATATTAAATAATAATATATTGTAATTATGAATAATTTTTTTAAAGTTATATTTATAAATTATAAAGTAAATAAAGCTTCAATAATTAATTATAGTCTTATTAAAAAAGTTCTTAATAAAAATAATTAAAAATAATTATAAAATTTAATATTAAATTTATTATTAAAAAAGCTATAAAAAGTCTATTTTTAACCTAGTTTAGATCTATTCTATATATAAATCTTATCCTTAAATATATCTTTTATCCTTTAGGTCATTCCGGATCATTTTAATTTAAACTAATTATTAAACCTTACAGCATATTAAATCATTTTCATTTAATATAATCTTTATTTTATTAATATATAATTTATTTTATAGTATTTCCGTCCTATAAAGAGTAATTATATCCCGGTTTTATATATATATATATATAGTGTGCTATAGCCGCCGTGGCCCGGTAGCTGGCCTCTGGGTTGGTCATGTACGTTGGGTCGTAATAAAAGGTACCGGCAAGCAAGTATAAAGCCTCTAGCCGGGCAGCTTATCTAGGCGTATATAAGAGTTTTTTTCCAGCTTTATAGGCGTGAAAAATTAACCTTAACAACGGGATTAGCTTTTAAAGAAAATTATATAATACAATATATAATATAGCTATATAATATATTATAAAGGGGGCAGGTGGTGTGCTGCGCTCCTGCCAATCAACCTAAAAGATCAGTCACTTCTAGCACTACGTGCCAGACGTGCACTACACGTACGCTTAAGTAAGCTCCTCGGCCAGGGGCTTCGTGCCTGCCTGCCGGCACCTTTATAGTTTTTAAGGGCTTATTATTTTGTTTAAAGTCCGAGCTATTATTAATACCCTCTACCTATTTTCCTTTTACTTATTTTTATTTTTATTTATTAAAGAGCCTTATTGAAACGGCTATTAGAAAATAGTTAGTTTTTTTTTAATAACGGTTTTAATATTATAAATGTCTTATTAAGTAAGTATAAAATTTAGGAATTGTTTTTAAATAAAAAATGAACGTTATAGGTCTTAATATTAATTTGATAGTTAATAAGTTTAATATTATTTTTAATTAATAATATAAGTCTTAGGGAGTTAATAAAGAGGCATACAAAATTAATATAGCGGCATATATCTTATAACAGTATATATATTTACTTTTATAATTAACTCGAAATTTAATTAATAATATATTTAAACTCTATTACTCCGCTCTAATATGATTTTTTTATTTTAAATTTCCTTCATTATTTTAATTTTAATATTAAATACTAATATATATTACCCTTAATAGCCAAACCTTAATATAGTCTACGCTATTAAACTATAGAATATAGCCTTAATAATATAATATATTTTTTAAAACGCTAATATATTTATATATTATTAGCGACGTGGCTCAGTAGTATAAGCCTAGAAGTGCCCGAGCGTCTCGGCTAATTTTTAGTGCGATTTTAAAGGAGGTAGTTTAAATCCACCTATAGCTAATGTTTTTTACGTTTATATAATTAATAATTACGTAAATACGGAGATACGTACCCTATAACCTCTCGATAAGGGGCGGTTATATATAATTAATTAAAATAATATTAATTTATTACTTTAAATATATATATATTATAAATTCTATATTATATACCGGCCTTATAAAGATATTATATAACCTATTATTAAGCTATATAATATATATATAACCGGATTAATAATATAATCAATTATTATAATTAAATAAATAAGTAGGCCGAACCGGTTATTTCAAATAATATTACCTAGATATAAATATAAAATAATTATATGATAAAAAAAGAACTATATATTAGGTTAACCAGAGACCCGCAATTCCGGAAATCCACTAGTATTATATAAGCGTGCGCGCGATTAAATAAGTAGAAGAGATAGTACGTAGAAGTAATGTAAAATCCTATAATATATTCATATATTATTAACCTTTTTTAATTAATAATTCTTCTAGTATTAATTAATTTTATAGAGTTAGCGTTCTTTAATTATATAATAACTTAATTAATAATTTATTATCTAAATTATTATAAAAAATATAGTTATTATCCTATTATTGGCCTTATTGCTTTAAAATAAAATTAAAATTCTATTTTAAATACTATTTCCTTAATAGGACCGACTCCCTCTAGCCTATTATATTACCTCGATTCTTATTTATTAATAACGCCCTTTATTTTAATACCGAGTATTTTAAATTTATATTTTATTTTATATATATTACGGCCAGCTAATTATAATAAGGTAAATTTACAAAAGTTTAGGCCATAAGGACTAAATAATAATAAATAAGGTTATTAAATAACTTTAAAGGGAGTTATATTTTATAAGCTATAAAATAAAGCTTTAATAATTAATAATAATCTTATTAAAAGGTTTTTAATAAAAATAGCTAAAAATAATCGTAAAATCTAATACAAAATTAATAATTAAAGAAGCTATAAAAAGTCTATCTTTAAGCCCGGCTTAAATCTATCCTATATAAAAATCTCGTCCTTAAATATATTTTTTATTTTTTAGGTCGTTTTAGATTATTTTAATTTAAAATAATTATTTAGACCCTAAGTTATATTAAATTAGAATAATCTAATATAATCCTTATTTTATTAATATATAACTTATTTTATAGTTCTTTTGTCCTATAAGGAGTAATTATATTTTAGTTTTATATATATATATATAATATATTATTGTAAGAGTGCTAGTATATGGGTACTTAACCGAGCCTAGCTTAGCTATAAGGCTATAGCTAAAGCTCGATATAGCTTAATTATAAGGCTACGGCTAAGGCTTAGTAAATTTTTAATAAAGCCTAGCCTAAGGAGAAAGGCTAATTTTTATAATAGCTTTATAAGAATATTAAATTTAAATCTATATTATATATTAGACTTACCTTTTATATTTTTCTTAACTATAATATTTAGCTATATCTTTTATAATTTTTAAGTTTTTATAAACTAGTATAACTAATATAAAGTAAAAATATAGGACTAATATAATATAAATAATTAAAATAAAGGAGAATATATTAGTAATATACCGATATTTTTTAAAATAATAAATATTAGCGTAAATAAATTATAAATATCTTTTATTAATTATAAATATAAAACTTACCGATTTTTAACTAATATTAAAACGATTAAGGCTTCGGTTCTATTTACCGGGAGTATACCGTATTTTATATTACGTTTAGGTTAAAATAAAAAGTAAGATTAAATTTTAATATTAAATAACGACGGTAATTAAAGATAACCCGAGAACCTACCGATTTAAATATAAAAAGAAGGGTAAAAGGGAAATAAAAAGAGTAAAAAGGTATATATACCGCTATTATATAAGGAAGGTAATTAATAAAATATTATAAATAAGAGGCCTAGCTTTATAATAATAGCTTTTTTTTAGCGATCTTATCGAACTACTTTATTTAAAACGATTGAAGTATTAAAAAGAAATTATTTACCTTTTTATTAAGAGGTCGGTAAGGTTAAAAAGGATATAGGAGTATAAGAAACCTTTAAATTATAATTACTAAATATTAGGTAATAATACGGCGATAGTTTAAATAAACGATTAAATTAAAATAGTTAAAAAAGCGAACGATCTTTACTTAAAGGCCTTAAATGGATATTAAATTAAATAGGCTTTTTTTAAAGTAGCTTTATTAATCTAAATGTAATAAAAAAACTATTAAGTAAGTTTTAATAATAAAATAGATTAAGAGGTCTTTTTTTTATTTATTTACTAAAAATATATCAACCTTAAAATATAAAAAAGAAAATATTAAAGAGTATTTTAAGGAATAAAGAAAAAAAAAAGGCGACCCTTTTATAATTTTTTACTAAATAGAGTATAATTTATAATAACCTAAGGTCGCTTTTTAAAAATGATAAAAAATAGGCCTATAATTACGTTTTTAGTTTATTAATAAAGTTATAGGAAAAAATGATCTAATATTAAATCGTTATTAATAAATTAAAGATTATAATTTAAAAGGTAGAACGCCTTTATATATTTTATTTAAATTATTAAAGTAATTATAATTATATTAAGAATAGGAAGCAATCTAGTACTAAATTAATAATATAAAAAAGGTTAGCACCTTTAAAATTTACTATGACTATTATAATAATTTAATTATATTTAATAATATAAAGGTCCCTATAATTAAAAAATTATAATACCGAGCGGCCGTTAATAAGGATCCGGCTAAATAAAAGCTTTAAAATATATTATTTTTATAGGAAAATAAAATATATAGCTTAGTAATACTATAATTTACTAAATAACGTACCGATAGGATTAAGGCTAGATATATTAAAAGTATTTATAAATATAGTTTAAAGAAGTTAAATAATAGAAATAGATAATTCGGAAAATAAGGAGGTATAAGTATACCGCTAGTATTACTTATGCTCCTTAAAGAGTTGGTATATATTAAGGTTATTATTAAGGGGTATACCTTAATAATCCGAAAATTTACTAAAAAAAAGGTCCTTATAAATATAGATAGCTATTTTTAAATAGACCTAATTAATATAAAGTTAATAAAAAGACTAGGCCTTTAATTAATATATATTAAAATCCTTTTTTTATATAAATTTAATAATAAAAAAGTAAAAATAAGACCGGCCTTTTAATTAACGTTCTTTTTATTAAATTTAAGAGGGTACTTAAAAAAGATCCGGTAACTATTTATTAAAGCCCTATATTTAGAAGGTACGGGGGACCTATTCTTATTTTAATATTTTATAGGACGGGAGGGTATAATAATTAATATAAGAATAAATATTTAGTATTATAATCGGATCTTTATTATTAAGCCGGCTATATTTATATAAAAGATTATTAAAAATAAGGAGAAAGCGTATATATTTTATATTTATAAGGCCGTAGCGGATATAAAGCCTTTAATAATATTATTTAGAGAAAAAAATAAGGATTTAAAAATAATTATTTTTTAAAAATTATAAAATAAA
Organism: Colletotrichum godetiae; assembly: GCF_030913485.1. Taxonomy (NCBI): domain Eukaryota; kingdom Fungi; phylum Ascomycota; class Sordariomycetes; order Glomerellales; family Glomerellaceae; genus Colletotrichum; species Colletotrichum godetiae. The sequence goes on along the minus strand of NW_026851281.1, from coordinate 637 downwards.
GCGGCTATATTTAATAAAGGTGCGGTAATTAATCTATTAGTTTTAAAAGGAGCTAAGTATAAGATCGATTTTTAAAAGGAGCGAAATTACTATACGGGCTAATATATCCTTTAAATAAATAATAATTTAATAAATTAAGAAAATATATTATTAAGAAATTTTAAGAACGGGAGGATTGTCCTTTTAATAAATAAGGTAGGAGCCTTAGTAATATTCGTTTTTAAAAAGAACGGATCTTTTAAATTATATATAGACTATAAAGGGCTAAATAAAATTATATTAAAAAATAAATATCCCCTCTTTTTAATTAGCGAACTTTTAAATAGGCTTAAAAGGGCTTAATAGATTTTAAAGGTCGATATTAAGGACGTATATTATTATATTATAATTTAATTAATAAATAAATAAAAGATAGTATTTAGGACGAGATATAATTATTTTAAATATACGGTAATACCGTTCGGCCTTATAAATACGCCTATATCGTTTTAGGTATATATTTATTAAGTATTTATTAATTTATTAAATATATATTATATAATATATATAGATAATATCCTAGTTTATTTTAAAAATAGGGATTAATATATAGAGGATTTAAAGAGGGTCTTTAAGAGGCTAAAAATATTTTATTTAT